>NW_024065862.1:0-600000 GCF_014898295.1 Botrytis byssoidea | reverse complement strand
ATTGAAAATAATATACTTTTTGTTAAAAGGAATAGAAGTTACCAGTGCTAAACACGTGTAGTGATTAGTAATACAGTTACCTAAACAGGCTAGATTAAACGAACCATAGACAGATATATTAATCCCCTTATATAATATTATAAAAAAATCAATATACTTACACATATAGTAATATAATCAATACAGAAATCTTTTTTATTTAATCTTTTAATAAATTATAAAACCTAATTAACATAGCCTCTGGATATTATTAACATGATTATTATTACAATCTAATTCATAAAATTAAAGAATATACAGTATTATTTTATAAACAGTATGCAATATTGTAATCACTACTACCACCAATTTGTGGAATTGAAAAAATATATAATATTATTTACAAATAAATACATATATAATACAACAAAAAGCATATAATATTAAATATACCTATATTTACAATCTATATAGATCTATTTATATAAAAAAAGAGAAAAAAAAATCTTATAAATTCTTTACATAGATATCAAAATGAATAAAACCAAAAAACAAATGAAAAGTATTCTAAATCTTATTTAAGAGATTTATAATTGATGATTTCAATAAATAAAAATACAATTAAAAAAAAAGAATTGGTTTTATATAATTGAGTTTATATTATAAAAGCATACTAAGATTAAAGGAATTAGAATGGAAATCAATAATATTAAAGTTTTTCTGATCCTCAAAAAAAACAAAGTCATAAATATCAGGTTTAATTTAAATAAAAAAACTAAATATTTAAAAAATAAAGTTAATATATTATCATACATATATAAATCATTTAATAATAATAATAAAATATTTATTAATAAATATAATATAATATAAATATTATAGAACTATTTGAAATCAAAGTACTTAAGAATTAATAATATTATAGCCAATTTATACTTGATAATAATCTAAACATTCATTTTTAAGTCTATTAGCCATCTAGAGATAACTATTATTAAAGCCTAGAATAAATTGAAAGAATATTGATACAAGCTTGGTACTATCAACCCCATATTCAAAAACTCATATAAAGACGAAGCTCTATTTTTAGTTCTAATTAAAAGTCTTTTAAGCAAATACCAAATAATAATCGATGCTATAAGCGTTTAAAGTACATTAGTAATAAAAGACAAGATTAAATATTTTACTATTAAAAAACTCAATATTCAAAAGACAAAATAAGTTTATACTATTAATAGAAAGTATATAATCCTAAACCGATAAAGAGATAATAGAGAATCAAATTTACCAATATAATAAAATCAAGAGAAAACAATCAATACTTATATTTATCATCTTTATAAACAAAAAAATCACTTTCTATATAATTATAAAGATTTTATATTTATATAAGTTCTAATCTGTAAATACTATAGAGCCTAATGACAAAAAGCAATACTTAAAAAGACAATCAAAATATTATTTTCTAAAAGAAAGAATAATCAAGCTTATTTTGTAAATAGCGAGAGTCTTCCAATTAACCTCGATTTATCAGAAAGCAAAAAAAAATCTAATAATAAAGAATACTATGTTTTTAAAGAATTTATTTGTAAAATCACCCCTTTTTATTAATATATAGATATTAATGCTTTTTTATATATATCTAATCAACTTTTCTTCTTTAAAGATATCAAAAAGATAAAAAGAAAAACAATAAAAATTAATAGGAAAATTATATATTATAATTGGATAGATATTATTATAATAAAGCTAGAAAATGGTGGTATGATTTTATTTTCAAAAATGTTATATATACTGGGATTAGGAGTCAATCTTCTTTTTAATAGAAAAATTTGTAAAATTAGATTCAAAAGTAGATTTAATTTAAATTATATGTATTTTCAAAAAAATAAAATAAATATTATTAAAATAAAAATGGATAAAGGAATTTATATAATCTTAAATATTATAAAAGAATATAAAGATATTATTCTATAAAGTATAGAGATTATTAATAATATTAAACTAAATAAGATTACTTTAGATATTTCTTTAAATAAAATCAAAAAGGATCTAAAAACTTATTTATTATAATATAAACAATTTAATTATTTTAATCTAAAGAAAATACGAAATCTTTATAAAATTATAATATTAGAAAAACCAATCAAAGTCCTATTTAAGATCCCTGTATACAAAATATGTATATTTATTAAAATAAAAAATCTAATTCCAAAACAATTTAGTCCCTATAAAACAAGAAAATTAGATTTTATTTATTTCAATATTATTAATCTATTCTTAAAATTCTTATAAGGAAATTATTACTTTCTATTAATTATAAACAATTGAATAAAAATGAATTAGATTTTAATCTTGAAGATAAAAAATAAAGTTATATTAAAATTAAAGAAATAAAAAATTGAATTAGAATTTGATATTAATAATAAGATAGTAATTATTTGAATTAATAATATATTAGAGTTAATTCAAACTATTAAAGAATAGAACTCTGGAATTTAATTAGAATTAACTATTATAATATTATTTTATTAGAATGGAATTATTGAGAGAAATATCAGTATTATTAAAGCTGATATGAGAGCTATACTAAAAGAGACTGGATTGCTATTGAAATTCTGAAATAAAGTTATTGAATATAATATATATTGTAGGAATAGAACAAATACTGGATCGATTATTGATAACAATATTATTAATCTGATCGAAATATTTATAAGATTAACTCCAGATATTAACTATTATAGAATATGGGGAAGCAAATATTATATATATATTAATTTAAAAACAATCCCAAAAAATTAATAG
Organism: Botrytis byssoidea; assembly: GCF_014898295.1. Taxonomy (NCBI): domain Eukaryota; kingdom Fungi; phylum Ascomycota; class Leotiomycetes; order Helotiales; family Sclerotiniaceae; genus Botrytis; species Botrytis byssoidea. The sequence continues at coordinate 597,213 of NW_024065862.1, read as the reverse complement.
TATAATAAATTACAAAATATAGCTCAAATAGGCATCTTTATAGAATACTTATATATAATTAATAGATATATCAGAATATATTTATTAAAACTAGATTATATTATACAAGTAAGTTAAATAACTATAAACAAATCCAAAAGAGAAGAAGATTTAGACTTGAGAATAAAAAATTCTGTATTAGAACCTCAAGATATAAAAAATATTATTTTTAATAAAAAATCTAAAAATAGATCTTATAAAATATAAAAAGTATAAAAATCCCTATTTAAGTTTCTATAAGATATTACTATCTCTAAATCCCTGAAAATTGTAATCCCTAATATATTCAAAATCAATAATATTTAAAAATTTAATGAAAATAATAAAAAGAATATTATAAAGATTAATTCATTTATAGAACTAATTCTATTTTCAAAAACAAAAGAAATAGAGATGTTAAATATAATATTTGAAATTAATAAATTTTTGATAAAAACCCTAATTATATCTATAAATATAAATCCTTCTAAAAAATACTTTTTTCAAAAATACAAATGAGATAATAATAAGCTAGATAAGTATATCCAAAAACTAATAAAAATAATAATAGTAATACTTTTAGTAGATTTAAATAAAAATACTATTAAACATATTATAATTTCTATATCCCTTATATCAAGAATTAATCCGAATGTTAAGACAAAAGTATTCGAAAGTTTTTAAATGATTTTAAAGAATTCTATAGATAAGAATATAGTCTTCCTTGTAAAATAAATTCTAGGAATCTCTATTTCTACTATATATAACTAGGCAGTCTTGGATTCTAAATATAATAAAAAATAAAAGTAAATTATTTAAAAAAAGATTAGTTTATTAATTAAAAATAATACTTAAAAAAAATATATTCTACCAAAAAAAGGGAATCTTATTTCAATAAAATAAATATTTATAATAAAAACGAAAGATAATAAAATTAAGAGATTCAAAGTATAATTAATAGTAAAAGGTTTTAATTAAGTTTTTAGAAAAGATTATAATAAAACCTTTGTTTTTATAATACAATTCAATATATTTTGCTTATTTTTAATAATTATTACAAAGGAAAACTTGAAGTACTAATATTTTAATATAAAGAATACTTTTATAAAATCTCATTTTAAAAAAGAGATATATCTCATATTATCTCAAAGAATCAATATATCAAATGGATATGTCTTATATATACTACAGAGTTTATATAACTTTAAACAAACTGAACAAAATTAGAATTAACTTTTAAAATCCGAATTAATCAATTAAGGCTTTATTTAAAGTCTTATTAATCCGTATTTGTATATATACACTACTCAATAATTTAATCTATTAGTTTATATTAATAATATAATCGCTTCTTCGATTTTAAAAGATCAATTTAATTAATTCTTTATAATACTCTTCTCATATTTCAATATCAAAAACCTAAAGGAGATTAGCAAGATTCTAGATATTAGGATTATAAGACATTAAGTAAATAGATTATTTATATTAAATTAGGAAGAATATCTGGAAACTATACTTACAAAATTCGGAATCTTATACACTTAATATTATATTAAGAAAATATTCATTGTTGATTACTTATATCTACAATTAGCTATAGAAAACAATAAACTAATTAATATTACTAAATATCAATAAGCTATAAATAGCCTTATTTATTCAATAATATATATAAAATCAGATATCTCCTTTGTATTAAATTGATTGTTACAATATATAACAAAGCTAACAAAATACTATAAAATAAGAATAAAAAACTTAATATAATATTTAAGAGCTACAATTACTTAGAAACTCAAATATAGGCCTAAGGGAGTATAATATCAAATTATAAAGGAGTATAATTTATTAGTAAATATTATAAAAGTTTTTATTAATATAGATTGAACAAATAATCAATATAATCAAAAAAGTATTTTTAGAGGAGTTATTATATTTTATAAAGAATTAATATTATAGGCTAATAAAAAGCAGAATTTAATAGTAATATCAAATATTAAGTTCAAATATATATTAATAGTAATATTCTTTAAGCAAAGAAGATAATTAGTTCAAATGCTCAAAGATCTTAAAAAGACAAAATATATATCTATATATAAAAATACTATTCAATTATTAAATAATAATCAAGAAGTAATAACTCTAATCAAAAATCTGTATTTATATAAATAATCAAAATATATTGATATATACTATCACTTTATTAGAAATCTTATTAAAAAATAAAAGATAATAATCAATTACATTAATACATTAAATATAATAATAAATAAAATAACTAAATCTTTAGCAAAAATAACATTCAAAAGATTCAAGAATATGCTAGAATTGAGATTATAGAAGTACAAAAGATCAGGGAAATTAAAGGTAATAACTTCTATAAGGAAATATTAAAAGGAATAGAAGTTATTAGTGCTAAACATGTATAGTGATTAGTAATACAATTACCTAAACAGGCTAGATTAGACAAACTATAGATAGATATATTGATCCCCTCATATAATACTATAAGAGGATTAATATGCTTACACGTGTAGTAATATAGTCAATACAGAGGCCTCTTCCACCCAATCTTTTAATACTTTTTATAATTTATATTAATAAAAAGCTTTTCTAAATAAATAGTTTTGTAATATTAATTTTAATTTATAAATCTCTTTAAATTTTTTTAAAAAAAATATTATTTTATTCTTAATTGAAAATATTCAATTATTATTTTATAAGTTTTGATTTATAATTTATTTCAAAAAATAAAATAAATATCTTATAAGTATTTTTATTAATTAATATAAATCCCTTTAGATTCTTTAAAAACTTACAAATTTATTTATATATATTTTTTTCTAATAAATATTTTTTTTAAAATTATTAATAAATTATAGATTTTAATATACCTAATTAAAATAAAATAAAATATATATTTTTTTTATATAATATTAATTGAATTCTTTATAAAATATTGATTTTTTTAATAAATTATATTTTTTATATAATTTTTTATTAATAAAAATAATCTTATATTTAGTTAATTATGTGTTTAATAGTATTTCAAAATTGAATTAATTATTTATAATTTGAATTGTTTATTTTGAGGGTATTTTCAAAAAAGCGCGTGTTTCGTCAGTCCGTGCACCCACTGGTGATCCACCTGACCCTCCGACTTTCGCGCGGAAATCGCGTTCACCTCATTTCTATCATCACAACCCCAATAGATAGCCACAATTCCATTCATCCATTAAGAGATCGGAAGTATTGTCGCCGTATTAAGGAGCAGCTACCAAAGAAAACCGTACGTGAAATTCAATCCCGGCCTATTTGGAGGCTCTTCGAGTCACGTTCTTGGGGCTCTTCTTTGCTCGCCAGGCTCCCATATTTCAAAGAGTTAGTTTTTATTGCCAAGTTTTCATATTGAGCTTAAACTCTTCAGCCTCAACAGTGGTGGACAAATCGAGACCATAGACGGTAACTCGTGGAAGCTCGCTAGCTAATCAATTCAGCCGATAAACAAAGAGGCGTTGAACATCTACGGCTCGATTATTTATATTTATCTATGTGTAAGTTTGGACGCCTGATAGTCAGTAAATTGTTGCCAAGTGCACAAGCACAGCTGGGCAATCTGAAACTATGTTGATATCTCAATCCAATGACTACTCTGGGAGTCTCGAGCTAGCTATTGCCAAGAAGCGAATTTCCAACATGTACACCATGAAATAGGCAGAGAAAAGCTCACTCCGAGAAAAAACCACCACAATTCACCGATTTCTCCAATATCGACGAATTCTTATACGGGATCTTTGTGCATGATCATAGAAAATGGCTTTTCTCTCGTATATAAACCAATAAAATCTTGGTTTGCATAGTCTTCTTGCTTCTCAGAGAGAATGCATGTATTGCCGTCGGTCTCCATTATGGATAATTAAGAACGCGGTGTCATCTCCAGTCCTCAGAAATGCGTCTTTAATTCGAAGAATAATTTCTTATACATACTCTCATTTTCTAAGGTTTTTGTTTCTAATTCTATCCATTTTTCTCGGACAAAATCACATCTGTTCGAATCAAGACCATTATATTTTCCGTTTACCACCATGATTTTATCTATAATCACAGTGTTATGTGTCGTCTCGCCTTTAACTATGGCTGCTTCAACCACGTGTACAACGTCGAACGCAATTTCTTGGGCCGAGAGTGGTAGTACAACAGGAGGGACAACAAACGGCTCTTCAGGCACATCTTCAGATCCTTGTGCCGAATATGCAAACAACCCAAAAGCTTTACAGGTATGCTATGATATGCAAAGCCAAGGTGAATGCAACGCTGTTGGAGGATCTGCTTGCGGCGGCGACGATGACGATGGCGAGGAGGAGTTGATTCTAAAGACGCGTGATACTCTCTCTTGTTATGACGATGAGACATGCTACGAATATACCGATGGATCATTGTTCTGTTTGAATGAAGAAACTGGTGAGCTCTCCGACATGGAAATACCATGTTCTGCAAGATTTATATTAACGAATGAAGCTAACTAATCTTATAGGGGAATATGCAGATGACGCAGGAGGCACTGGAAATGTCTATACTGGCGTGTATACAGCGCCAGATGGATCGCAAACGACAGTCGAGGGCGCATCTGCAACATCATCAAATACTAGAACCTCTAGTAGCAGCGCAACAGATTTAGAAACAAGAACGACATCTAGTGCTACCGTAGCTACGTCTTTCCCAAGTTCTTCAAGCTTGAAGCCTGTCGGGGCCATTGAATCTGTTACTAGTTCTGCAAGTGGTACTGCACCAACTGTAAACTCGGGTGTCGGAAAAGTCAAGCCTGGGTCTGCCATGGGAGTCTTGGGCTTGATCGTAGCACTGATTTAGTGGTTCTACTCTTGGTACGCCACTGGAGTGGCATCATCTTATCTTTATGACATTGGAACCTTTTGTATTTTATTTAATACACCTGCAAACGCCTCGTATTTCTCAATACAAGTCATGCCAAAATTCCAAGACGAGAAAAGTAAAGAGCATGACCGAAGTTTCAACATGCCATTTGCGGGCTATTGATTCAAAATCTCCAGAAACTGATGAAACTTGTCGGACTCCTTATTGTCTGAAATTTTTGACGTTGGATAGAGGGTTGCAGCATGTTCACTTCCATTTTGCTCTCATTTCATTGTATCCTTCCCAATGCCTTCTTTCATTTTACGAATTGCATAATCTACATGTATGTAACTAGGCATCAACACTATGCATGGCATTGATCGGCATATATCTTTCCAAAAAGCAAACCTTTTCTTTTCCATCTTTAGACCTTCACGGACGGTCCATGGATTTTCTTCTACCCATACGGACTCCGGGAAGCGACATCTTTTTTTGACAAGGCCCAGAATGTTGATAACGAATAGTCAAACGCCCCGAGATCCAACTATCCACGCACTTTTGAATATACATCAAAAAGACCAAGCTCAGAGAATCCTGCTTTCGCAACATGTGTGCAACCCGATTTAGTGGAGAAATGTTGGTCAACTTTACATGTCGTCACCCCAAACTTACGACACACATGATTACCCCGCATCTACTAATTTCAGTGGTACTGATAACCAATAGTCATAAGTAACACCTCACAGAATATGCAGTGCACTCAGCAAAAGTCATGCCATACTGCGCTCATTGCTTTTCGTCGAAAGTTAATCAGATACTGTAATCAAGCATAATGACGGGAAGGATGGAGAACCTTCGCTTAAATCGTTGATTATTGGGCATTTCCCGTTTGCAAACGGACTTTGCCCTTTCAACTATTCGGATTCGATTAATTGAATATTTCAACCTCCGAATAATGCCTCATGGAGTAGCTAGCCGTAAGGATTTAAATCAAATACACAACGAATTCTGGGACTTGCCGACAGCTCTGCTTGATTTCTAATCTAAAAAGCATGCAGTAAAGCAAACAACACTTACCGATATACTCTGATGCAATTTCGCAGTGAAAAATCCAATGATTTGAGACGGGCTGCAACATTCACCGACGGTATCATGCGTTATGATCACCTGCAAATCTTGAAGGAAAGTGGTGGGTGGGTGTCCATTCGCTCTCCATGAATTGAGATGTATGCAGTCATTGAGCCTAATTGGTAACATACACCCCATACATTTTATTCCTTTTCCAGCATGTGAACGCGGAGCTCTTGCTCCCAAAGCCCTGAGTTTGAGGATATATGTTGGAGATTGTCCCACTCTTCAATTGTATTTCCTCATCAAGTCAACAAGATTCGCACAAATACATACACAGATACAGCCAGCCAAAACTGTGAGTAACTGGCTGTTCATCATCATAATTCCTACTTTATAAACCCTTTGAACACCTTTCATTCTGTAGATTATGTTCTTATCCCTGTTGAAAAAGCGGTTGTGTTTATTATGGATTACTGACCACTCAACGAAACAGTTTAAGCCTCAAACGTCTACCCCCAACAAACCCAAAATTTCGTCATCATGCCCATCCAGATGACCAAAGATGATGCTTCGCGCATCCAATCAAGTCAAGTACGTCTCTCGTTCTCTTCCTATCTGCCTATGTGTTCTCCTCAAAGGTCTCTTTAGCATCTCACTGCAGCCCAAGCTAACACATCTAATAACAGGCCCAAGGAGGTAAAGATATGTCCTCTTCAGGATTTGCCGCACGCGCTCAAGGAGCCGGAGACCGCAACGCAAACGCTGGTGGAGCCGCAGCAGGTCAAGGTACTGGTGGTGGAAATGCCGGTCAAGCTGGAACAAACAAGAAGTAGGATATGATGTGATTAACATACAACATTTTCTTGGTCCAAAAGGCAAATCGAAATCTTGTTTGGTGTGTCGATTATTTTGTTTGTTGGCAGCGTGGCGAAACTGGATGATGAACTTTCGAAGTGATAATGAAATATGGATAACTTGGATAAGTGATTGAAAGATTTTGGACCAAAGATCCTAGCCACTCGTTTTGAAATAGCAATGAAACGCGATCATTGCTCAAGCTTTTTGGCCTTCGTTTGACTACGTGAAAAGTGATCAAATGTCTTCAATACTGCTGTTAGCTGAACATCCAAACGGTTTCATGATTATGAAAATGCATACCCCACCACCTTCAACTCTTTGTTTTGAGATTCTATTAAATTGTATCTATAGGCTTGCGTTGGATTAGAAAGATACATAAAAACCTAACTGTGTATATTCACAAGGGTGCGAAGGACGCGAAACACTAGTACATCGTATTCGCTTGCATCTAGACACCTTGAGCCCAACCGCTCACTAGTTTTTTGCTCACCCCGCTATATCATATCTTTTTATCCGCACCGAAAACGGACGAATTTTTTCACAATACATGGCTACTTTATCTAAGAGTGAGGCGAAAGTTGTGTTTCGTCAAAGACTTTACCTTGAAGGACCTCCATTTCCGCAAGCACTAAACACGTCGGAAACACATGTTTGGTATCCTCTGGATATATCTGCAGTCTATTAAAACTAAGATCAAAACCAACAAGCACATTCACTTCACTAATGGTAATATAAATCACATTTCTGCCTGTGAACTCCTACCAAAACTCTCACACGAAAACTTTTCAGAGCCGATGAGACACAAGCATGGATCCAATAGAAGTATTGAAGAGATTCTGGCTGAAATTCCAGTAAAATAAAGCTCTCCCATACCGTCCATTTCTACCCTTACACCCGACGGTTTTAAAAATGGCAACAAACAACAGCAGATATCAGACGGCATAGATGGGAATTGATGGATATAAAACAGATGAAATCAATGACAATGACAATGATGAATGTCTCAAAGCCCTGGAGCCATAGTTCCATCTCTTGCTCTTCCTCTTCCTTGCTTCTGAATTCACACTGGCATTCCGTGTCACTTCAAGAGTTTTATCACGACCAGAAACAGGCAGCCATTATACTCTGCCCAAATCTTAGTTGCGACCTTGATGATCCAGAAACTACGGAATACCTGAAGATTTAAATAACCTCGTCTTGCGTCCCAAGAACCTCATGAGTCCTAGTGACTCAGGCCAGGTCATGTGCAACGTAATATGGATTTGAGCGCATGCACAAGAGATGAAGGTTTATTCACTCATTCCACTCTGAGACCCATCCTTCACCCCTCATCTCCGGGCCTTGCCCCGCCCTGCCTGACATCTACCTTCTTACTTCTCATTGGTATTTAATATGTAAATAGCACCTGATCTCCTTTCCAACTTTCAAATATGTAACCAAAAACACTTCACTCACAAACCCATGGTCTGCTTGAATCTCCATTGTGAAGAGCCTGGAGAAAATCACGATGCTAAGTTCCACTAGTTTCCGTGAAGATTTAAGGGAATTACGGGGTTAAGCGATGGAGATGGAGGAGATATCAGACGACTATGTATGGAAAAACGAGAGTAGCTTCCTAGAACATTAGTAAATCGATGACAACAAAAGAAAGAACAAATTAAGAGCAAAGACAACAATGCAAATCCAACCAGAATTATATTTGCTTTCTCTATCCACTGCATCGCAGTCTTCCGTATTCTGGCGTCCTACCACCAGTATCCTGTCCACACCGCATCCGCAAGCCACAACTCCTACCCATAAATCCCACAATTAGAAATAGACTGGGTCGTAAATTCCGAGTAGAATACCCCTAATGACCAGAGATCTCAGAAGTTTGATTCTTATGACTTCGTCAATTTTTCATCCCCTGCCTGGCCATACTTTACTGATCGTAGGATTCTAGGAGGGTACCTAGTCATGTGCCATGTAAAGGTAAACACAATTGTAAACAAAAAAATTTGCGAAATGAAAAAGTGAATGAATTCACTCAATCATTTTACTGAGAATCTCTTGAAATCTGATTCTCCCAGGTCATCGCCCCGCATTCATTTGTTTCACGCCTATCCTTATACACACCCTCCTCAAACTGATGTATAAATATGCTAATATCTACTCATTTCTGATTATCTGGTATACAACGTCGGTTTAATTGATGCCCCATGAGCTTTGTTGTGTGAGAATTGGGATGGTGTAGAGGTATATCTAATATAGATATAATACTCAACCCCCGAGCTAATATCAAATTTATCGGTAGAGGAATAGAAAGATATACCTCGCGTAAAGAAACGGGATTACTTAACACGCGCTGAATAAATGACAACAGCAACTATTCAAACTTCAATCTCCAGACGAAAATAAGGACAGTAAAACCAACGACAACCAAAAACCACAAGTAACAGCACGAACACTTGACTCTTACCACTATTTCTAACATTCAAATCAATCCCTCTATCACTCACCAAATACATTCTTTTTCAATTCTTGAATCGTCTTTCAGAGCCCAGAATTCACTACTCCATTGTCGGGCATAGTTCGCCAATTCCCAACCATAAGGATCCTAAAGTTGGGGACTCCTCGATCTTTATAGCCTCCACATTCACTTTAAAGAGTTAGGTGGAAATGCATTCTCAGTCGCACGAGAGAATCAAGATAAGTAAGCTGTATTCACTCCTTACGCAAGCCCATCCTTATGACCCCTCAAGTCAAGTACCTCTCCTCCTTCCTCCAGTACCCCGCTTTCGCCTACTCGGGCATCTTCTCTGGGTAGGTAGGCCTACGGAGTCAATATCTAAACACACTCTTCTCTGTTAGCTTTTAACCTTACAAAACTCAGAAGTGGATGGAGTTTATGAAAGTTAGACTTGACAGAAGTACCAGACACTGTATACAAGTTCTACACAGGTATTAAAGTATTCCGACAATTTAATTTCTAGATAAAGAATTATACTGGAAGGGAACATCAGATCAGCCTACCAGTACAGTATCACAACAGCAATCCCTATAAAAGCGATTCAGATGATAATATAACAACAAACTGACCAAACGACAATAAACCAGTGTCAAAACTTTCCCTTCCCATGTCTTACCTTTTCAATCACAAACCCAGCTCTTCTCGCTTACTCCATCGCTGGCTCTTTCTATTCCTCAACCTCCCAATTCTTCTTACTACGTTCACAAACCATATTACCGACCTTGAAATCAGCAACACACCTACAGATCTATATGTTTGCACAATCCACAATTTCCACAAAACTCAAGACTCATCGATCTTTAAACAACTTTGTATTATTTTTTCTCTTCAAATTTTTCGAAATCAAGGAGTGAAGCAAGATGAAATTAGCGGGATAGGTGGGTAGATAGCAGGTACTCACTTTTAAAATTGGAACAGTAATCTAAAGCCCTACTAAGATTGAAATAAAAGATGCGAAACGTAAATAAAGAGATGTCATGAATATCGATACGTACATGAAAGGGAAAAATTACGATAGAGCAGATAGTATTCACTCTCACTCCTCTGAAATCTTCTTGTGACCTACTTCCTCCCTACTCCCGAACCTTGTCTCACTCATTAACGTCCCTCAAATCAGTATATAAACACCGCTCCTTCAATCCAAATCCCCGAAAACACGAGTACACTCGTCTTGGAGCAATCATGTGAGATATCAAAAAGCAATGTAGGATGTAGACATCCATAACATAATATTGCAAAGTTCCGACGTACTAGTGGCTAGATGTGGCAAAGGGCAAGGAAAGGAGACTTTGAGAGGCCATGATAGTAACGAGACAACATTAGATGAACGATAAACAAAGGATATCATCACATTCGAACTACAATGAATGTAAATGACAGTGACCCTCATTAGATCATTAGATGAATATAAAGAAACCAATAACAATAACAATAACAATAACAACAACAACGTAAACCCATCTCCTTCCCATCTAGCATTTCCACTCTAGCAATCCACATCCCACATCCAACACTCAATTCCCGTCTCTACTCCTCCCAACCCCAATCCCAACCCTAACCCTAATCCCAACTATAATCCCAACCCTAATAACCCAAACCACAAGATAAGTACGCCTCCCGCTTTGCGATCAATTTCAATTTCAATCCAATCCACAACACCTCCAGCTCTCTCGGCATCCCGACTTTCAAAAATCTCTTTCTTGCTTGTGTACTTCATTTCATCTCCATTCCATTTTCACCTCGGACATTCTGTCTCTAACTGTGTTGGAGCTAAAAGCCACATAGTAAGTAGATTCATTACACATGCTAGCGTATCCCAAAATTCATCCACCATCCCCATTCCCATCTCCACCCCTATCCTCATCTTCATCCCTCTCACATTCCCCCATCCCCCATCCCTCTCATCCACCATCCCCCTCCCCATCCCTCCAATCACCATTCCCGCAGCCCTCCAAGCCCGCAAACCCAGACTCCAACCCAAACCCAAACTCAAACTCAAACCCAAACCCAAACCCAAACTCAAACTCAAAAACAAAGACATCAAAACCTCATCCGCGACCTCATCCGCGACCTCACCATAAAAAACCACACCAAACACCACCCCACAACTCCAATCAACCCAGCCCGCCCAAAAAAAATTACATATAATCCTCGCTTATATTCCCAACTTTCAGAACCATACCATAACCCTAACCCTACTCTCCATGAAAATCCATGACCAAGATCAAAAATCACCAGCAACTTTAAACATCCATAAAATACCCAATATTAGCTACCTCTCGACTTCAAATACAAATTATCCGAACCGATTATTTACATCCCATTTTATTTTATCCTATTTTATTTATCTGGTGAAAGAAAGAAAAGTTCGTCATCCGCCATACTATACCTACTTTCGATACCTACCTACTTTCCCCTATCAATCCAATCCAATCCACCCTCTCACCCCTCCATCACTCCCCCCCCCCCCCTATCCAAACCATCTTTCAAACCATCTTCTAAGAATCCTCTTCTTCTTCTTACACAAAATCCTACCTAGTATATCTATCAAAAAAAGCGGCTCAGCCCAGTCTCTAGGAATCTTCAATTCAAGATTCAAGACCCTACCTAGGTATTTTCTTTTTACACTAAATCCAAAATCCATTCATAAACTTCTTTCTATAGAAGAGCTCCCTCAACTTTCCTCCCTCAACTTCCTCCCACATACCCGTGGACCCTCCCACACTTAAACTTCATCATATAATCCTCGTCACAAAAACACCCATTCCCCCCTTATCCTTTTTTTTTTCCCTTTGGAATTTCGTTTCCCAGGTCTTGGAATGAGAATTAGTTAGATAGATTCTTAGGTAGGTAAGGTTGAAGACTATATGCATATATATATATGTGTGTGTATCAGACGAAAGTCATGATTTTCTTCATAATTAGGTGGACTATCTCTTAGCAGTATACTTATTAAATGGTGAGATAATAAGAAATATGCTTGAGAAGCATGCCTAAGAAGTCTACGGCAAGAGGATCAAAGAAGAGAAGGAAAGTAATCACCAAAAATAATTCAACAACATTCACATTCAACATCCCAGAAGGTTCTACAAATGTTAGCATTTGACTTGGCCGAAGAGTGAGAAATAATACCTTTCGAGTTTCCTTAACTGAGTTCAGCGTACCTAAGCCCCAAGAACGTCCCAAACGGAAATTTTAACTCAAAAAATGACGAGAAACCCAACACACGAGATAACACAAGAAACATCACATCACATCACTTCACAAATGACAAATGACAGTTTTTTTTTTCCCGGTTGAAGAGGGTGTATTTTACTACTTTTATCATATCTACCATCCTCCACCAAATAACCACTCATTGTCGTCCTCCTTGACTATCATCAAGATAGTAAAGTCGGTTTAACGTCACAAGAGTTTCAAAATCCCCATCCCCTTTTTTTTCATTTCCCATCATATTTCAAATGTCATTCATGCGCCACGCCACCAAGATGTCCGGTTGATGGATCATCTGTTACCCACCGAGGGACTACCGCCCTATGCTGTTGAAAAGTCCCAAGCAACGCTCACAATAACAAATCGCTTTTTGTCTTAAATGCCCCAACCAAGAAACGCCGATGTTGAAGTCGTTCCCATTGGTTAAAGAACCGCAGACATTATAATAAATAAAAAAGAAAAAAAGCTCATGACATCATCTTCAAATCACATCCCCTATTAAAATATGGATGGGAAAAGAAATTTATGCCTTGTTGGCATACTTTTGACGGTAAAACTTGGCAGCGTTGACCATGTTGGTCAAAGCAGCCTTAGTCTCAGCCCATTGACGAGTCTTAAGACCACAATCAGGATCAATCCAAAGTTGCTCTGGCTTGAGGAATTGCAACATCTCCTCAATTCTGTCCTTGATCTCTTGCTCGGATGGAACACGAGGAGAGTGAATGTCATAAACACCTGGACCAATGTGACGTGGGTAAGCCTCGTCAACAAAGACCTTGAGGAGCTTAGCATCAGACTTGGAGTTCTCAATGGAGAGAACATCAGCGTCAAGAGCAGCAATGGCGTGGAAGAAATCCTGGAACTCGGAGTAACAGAAGTGAGAGTGGATTTGAGTGGAATCTTGAACACCAGAGACGGAAAGTCTGAAAGACTTAACAGCCCAGTCAAGGTAAGCCTCACGCTCCTTTCCACGACGAAGGGGAAGACCCTCACGAAGAGCTGGCTCATCGACTTGAATGACGTAAACACCAGCAGCCTCGAGATCAACAACCTCATCACGGAGAGCCAAAGCAAGTTGCTCAGCTTGGACGGATTGATGAACATCATCACGAGGGAAGGACCATCTCAAACAAGTGATTGGACCAGTCAACATACCCTTCATTGGCTTCTTGGAGATGGAGACAGCGTATTTGGACTCCTTAACAGTCATTGGTGCTGGGCGAGAGATATCACCAACGATGATAGGAGGACGAACGCAACGGGAACCGTATGATTGAACCCATGCGTGGGTGGTGAAGGCATAACCATCGAGACGTTCACCGAAGTATTGAACCATGTCGTTACGTTCTGGCTCACCGTGAACGTAGACGTCAAGGTCAAGTTCTTCTTGAACCTTAACAACGTCTTGGATCTCCTTCTCAATGAACTTCTCGTACTCCTCAGCAGTGATTTCACCCTTGGTGAACTTGTTACGTTGGATACGGATCTCCTTGGTTTGTGGGAAAGAACCAATCGTGGTGGTTGGGAAAAGAGGAAGACCCAAAGCCTTTTGTTGTTGAGCAATACGTTCTGGGAACTCAGAGATTCTGTTGTAATCCTTCTCGACAATCTTGGATTGACGTTCCTTGACCTTGGGGTCGTTGGTTCTCTTGGAAGAAGCACGAGCTTGAATGGACTTGGCGTTAGCCTCGAGCTCAGCACGGACGGAAGCTGGTCCCTCAGTAACAGCCTTAGCGATGATGGCAACTTCAACAACCTTCTCGGAAGCGAAAGAGAACCAATCAGCAATTTCTGGGTCAAGCTTCTTCTCGCTTGCTAGAGTGTGTGGGGTGTGGAGAAGGGAAGAGGAAGTGGCAACAATGACACGGTCCTTTCCGAGCTTTTGAATGGCAGACTCAACAGTCTCAATAGCACGCTTGAGGTTGGTCTTCCAGATGTTACGTCCATCGACAACACCAGCGGACAAGATGGTCTTGGATCCCAAAGCCGAGATGACAGTGTCCAATTGCTCTGGGTTACGGACCAAATCAACGTGAACAGCATAGATGTCAGTTGGGAGAGCATCAATGTTGTGAACGATGTCACCGAAGTATGTGGCGAAGACAATCTTTGGGATCTCATCACCTAAGCTGACGAGCTTCTCGTAAGTTGGCTTGAAAGCAGCCTTGGTCTTGGATGGAAGATCGAAGACGAGGGTTGGCTCATCAATTTGAACAGTCTCGGCACCAGCAGCCTTAAGTTGCTTAAGGAGCTCAATGTAAACTGGGAGGAGGTTGTCCAAAAGATCAATTGGGTCAACGGACTGTCCACGGTCTGGCTTTCCGAGGTGGAGGAAAGAAACTGGACCAACCAAGACTGGTCGGGTAGTGATACCAGCATCCTTGGCCTCCTTGAATTCACGAACAGCCTTTGGGTCTGAGGTGAGCTTGAAAGATTGGTTGTCTTGGAGAGTTGGCTTGACATAATGGTAGTTAGAGTCGAACCACTTTACCATCTCCAAGGATGGAACATCAACGCCATCACGTTGGTGACCACGTCCCATGGCAAAGTATTGATCGATTGGGTCGAGACCATGCTTGGTATATCTTTCTGGGGTAGCCTGTAAAAGAGAAGAGTTAGTGAAAGGTTACATTTAGATCCGCAGACGAAATTGGAATGCTTACACCGAAGTCTTGAATGTGGGTAAGAACTTGATCGTAGAGAGCGAAGTCGTTGGATGGGATGATATCGACACCGGCATCCTTTTGGATCTTCCAGTGAGCAAGACGGAGTCTCTTGGCTTCAGCGAGGAGATCATCTTGAGAGATCTTTTGACCCCAGTATGCCTCTATGGATATTTGTTAGTATTCAATGTGGGGTAGCATCGTGAGGTAGCAAATCTTACCAGTAGCTTTCTTGAGATCTCTGAGAGCTCCCATGCGAGGGAAACCAAGAACGGATCTATAATGAACGTGGTCAATAGCTGTAGAGATAGATGGCAGATGGACAACACTCACGATTGAACCATATTTGCGGTATTGAAATGTGATGATGATGTTCAAAGGTAAAAGATGGGTGAAGTCGAAGTATTTAAACGGACCACGGATTGCGTGCTAGAGGATGGAACTAGACAGCGAAGTCGGAGATTTATCGATTGATTGGTCAAACTCTTTTTCTATTCGATTCTATGGAGAGAACAGAAGAGAAGAAAGTAAATTGAAATAAAATGAACACTCTGAATCGATTTTCAAAGTGAGCTCTTGAATGTATTTGTAGTCAAAAAGAGGAAGAGAAGATGTGAAGCGGTGTGCGTGTATTGAGATGAGAGAGTAATAAGAAAGATGGAAAGGGAAGAAGAGGAGAGAAGCTTTTTCTTATTGTCTTTAATAAGTGAGAGGAGAAGATTGGCCGAGTGTTTCTTGAAAGGCCACACTCACTCAGCATCCATCACCCACCCCCTCTCTTTACTTTTTTCTACCTACCCTTGTCTTTGAGGAACCCCGCCTAGGACTAGCGTTGAGAGTGGAGTCTAAGCTGAGGTACGAGATAAGAATGCTGACACGTGATTTGCAGAGATTTCGGACACTTGGATTGTCCTGCGATCTGTGTTGGTGGGTTGGTGGGGTCCACGGGTCAATGAGTTATCAATTGTCAGGTGAATGACTACCTATATTACTATATAGTATACTAATGAGAAGGAGATGGATGTATAGATGTGTGAAGAGGTTATTGGCAATGGCAATGGCAATTACAATTCCTTTCTCTCTTGCCACTGAAGATCATTGAATGGTGATAGGTTGGGGTCTGCTTGCATTCGATTCAACCACAATTCATCTACAAAGCCAAAAGAACAATGTCATCTCGCTATATTGTTCTCAAAAGTCCACCCATCTCCTTCATTGATCCTCTCTCAGCCTCCGTCGCCTCTCTCAATCGTCGGGATCCATGGATCTTCATCTATGATGGCTGTGGCTGGCACACAAAACTGCAAAGACACGTAGACACACACCACCTATCCTATCACCTCGGAATACACAGTTTCTTGCTTTCTTCACTGAATGGATGAATGCATGTAGCGTATCTTATGTGTGTATGTGTATATGTATGTGTGTGTGTGTGTGTGTGTGTGTGTGTGTGTGTATGTATGTACAACAGTAACACTAAATACTCTCCATGTTTCTGATTCATGAACCTTTTCTCCATGCGGAGCAGTACAATCTCGTCCAGTGTAAACGCGTAAACTCTTTTTACTCCTCAAACTCTACACAATACACACTCATCTCGCCCAGTCTCAGCCAGTACAACCAACCCCTCTATACACACACCTCTCAAACCCCCCTTCCCTTGAATCCCATCTATCCATCCATCCATCCATCCATCCATCCATCCATCCCTCCCTCCCTCCAATTCGCCCTCAAGTTCCCAACCTTGTCTTGCCTTCCCTTCCCTTCCCTTCCCCTCCCCATTAAAAAAACCATCCATCCACCCACCCACCAAACTCAAAAAAACCCAAACCCCACTCTCCAAAATAATCATAAACAATTAAAAACGCTTCGGCCCCCTAGCCCCGTCGGTCCCTGGAAATCGGCCTCCGAACACGCACCGCGACCCTAATGCTAATGCACACACCAGGAACATCAATCCTCCGGACTCATCTATCCTTTTTTCCCTCTCTTCCTTCCATTTCTTTTACTACTACTACTTTTTTTTTCTATCATTCATTCAAGGTTCATCCCATTCATTAATCTACATTCATTTTCTTTCTTTGGAAAACACGAACACGAACATGAATTGATTGATTGGTCGATTGATCGCGTCACCATCACACACACACACACACAAATTCATCACCAAAAAGCATACATAACATGATATGTTGGTCATGATCTTCATTAACATTTCTCTTTCCCGGCCATATCTTCTTATCTTGCCTTGGATTTTGCCGCCTGGTATTGGTATCTAACTCTTGTCCGTCCATCCACCCATCCGTTCCTCCCCCAACCCATTTCCGCCATCCTCATCCAATCATATCCATGAATCCTCATCTAAAAAAATCCTCTCCACTCATTCCACCGGTCAAAATACAAATTCCAGTGTATGACTTAATCAGGACCACAACAAGCCGAGCGAGAGCTCATCCCTATACCAATTGCCTTTGGGTGTCATACAAACAACCCCTATCAATAATCTGAATCCACCACCTAGAGTTCCCACACCGAAATACATGATATCCTTTTCTTATTCCACAACTCCATCCACCTCATCTTTCCCAACCATACCAGACCAGACACACCCTAATGACCCTCAATGCTCACTCATTCCTTTGAGCCTGTGAATTAAAAACAATACAAGATAGAATCAAAAAGAAAGGAAAATGAGCTAGAAAAAGATATGATGTACAATTCGCATTCGACCAGTATACAATTATAAGTATAAGAAGAGCTTTTTTTTATCCTTCCCTGGGCCGAGTCTTGATACCCAAATGTGATGGTATTCAAGTATGTAAAAACTGTAATGTGGAACAATTCGAAAGTAACAGCCATAGCTTCCATGAGCCACCTGTCAAGAACGCCGTGTATAACTCCTAAGGGTAAAAAGATCATTCGCTAAAACGCTATTCAAAGTGCGGGGGGTATCAAATCAACTGAATATCATGATGATGTGTGTATAATGTGTTCCGAATCCGGAGTAAGTGCGAATGATGAAGGTCGAGAACAGTTTCAAAGAATGTTTAGATAGGTGTTTGTGCTTTATCCCTTGAATGAGTCCATCCAAAAAGATCAAATCTATCCTTTCCATGCAAAGAGCCGAAAGAAACTGCCGAGTCCACAGGACTGGGCTTCGTAACTAAGATATCGCGTGGCTCCAAAAGTAAAGACTTTCGGTAATATTGCTGAACGTTCTCATTATCCGAGGCGGATTTGACGTGAACAATTTGAGCTTGGAGCCACTCTTGAAGTTCCGGAACTTCTGCCAGGCGATAAGGGATTTGAAATCGTTGTAGTTCGCCGATGATTTTAGCCGTGCGAGTGTGTTTGTCAAAGTTAATGACAGATGTGCCGTCAGCCAATTGCTTTGTGGATGGGTTACCAGCATCAACAAATGTCAAATCTGTGAGGTAGGTACCAACAAATGGGAGGCATGGAGGGACATGGTCATGGAGTCTGCGTCGAAGGCAGGCGTAATTCTTCTCTGGCTCCACAATTGCTTGTAGCCCCTTGAGCATCTCCTTTCGCTTTTGAGATACCAGGTCCCAAGTTTTCTTCAATCTAACAATGGTAGATGAATTAAGCGAGCAAATGATCGCCATCAACGAATCATAATTGTTGAGCTTGAGGCATTCATGCGCAATTTTGATCCAGTGCTTGATGATAACGGCTCTCTTCTTAACGTCGTCGTGTTGCAAGATTGTGTCGGCGACAAGGTTAGAAAGATCTGTTGACAATGTCGACATAGCTCTAACATTTACCGCGCATGAACCGCCCTTTCTGGCCTTAGTCCATGCGGCTCCAAGAAGTTCATCTGGCATAATGGAGCAGAAAATATTCATCTCCTTGATAGTTAACTGACGGGCCAGTTCAAGTGAATCAAACTCAAGAATAGAGGGATTGCTACCGCCCATTTTCCAGTTCTTCAAAACTGCGGCTTGGCTTTTTGTTACAGCAACAGGAGGAACTGGCGCATCGGCTGGTACGTATTGACCGAGAGATGTGCTAGTCTTTCCAATCGAGGAAATGAGCCTTGGCACTAGGGGGCCATCGATAGAATATACTTTTTGAGCCAACTCTGAAAGTCGTTTGCCAGCTGCGGGAAGAGCAGCCTTAAGTTTATCATCCGCAAAGGTTTCGATAATGGAGAGCGCAGCGTAATCGGAGACCTTTCTCCAATGAGATTCCAGCCAGCCCTTGAATACATTGTAAACTCTTAATCTTACCGGTCCTGCGATATGAGGACTCTCGACAACATATTCAAAGCGATCAACCAGAGCTGTGGCAAGCTCAACGGGAGACGCGAATAATCTGAAAGTAAGATAAAAGGTTGAAACAAACATCGAGTCGGGTGTTGAATCGTGTGTAGTAAGCCGTTCTACCAATGCCGCCAGTGAACCTCCGGTAATTTGTCCCTCCTTATTGTGTAGTAATTCATGTGCGAACGTCTTCTCAAGCATTCTCGATTCGAGATCGTATGGATCATCGGCGAATGTTGATTGGCTTTCGGCTATGCTGATACTCGACAAAGATGGCTGACTTCTTGGTTTGTAAGCTGTTAAATCTGGAGTAGTCGCCCTAGTAGAAGTTTGCGAGACCATGCTCATCTCCGAATCGCGTGTGTAACTACTACTAGCTCCAGTGCTAGACACTGCAATACTGCCAGATCTATATGATTGAAATTCTCCATCACTGGTTGAGTTACGATCGGAAGGACTATAATCTTCTTGGCTCATCAGAGGAGCACCCATTTTTGGCAGTGGAGGTAGAATGGAGGTATTCGAAAGTCGATTCGACATTCGGTTAGTTTCTGCTGCTGGTGGGGAGCTAAGGGGTATCTCTGGTAATGGTTTCTCGTAAATATCGGGAATGACTAGAGGTGGAGGAGGAGGACGCGACGAAGGCTGCTCTGGTACGGCAAGATTAACTCCTGGGCTTCGTGGCACTTGTTCGACTGTGCCACCTATCGAAGCAACATTAATTCCGAGACCTTCGACTGGTTCGAATTCGAAATCGCCGATTCGCTCAATCACAAACTTGGTCTTTGCTACTACTTCTCCAG
Source organism: Botrytis byssoidea (assembly GCF_014898295.1). Classification (NCBI taxonomy): domain Eukaryota; kingdom Fungi; phylum Ascomycota; class Leotiomycetes; order Helotiales; family Sclerotiniaceae; genus Botrytis; species Botrytis byssoidea. The sequence goes on along the minus strand of NW_024065862.1, from coordinate 576,923 downwards.
CAGCTTTAACACATCCTGTGGCCGCCATTAGTAACCCCCCGTTTTGTTGAGCCATTACAACATCGTCTTCATCAACACCTGAGGAGCTGATTATATCCCGAGCTGCCAACGCCAATTTACTGATTTTGTCATACATTGCGTTCCGAGCATTGTTCAACGAGTCGGCGCTTTGGCTGTCGTGAGCACATACTGCTTCGACTACAATCAATAACCCTTGGCCAGCAGTTACCGACTGCCTAACTGACGACAGCAAATCTTGAGAAGACTGGCTTTGTAGATGAAGCCTTCCGATAAACGATCCCAAGTATGAGAGAAATGTATCGTGGCTAGAATTTAATCTCTCAGAAACAAGATTTTGACGTTGTTCAGCGGGTACAGAGGCTATAAGTGAAACACGGTGAGAAACGGAAGCCCTTTTAGCCTGAATCGAAGAAATGGATAACGGACGCGATGTTACAGCTGGGTACGCAGTCGATATCCGTTTGTATGACTGTCGTTTGTTCTGCTCTTCCGATTGCAGGGAACTGGAAGCGGCGCTCGTCGAACTTTGGATAGAGCTTCTGTGAGATGCCGTGTCGTATGCAGGGTCTGTATGCGGCGTCCCGCTAAATGACGTCGAGTCCGCTGGTGGAGTAGGTGGTACATAGGATTCCTCAGTGACGGTTGTCATGACTCTATGGATAGCATGTCGTAATTTCGCATCTTCATCCAAATTGTCCAAGAATTTTATACCTCTCACAACAATTTTAAAAGCTTTCAAAATCATCTCATCGATAATATCGTTCACAGTTTCCGTGTCGGCTCCCACTGGAGGACAGGTAGCAAAATCCTGCAATTGTTTGGCGGTTTTGACCAGGGCCGATAGATCAGACAGAAGAGCCTTTCTATTTTTTCGGAGGTTATCGTTGCTCTGTACAATCGGTGATTCACGAGTGAGGCAATTCGATTTTTCCTTTTTCCGTATTAGCAAGCATGATTCACAAAAGTCAGGGAATTCTTACTAGTAAATATCTAACTCCTGCGATAATACCTCGCATGAATTGCTGGTTGCCAAATATCTCACTATCACTAGTTAAGCCACTCCGTAGGAGATCCCAAAAGTTTAGCAGTGCCTTTAATAAGTTCCTCATGGAATCTGGATCGTAGGCTTCACAATAGTTGGTGGGCAACCAACCACGCGCGCCAGAAACAAGTAGTGTCCCATCTGCCCAACCATTGGTGTGTATTGAATGCACTAAAACCACATCCCCTTCATTTAGTGGAAGCGTGACCGTAGAATCCGAAATAGCATATTCAGGGTGAAAAGGGTAAAAGGCCCTCAGGAAGCTGTGAAATACCGGAGGAGGCTCCATTTGATTTAGATTTTCTTGAGAACCATTGGGAGTGGCGGGGGGCGTGATTTGTGATTGACTTCCTGTTGAAGTTGTGTGGTTACTACTTCTGGATGAAGTATTTCTTTTGTGTTTTGAGGACGATGCGTTGCTGTTTCCGCGCGGTCGACCCTTATGTATTGCAAGAGGTGCTACCTGTGCACTCGTTCGCTTGGAATGCTCAGACTCCTGCGAGTTCACCATGATGATCCGCCTTTCAAAGATATCATGGGTGTTTTCCTATCAATATCCTAGTTGAATGGCCTGGGGTAGATTTGCCAATTGCAGTTATCTCGAATATCCCAAGACAACCACCAAAATTTTAGTCCTAGGATTCGATATGACCCAACGAGGTAATAATCCTGGAAGTTTTGCGATGCGACTGTGTTGCTCTTGTTTTGATGATGTTTTCCCCTATGCTTCCTTTGTAGAATCGACCTCTATATTCGTCGAACGGTAAACACAATCTGATAATGATAGTGGAGATTAGCAAGAACCCTTTGGCTAAGGATTAAGTGTTGTTTTGGTTATGGAGAGGAATGAGGAGTGGGGGATGTGTGGAATGTCATGTCATGTCATTCTGAGAAGCTTGACTGGGATGGAGAGATGCATGCCAAAATTGGCGGAACCTTGGTCTCGGGAGAGACTTACCAATGAACTAGTCAAAAAGACGATTCTCGTAAGTGACTACCAATACTCGGAAAAAAAGAAAAAGCGATCGTTTTTCCTTGCGATGTTTCGTATTTAAGGAAGAAGAGTCGTGTATGTTTGAACTCTAGCTTGAATGATTAAGTCGTCGTTGTGGTGAGTGGTGTCGACTAGAAAAGCTTAGTTGACAAGACCGGAGGACCCTGAATCGCAATAAACTTTATGCCACGCGGAAAAAGGTTATTAAAGTCGGGACGTATTGGACTTTGACACCAGTTGACAGCAAAGCAGTTAGTGTATCAAGTCAAGAGATTTAGGAATCCTTGATGTGCGGCTGTCGATTTGTCAATCACACTGGGGGGGCTCGGATGCACTTATGTGGCTATGATTTTTGTGATGCTCCAAACGCGAGAAATCAATGCGTTGAAACTTGAATTGTCCAAAAAAAAAAAAAAAAAAAAAAAAAAAAGGAAAATCGAGGAATTGGATCGAGACTGGGAAAGGTAAGGCAATACAATACAATAAACCCCACCCTCTTTGCTCCGTTGTGAGTAAGTTTTTTGATTGTAACTCTGGCACAGCAAGAGTACAAAAGGAAAGGAAGGAGGGAAGGAAGGAAGAATATAGATATGTATGAGTGTATTTATGAGTGTATGTATGAGTGTATGTAGGATGTAGGATATAGGATGTGTGTGTATGTATGTGTATGCAGAATATGCAGGAAATTCAAATTGATTGATTTGAGAGGTGCAAGTACTTAATAAGAAGTTTAAGGTAAGGTACTCGGAGTGTTCGTACTTGTTCAGGTACTTGTATTTAAAACAAGGTCCCTTCCAGGTTGTCAAGGTGGGTGAGTGGATGGTATATTTTGGTGGTGTTAGGTGATGGGTGATGGGTGATGGGCGATGGGTGATGGGCGATGGGTGATGGGTATTGGGTATTGGGTGTTTGCCCTTGAGTGTACGAGGAATATGGATGGTATGATATGGTGTGGTATGGTATGGTATGGTATGGTATGGTATAGTATGGGATAGTATGGGATAGTATGGGATAATACCATATGTATGGACCGGTATGGATGATGCACAGATATAATGCAAGGGTTCAAGGAATTGACTCGGTCGATCGATTTTTCTGCGCATATGCAACCTAGAACCCTTCCTTCTTCCCTTTGCTCTTTAATAATAAGGCTCTCAGAAAAAGGATTGAAATGGTAAAAAAAAAAAATAGGTGATGATTATTAATAAATGAACGTATGGACGAACGAACGAACGAATGAATGGATAAATAGATAAGTAAAAATGAGTGAATGAAGTGAAGTATATTGAGTTGCAGTTCGTGAAGAGAGATTGCTATTTCTGAATCTTTCTCAATTGATGGAAAGAGATCCAATCGCATTCGTAGACTGTTTTATATGAAGATGTAATCGGTTGGTGGTCGTACGTGGTTGTTGCTGGAGGTGTCGATGTATTTATTGATGTTGATCTCAATGTCAAGTGGTAGTTGCAGTTGCCGTTGCAGTTGCAGCTGCAGTCGAAGTGAATGTCGTATTCAAGAGAACCAACTGGTGGAAGGGATTGGCCCTCTTCCCTTTACTCCCACTTCCTCTCTACCGCTCACCCTCACACTCGCTATCTATCGCGCTCACCCTCACTCTATTCCTCAAGGACCACTATCTTCCTTTTGGCGGAGTTCCTAGGTTTGTACTTCTTCTCTTACCTTGTAATGAAATGGGTCCCCCAGATTTGGGAAATTGTGCACCGTGCAGACCAGAAATCTACCTAGGTACCTAGATAGCTGGAAATGTGGAATTCTGGTGGATGTCGTGGTGGATTTCAGAGCTTAGATTGTAATTCAATGATTTCTTTTGATGTTTGGTGTTGACAGATTTTGAAGGGAAAAAAGTACCGCACTCTCTATCCTGACAATGATTGATGTGATGTAATATAATAATAATAATAATAATAATAATAATAATAATAATAATAATGGAATTGTAGGACTTTCCACTCTCTTCATCTTTTTGGATTGACTTTATTCTCTTGTTCCTCTTCTCTGCTCTGCTACAGGCATATCTTTTACTCTAATCATCATTGCTATGAAGATACGAAAAAACTTTAACAAGGATTGGTAATTAATTTTCCTATGATTTTCTGGTAACGCAACGGTCCAAGGAGACGGTTGTAATAATTAGTACTCGTATATGAGATATCATTTTTCCGTGGTTTTCCAGTAGCAACATGGACGAGATGCTGTTCATAAAATAGCTACCGAGTATCCCCTATCAAGTCAAGTCATATTAAAAGTCCTCTATTCTCTCCTCCTCCCTCAACTATATGAACTTCTCAATCCACTGAGTAAATGGTAATAAGGAGAGGATACGAAGGGTAAGGTTTGATGATCAATCAATGATCAATCAATTAGTTCTACGAGGTATACAACAGCCGTACCATATTAACAAGGGTTCTAGCTTTCTTTTCTATTACTTCGACGACCGACTGACTGTTCGACAATTTTTTGACCATTTCCCCTAGCTTCACTTGTTCGAACCTTGTCGCTGCTCTTTGCTTCTTTTTCCTCTGATGAGATAGATGCACGCTCGGCACGTTAATTCAATTCGATGTGATATGCAAGGGCTAATACTCGTGAGATTTAGTGGAGTAAGAAAACGCCGAAAGAGGGAGTGACGAAACGGCCGCACATACCAATCAAAGAACTGTGCCTGGGCTGCGCTTTGCTTGATTGATGGTGTAGGATTCTCGGGTTTGCAAAGAACCAATTGATGGCAGTGAAATGGGCAAGGAGGCGATGAAGGGGTTACGAATTGCTAAACTAGAGAATGGGAGAATGGGAGAATGTTATGGATAAAGGCAAGAGAGCAAAATTGAGAAGCACTCCCACGAATCGAATTGATACTGGAAAGATTCAATTAAATTCAATATCAATGGCATTCGATTCTAGTCCGAGGTCTATTGTTTCGTGAAAGATATGACAGGGAAAAATCGAATGGGATTAGACAAAGTCACGCAAGAGGAAGGGGTCTATCAGTCCAGTTTTGGCATTGGCGAGAGCATCCAAGAGGCCAGGCATTGCGATAGGTAGACGGAACAAAAGCATCTGGCCATGATCAACCACTTCTCAGATTCGAAGTTTTCTTCAAGGCATGATATTGATGTCTGTTCCCCTCCATGTGATGCGAAGAAAGACGTTGATTCTTCTTCAGCTCTATGCTGCATTTCATGCTTGTTCAAGGAACGGTCAAGGAGTACGTACAAGGCAAGGTATTCTATAGGTTGGATCGTGTGATATTGAAATCATATGTGCTTCACAATCCATTCTTCCTTTTTAGGCCAATGCTGAAGGGATAATCGAAGGAATTTCATTCACGGGGGCTCTTGATTGGTAGTAATCATTTAAATTCTTCCCCCCATTTCTGTCCTATTTGGGGTAATACTCGGGGGGCTAACAGCTCCCCTTGAAAGGACCCTCCGAGGTGCCGGCGAACTGTACTCAATCGAGTCTTAGAACCTGCGTGTCTTTTTGATATCTATCATGCCCTTGATGTCCATAAGGCGCAGCGCAGTAATCTGTCCCTAACAATTACCGAATGTATGAAAATAGTTATGATTGATCATCTCGACTGAGACAACTTTGAGAAATGGGGACGATATTTCCTGATTCCTGGAAACGAGAGAAAATCCAGTTGTGCAGCTTCTCATGTTGTGTAGTATCAGGTACCAGCAAGATACCTTTCTACCTTCTTCTTTCAAAGTCTCATGCTCAGCTACAACAGCTTCTTAACCATGGATTGGACCTCACACAGACCCTACATGATGTATACTACATAAACATACCCGGTATATATATTCATTGATGTCGTAGCAGATGAATTGACCAACGTCCTTGGCTGGAGTTATTCACGGCTCATCTTTTTGTGTATCATTGACAGCCTCACGATAATCTAGAGGTCGGAAGTATATCTGCCCAAAAGGCCATTTTTTCATCGTTCCAACAAATCATGTTACAGGTGTGGTTACAGCAGCAAGTAAGTTTCAATATATCGATCGACCTGGGATATTTCTATCAGAACTCTTCTTTTACTTCGATCCGATTGAATACAATCGATATGCAGTGCAGTCATGGTGTGTGTGGTTGCTGCCATGCTTTTTCCCTTGACTTTGAGTGTTGATGTTTTGAGATTTTGTATCTCCGTCCGCACCACCTATTCCTTTCATTTTATCTTGGGAGTCATATTCTTGACATAAGTGCGCGGTCGAATTCGTTTCTAGGAAATTACTGACGTCTTCAATTTACGAGTTAATCAATCATCAAAAGAAACATCTAATCAACGTGCCAACGTGCCACCGTTCAAACAGCTTCGCCCATATCCGAAAAGTTGGGGATTCCGTCGCCACTGGCTAGATTTGTCTCTTTTTGTATTCTCTTCTCTTTCACGTAACTAGGCGGAGAGTCGGGGACCTCTTTCATCGGTTCGAGCTTGGAGCTTCTCCAAGGTTTGTGAGACATTTCTAGGATTTTCCAGGATTTCCATATCCTAGCCATCGCCGTTCCATGCAGCCTCACTGTAGCCAATTTTGGACCTGCGCACGTTCCCCAGGATTATTTCGGGGGTCGGTCCCATATGAGGAAACAACATCCACCTTTCAAAATGCCAACCTTTTCTTGATCCAGTAACGGCACGGTTTGGGATGAAAAAGTATCAATCCAAATTGGACAATGGTTGGTTCACTTCTCGGGATTGTTACCTTATGGTTACAATCCGTCAAACCACCTCCCTCCGACTGGCTTGGGTTCCTATCAGATATCTTCAACACAACGTTCAAAGATTCTGATACTGTACCGATGCTGATAATTGTCCGAACCCGTCACACAACATTCTGATCTGGATTCTGTCCGTCTTGCTTTGTCTCTGTCTCACATTACCTTGTTTCGAAGGTGCAGGAGCTCAAGGTGATCGAGTGCGAATCAAACACGTGCGATCACATTCTCCTCTTGATCAGTTCCCGCATTGTTAATATAATGATTAATCTATCATGTTGACGAGCTCTCCAATAGCTTCATTTTTGACAGCGGGTAAGGAATTAGCATGGAGGACCAAGCCCAAGTTCAGTCACGACTTTACTTGACCATTTCGGAAAACCAAAATCCTCACGCCTTGATATGCTGGACTACCTTCTGAATAGAGCACATCACTTGCTCACTTATTCATGTTGAGCAAAATTATGGGATCAATGTGGATAGGATCTCCATGATCATCTACGACTTTATTTCTATTCAATGGGCATTATGGATACTTGAATTTCGCGCTTAGACAAATTTAAATAGAGACCTACATCGGCATTCTCACGGTAGTCGCCGTTACGTCCGACTGGAAATGTTTTGGGTGTAAAACGGGTCAAAAATATGACGATCTTCCACAGACATAATGATGTGATGTGATGTGAAGCAAGCAAACAAACAAAGAGCCAAGACAAACGGGCAACCTCAGTGCTGATAATAATTAGCAGAAGCAGGGAAAATCCAAGCTCCGGAACTCTAAATCCATCAAGATTCGTTCTCGCACCCGTCATGTTGAGAATAGATGTGATGAGACGCCGTATCTTTACTATCTAATAATGGTCATCGAGATGAAAACATTCGCACCCACTCATTCTTCGATTATCTTCACATCATCATCACAGACGGCCCGCAGTACGTGATGATACCGTGCAAACCCAATTAAACCCCACGCGAACAGGTATCTGATCAACCATAATTGTCGAGCAGCATTATCACCTTGCATATCTTACCATCTACACCACACGACATGAGCCCACCCACCAGCATCAGGCTGAAGTATCAAAAGCATATGACTGGAATGGTCCCAATGGTTACAACAAGGCCAAGCTCTTTGGAAAGGAGAAAGTAACCAAGATAACATTCCCCGTTCCGCGAAGCTGTCATGATGTTATGTTCCGAATCCTTTCGGAGCAACGCAGTGATATTGAGATTGACATGGGACGGAGATTTGGGGATTTCCCCTCCTACTTTATCTGTAACAGATGCGCCACCAGCATACATACATACATACGAATCAATGTACTTTTCGAGACTTTTCTCCCGCTTCCACACTGTACAGCGAGAATGAATGGAAGGATTTCCAGAACGTGGGATGCGTGCAGCTTGGCTTGAAATATCGCCCTCTTTCCCTCAGGAGACGTTGAAAAATTAAAAGCCACCAACACACACCCAACTTCACATCTGAACACAACAATTTTCTGAAAAATCACTTGGGGCACCATCATTCTAGAATTTGGGATGTATTGGTATAGTATAGAAGTGTTAAAATATGATACGAGATTAGATGTTCCAGACTCTCAAATAGACCTACCTATATTTTTGCGCTCCAATAACAATTGATCACTGCTGTGCGTGAAGGCTAACTTGGACTGTAGGATCTAGAGTACAGCATACATATATAGATACATACGTACATACATGCTCTACAACCCAAACCAGCACGTAAATACCCCCCTAGGTACGGGGAGTTGACCCCCACGCCATCCACTCACAAGCCTTACCAAACATCATCCCACCACCACAAAGCGAATAAGATCTGTAGGCGGGCGGATTCGGCAATGGTATGCACACTCTCACACTATGTTGGCACGCAAAGTTTACCTTAATGCTTATGCTTATTCTTATCGTGGATAGAGAATGGTCTTGCTTTTTGGGATAGGCTGAATAATGACTATCTTATGGGTAGGGATGGGAAGTATGCGGGGGATTTGTAGGGTGTGAAAGGTTCGTTCGTTCGTTCGTAGTGAAGCATGTATCTCTCGTACGTATGTATCTACTTGGATGGATCTGCATGCATGCAGCAAACCTGATGTAGGTACCGTATTGTATTGTATGTATTTGCCTCGCTTGCTTTGCTTGCCTTTTTTTGCCTGATAGAGTTTTGGAGCTGGAGCATAAAGGAGTGCGAAACGTATCACGCCAAGAACATGTGACTGAACCACTGTGTTGATTTGGTAATCAGATTCAGAAATGGACTTCTGGAAATTGGAGGGAATGTTCAAGAACGGGTATTATCTGTTCCATCCCTTTTTCTTTCGGTCGGAACAAAGACATTGTATTGAGTTCGGGATGGGTGACTCAGTGGGAAATTCCCTTGACATCAATCTCAGGAGTAGACATGCGACGATACTGTTTATAATGGGACCCGACCCAATATATGCTTCCTTAGAGAACTCTCATGATGAGATTGCCCTTGCAAGGAGTATCAGAAACAGCACACGGTTTGTAACATAATCTTGGTACCTGACGGAGTTTCCTAGATTCCATAAGCTTGTTTTACCTCGGATTGCCCGTTCACTTTCCTGCTACGGAAGTGTAACTTATAATTAATACAAGTATTCTGGAAATGCTTCGCCTCAAAAGGTCTCACCCAGGACTTTGGCTCTGGAAATTGCCCAGCTCCATCGCCAAATGAAAGCCCCGTCGGCACATCGGCTTACCCCGAAAAGCCAAACCCGTTTTTCGAACAAAGCAAGGAAAGAAAGTCTGGAGACCGAACGATGGAAGAGAAACCTGCTCGCGAGCGAAAGTTCCATTAATCTTTTTTTCTCTCTGCGATGTCGGTTGGGTCTTTGATTGATACGACATGGAAAAGCGGAAGCTGTATACCGCACCGCGAGATATTATGGAGATGTCTGGAACAAAAGCCGGGCTGGGTGAGAGGTGCTTTTATGGGGTTATCGTTTTGCCTCTATTGATTGGATCGCCAGGGGCTTTTCAGGATGTCCGAAATATGTACATCATCGAATACGAATATTCTCGAAACTTTACATGCGGCCCACTCTTTCTCGATTCCCAATTCCAGAATGAAAAGTTATGGTTTTTCGAACAAAACAAGCGCAGAAGTCTGTTAACATTTCCATATCTCAAATCAAATACTCCGAATTCCAAGGGTCTGGGTTAGACTTTGATAGCGTGTGTTTAGTGCTTTACACCACCACTGAAGAGATAGGCGGACCCTTAAGCTAAGGCCCTAAAGGATGGGTTTTCTAGAGGCATCACTATGTCCCGTATTTAGTTTCTCAAGCCTTAGAGACTTATTTAGTAGTCTAGATAAGTTTACTCTTACCGTGTGATCGCCGTGTTAGCTTCTGACTATGGCGTCGAGATTGGCATCGCGAGTTGAATGTCACGTTTTTCCCACGCTTATTAGTTAATAGTGATGAAGCACATTTTTTGGAGCTCAGTGGCGAAGGCGGTTAGTTTCGATGTCTCGTGCCTACGTGCTTTTTTCGGATTGAAGGTTAGCATGTGGCTATTCTGTTGTCTAGCCTTTTGTCTGTGATTTCTATGTATCATCGTCAACACTACCTACGCAGTAGGGGTCTTCCTAAGATAAATTCTCCTAGTCTTCATGGAAACGATACCACACACATCTTTAAACACTGGCTTCCAAATACAAATACCAAGAAAAATACGGCACACAGTTCGTGATGATCCCGAGATACTTCCATTCTCTCCTAGCGATTTCGATCTAGTATTGCTCCATTGTTACTGCCATGCGACCCATATAGGCATTCTTTTCCTGACGACAATGAAAGGAGTTTTGTCTTACAAATTGACTCATGAGCCACAACTCCACGCCTCAAAACAACTGCCGGAACGGCATTGGGCTAAAGTTTCTGTTTTGAGAAGGGAAAGGGTATATTCTATGATGCTTTCTGTAGAGAGATCGTCATAATCTGAAACCTCATACGAAACAGTCTCAATACCCAGATCTCCATCTTATTCCGCTATCATCGGGAATATGAGTCATTGTGCGAATTGATATCCTACTATCTCCTATGTTTCATTCTTTATACATGTACGATAATGATATCGCATTTCAATCTCTCGTGAGCAGATTCTCGTTTCACCATCACTCTTCAAAGTCTAGTTACTATCCCTATGGGTAGAGAGTATCAGTGCGTAAGACTACTCTCACCAATCGAATCGCGCACATGAGGACGCACGCACGCTCGTTCATATGCTATTTCTCACTTGCGTTCATCTCTTCTCAAGCGGCGTTTTTGTTTGACAGACGCCCTTCTGTACTAGGCGTAGTGGGTTGGGGTCCTCCCAGCTGTCAAATCGCACTCGAAACGACGAGTCTGCTTCTTGGAATCTTAGTTATCTTGCTTCTTTTTGCGGAGGAAAAATAATTGGTGAATCGGAATTCATGTTATTCATGTATTTGCTGCACTTGGTGCACCGCGATTGAAATCTCCACTCTCCTGCATTTTCTACGAGTCATTCCTTATTTCTATGGCCTACTCTTCCGCGTGGATCCTTCCGCCGCTTAACTTCCTGCACTGCATATAAGCAAAGGTCTTGTCCCACCCGCACTCATCCATCATTTACGTAATACCTTCAAGTGCAAAGTCTCTTGGAGAATCATAGCTCTTCAAGTCTTCAACCACGTCAGATATTTTCCCAGCGCATCATACAGCCAAAAAAGTGTCACATCACTTCGTTTGAGCTTGAAATTGCAATCCGGTAGTTTGCGAAGAAATATCGATGGTTCATCATGATCTACAACTATAATCATACTCTATTAGTGCACGGTTATAAGATCCTCACATATAGGTCTAGAAGTCTTCCGTCCGACCTGATTAGCTAGCCTCTTCTCCTGCCATCGGTCGCATGGAGACGGATTTGTGCAATACCCTGTTTTTGCAGAATGGTTCTCGACATAAATTTTGTGACTTGCATATTATGACGATCCGCGATTCGATAGGCTAGGATAGGCAACCATGACAAAAGGGGCAGCGGGGAAGTGATTCACATTGCATGCATGCATGATCGATTACAGCACTAGCCGCAGCGGGATATTTCTTCCGGGCCGCGTCGGGGCCTCCGATTTAAGTGCATGATGGGGTTTGATCGTCGCGTGTACGTGGGCCGGCGAAAGGTTTGATTCTCTTCGCTGATTTCGTATCTTGACCCGTAGGAACTGGACTGCCAGGATCCATCTATCGATTTTCCCTCACGGTAATACACTCCATTCCTAATGTTTAAACTTATTCGCAGTCTTCTTTCTTGTCTTATACCCTAATTTTCTGTTGGTGTCGCGGTTGCACGAGACGGGAATTATAGTGCGAGCCTCGGCTCTCGGTTTTCCATGGCGCGCAATGTAGGTACTTCTTTATTGACAATCATTTGCAATAACATGTCAGTGGAGTATCACCACGCTATCTCTTTCGAAATTCGCAAGAGAAAGATAAATAAGCTTTACAAAGACCTCTCTCTCCATTCCCCAACCCACCCTCAGCAATAAAATACCGGTGCATGCACACATGCATGCCAGGAAACCCTGTTTTCTATACTAGTATTCATGCACTGTATGCACAACACGCACTATGCGGATGCGCATGGCTCAGTAGTTCGCGCTCAGAGCCGGCGGGAAGAAGAAAATGGGGGGTTTGCTTGGGTGATGGGGTTTTTGTTTGTTCTTGTTTTCTTTCTTTTATTCGTATTTACCTAGATTGTTGAGACTTGAAGTAGAATTCGCTATCTATCTGGTATTTGTGTGTGTCACGGTCCATCTATCCATCCCATCCCACACAGAATATAAAGTCTAAATTCTAGACCTCATATCATTTCGAGAAAAAGCCCATTCCGTAGGGAAAGAGAATAGTCTGGAAGTCTAGATATTCACTATTTACAAATTTACAATTACAAAGAGAGTGTGTTATTCTAGGTACATGGATGCTATTTGATGGGTACTATTTGATGGATAGAAGGTGGAAGATAGAAGATAGAGGAGGAAAATTAGATCCCGAGATCGATAAAGAGATGCTGAAGGTGTATCAAAAGCAGATTGCAGATCGTATCCTGGAGATGAGGTTCTTGGGTGGGTTTTGGGATGGAATTGTGAAGGTAAGGTTCTTGGGAATGATGATCGGCGTTAAGGTTTCTTTTTTTCTTTTTTCTCTCTCTCTCTCTCTCTCGTTTTTTAAGGTATACGAGGAGGGGTACCCATGCTACTAAGTTTAAATCGCATCCCGGGAATGAGGTTTGTGGAGTAGGTCGAGGGATTGCATATGATGGGATTGGATTGGATAGCATCGATAGTATGGATTTTCGTGGTGAATGGAGATCGAGGTTGGGATTTTGCGGTGATGAGATATTGCTGGCTGGATGGAAGGTTCGTGGCGGGAAGATGATTTTCGGGCTTTGAGGTTGAGGTTTGAGATCTGTGGGGATAGGGATGGGGATGGATGGTCTCTGGGTGGAGGATTTGGAGCGGAATGGCTGGCTGGCTGGCTGGCTGGCTGTGTTCGTTCTGGATTGATGAGAGAGAGGTATCGTGACATTGATGTATGCATCTCGAAAATGGACCGCTTTGGGACTCTTCTACTCGATTATATGTAATGACGTTTATCAGATGAATGATCTCTCTTCGTGTATTCACTGCCGCTGTGGCTACAACATATAACTGGCTCTTGTCCTGAGGCATATAAAGTTCCTGGGAGCTTAGATTCTCTTTCTTCGTGATAAAAAACGCAATCCGATGTTTTGAGGTGTGGACAAAACAGAGATTCGATTTCTCTTCCTTCTCATCAATATGCTTCAATTCTGGATGTTGATTTACATGACTTGAGAACTGTGTCTTTGCTAGCAAGAAGTCTCTTGTATGCATCTTTTTTCTCATTCATGTTGTCGTCTACGAAAGCTTTATTTTCACTGTCGGAATTTTAATTACGTTGCTAAATCTTATGCATCGTTTGACAACAGAAATGTCCTCCTCTCAATGTCAATATCCATCTCTACATCTCCTCGAAAGTTCAAAGAATCGTGTAAACTTCTACATGCGGAAATGCGAGGAGCGACCCGGATTCTGCAATGTCAATAAATACCGCACCCATTCTGCATGGTCATGCATGATTTTCTGCTTTAGATGAGCAGAATGGAAAGGGAAGATGTAGGACTCTTATACTCGGATTATCAACTTCGTGTCGGGACTCACTTCTAGTGGAGAATGGAGCTTCGTCGAAGATTCGTGAGTGAATGGATGAGTATTCATTAAACCTTTTGGTGAATTTTTCAGGCGAGAAAAGGGGAGTTGAGAGTATATAATCATCTATCTCCTTGATACTTTCAATTTTTCATAAAGCAACCCCAAAAAGATGGCATGCTTGATAATGCGGCGGCCACGGAATGGGGGTTTGGTACCGGTGGGCAGTGCATTCTGATTGGGATAGTTCCAGATCTATACAATAAGCTGATGAATGTAATGGCAGATGGCTAGAATTCCTGCTACGGTATATGCTGTGCTTGATGTTCACTTGTGGTTGTTGGATGACTGTTGCTAATGCAATGATTGATATTTGGTAGCTTCTTGTTGCCAGAATTTATCATATTTTGACGACTTTTAACTCGAGAAAGACCCCTCCCTGCTCGAGGCTGCCACACATATCTAGGTGAATACTTGAATTTCTGAGATCATAAACATATATGGAATCATATCCCACACATCCCGGTTGATGATTGCCCTTCGTGCGACAGGAATGGCTTGCGGCCCGTTTTTAAAGAACTGAAATCTTTACTAGGGCGGAGACTTAAATAGGTATCTTATACTTTCTCTTTTACCCGAGAGTTATATAATTGGTATGGAGATAGTGGTGAATGGATGAAGTGTTGATGTAGTTGTGTATGAGGATAGTGAATGGAGATAGATTGGTTAATAGTCTATGTTGATGATTGATTCACTTCGAGAGATTTCCTGTGGTATAATCAGGTAGACGAGCGTGTTCGATGTGTATATAAAGTGCCAGTGGGTCTCTTCTTAAGCACTTCTTCATAGAGCTCAGGAAAGAAATTTTCTGCGGTCTATGGCTAGCACAAAGTTGCAGTTTCCGCAAAGAAAGGTTGATTTGTTAACAGACAATTCAAAGGTCTCGTCATGTTCAAGTTAGATATTTACTTCTGGGACAATCAATGAATACCATCTCTGAAATATTTACCATCGCCACTTTCTCTCTCTATTGTCAATGAGCGTTTTTCAATATACTTCGCAAACTTCCTTCCTCACCATCTCTCAGCCTAAATGAAAGATGATACTGAGAAAAAGCACTCCTAAACACAACGCTTCCCAAGACCATATAATCTTCAAGTTTTCATCACTAATTTAAATTTCTTGAAATCTGCTACAAGCACTATCCACCCGCTAGGAAGCTCGTAATCTTTTTGAGATACACTTGTGTTAAAATGAGTCGAAATTACATTATTTGTTCCAATGCCTATATAGCTACGATCAGAATCAGATCTAGCCTCCCACGACATCAATCTAGGTTGATCAATATCGGCGAATGTGTACCACGAGATATCTTCGTAATCCCCATTGGTTGTTTGTCTGCCCTAAAATATCTTATATTAGAATTGTAATTTGAAGTAACGAAGGGGAGCTGTACATCAGGCATTGCGATAAGCTGGATTTCAACAAGTTATTATTATCGGGTATGCAGTAGTATGATATACTCAGGTTTCAACTGTTGTATTAATTAGTAATAAAACAGAAAATCAGTAGCTAGACACACCTGTTCTGCTAATAAGTCCTATCATGGAATGAGGTCACTTGCGTTGGATTGCCTGGTTCAAGAAGATATGATAAAAAGAGAAATAAAGATTTGAACGAAGACCAATAAATAAGGAAAGTTGGCTCAGAGAATGTTGAAAGACGGACAAAGGCAGGGATTAGGTGGGGTCCATCATGATGCTCAGATGACCAAGAGTTGCCCCGGTTTGGAAGACCAATAATAAGCCTCTGCAGTATCGGTAAAGATCCCATATTAGTTACTGAATTGTGTTCCGGCCATAGTTGGCCAACGAAATCTCACCTGGACATTTTCATTACCCTTTCCCGCGATAGAGCTAGATAACTCCATGTCTCCTGTATAAAGACCCATTCTTCTTGTAATGAAGTTACTGAAAGTCGATTTCAAAACGGGAATTCGCTGAACAGGCTCATGAGACGGATTCGGAAGCAAAAGATGCAGACTTGCTTGTGCATTCGAAACCTCAACACCAGGAGATGGTATTGTAAGGAAACCAATTTCTTTCTAGGATTTTTCATATATCTTCCAGAAGTGAGGTCTAGAGGGTATATGGCTGAGTTAAGCTTTTGACAGTGATGAAAGATTTCGCGACAATTACGCACCTTTGAAGACAACAATATTTAACCAGATAGGTTGAAATATGCCTCTGATATGTGTAAAATGGGTTTAAAAGTTTACCTAGCAGATGATTTCTTCTGTCCGAAAGATGTAACAACCATACCAGGTTTCGCATCCCGCGTTGTGTTCTTTAGAGAACACTACAATACTGCTAGGATAGTCTATATATCTTGAACTTTTCGAACCCAGGTGAGTGATTGACATTATAGGGAGTAAAAATTGAGTTTGAGAGCCTCATGAGATATTTGTCAGAGCAGTTGCGAGATCCTTAGAGTTGGAATTTCTTCTTGAGGTGAGGTCATATAAAGGTTGACCTTTCTGGGAAGTTTTGCTCCATTAAAATTAGATTGGTAACTGGCTACATGCCGGTTGATGGTTTCCTCCAAATTGCCTGATAAATTATCGAGTAATATTTTTGCTCTGCCAAATGTGCAGTGCTCGGTGACAATTAATTTCGGGAGGATGTTGTTTGCGCAAATGAAAAACAGAGTAAACTGATCGAGAGCTGTTCACCACATTTGAAATCGGCATATGTAGAAAGAGGTATATTTGATGCGCGTTTCAGGACCCTTAAACATTAACAAACAAGAATGATTCATTGCTTGATTGCAATTTCAATGACATTAAAATATTGTCAGGCACAATTTTTGTTACTGTTGATCCAGAACACCATATTCAGATCCCATTTCTTCCGAACTTCACCCAAACACGTCACTGATATAGTCGGATAACTGTTTCAAACGAGGACTAGATTTGCATTCCACATTGTTGTCTAATTGAATAGTTGATAAGTATGATCCAGCGGGGGCGGGATACAGCAATGCATGTAATGGTCTATCGTTCAAAATCAGCGGTATCAAGGCGTCTCGATGATGTAGGATTAATACGCCCGGATTTTGATTCCGGTATATGTCAGAAAGATCCGAATTTTCACCTGTTGTCAGAATTTTAAGGTCTTGGCTAACCGGAATAGCCCAGCTATGGAGTGTGAGAAGAACATCAGCGCCTTGCTCTTGTTCTGACTTGCGATTTGATAAGCCGTCGAGAACGTCGTCAGAGGTATCCATGATAGAGTCATCATCTTTGCCTAGTTCGTTGTCAATGTCCTTAACTTTCACCGTGCGCAAAACAGCATATGCCGCAGTCCAATGGTCTGCGGCGTTGTATATAATTTCGGATCTACCCCAAACGACTTTTGCAATGGAATCTCCGTCTCGAACATCTGCATTGACAAGAAACTCTTTCATGGCTGGAAAAATTTCCGCCTGTAGATTCGGCCACATGATGGTAACTCTTGATGTCTTAAGATTGGCAGGCAAGAGTTCATTGATATGCTCCTTAGACCATTTCTCATTTTCCTGCCGCCACGTATTTATATGTTCGAGCAATGTTAAAGGCGCGTACTCCTCAGCTTGAATGTTAAGATTGGCGTGAAGTTCATTCTGTTGAGGGATTTGGCACAATTCCTTAATATCAAGTCTGATATGAGGGTCGATTGCTTTAAGCCAGGGATTAGTCAAATCTGAGGTCGAAGAAGGTAGCCAGTCTGATGGTGAAGGTGGAATTGATCTCAAGTATTCATCCATTTCCAGATTATGCTCGTTGATGTCTAGCCATTCCCTGATCAAATCAAGGACCTGATGCTTCTGTCCAATTTCTAAATCTTCATATGTACTATACACTAATCTTGCAACGGCGTGAAACAGATGAAATGTAGGTTGTTCGTAGTCAATTATTAGATTTTGTCGGATGAGATCCTCCTTTGGGAGCAGAGAGAGAAGTGCGTATATCTTATCCCTGGGGTTGGTAGCCTTTGCTGTGTTATACCGGAAAACTAAATCCACGAATGTACCAGATTTTGAGTTTGAGCGATGATTGCACAGTTGTAGGGTAGTAGAATTCATCTCGGCTTCCTGAATGGAATACTCCCGTATTTGACCCCAGCGGTAAAAACTGCTTGAAGCATCTCCGGAATTCTCCAAAACATCGGACATACCAAAATCGGCGCTCTCTTCTAAGTTTTGCCCCGAAAATCTTTGCTCAATACTCATTAACGTGTTAAAATCTTCCCACGAGACGCTTTTCAATCCGTAGAAAAGCGTGATATCGCGCGCAAGAATAATTTCCTGTTTGATCCATACTCTATCAAAATATGATATTTGATCAAACCTTCCTCGAAGTTTCTCCCTGGCGATCCTAACCTCTTCGCCGCCATCGCTTGCTGAGGTGGGCTGTATGGCACCGATCGTGTCACCAGTACCAATACAACTGGCGACCCACAATGCTGATTCGTATATCAAACCCATGATAGCCACCTGAAAGTTCTTCTCTTCATTATTATCTTGATTGATACACAATGAATCGATCCACAAATAATCGGTGACGCCATGGTGTCTCATCTGCCACAGAGCATACCAGCAATTAAATCGCACTCGCATCCTTTTACCATTTACAATTATCGGCATGAGTGGGACAAAATCTCCCCAAGTGTACGAAATGGCAATGTATCGTGGCTGATACACATCATCGCAAAAGTTGTGAACCGTCAAGCTGAAGCAATAGTCATCGCCATCAGGTGATGATTGCTCCAGCCGAAGCAATCTGATTTGCTTATCGGGGTGCAGGAGCGGACGATCTGCGTAAGGCGACGACATGATAAATGATGAAGAAGTATAACGAGAGGACTAGAAAAGGAATCATTGATTTGGGTTACATGAAAAGCTGATGCACTTTTGTGCCACGCCTCTCAGCCTCTTTCATATGTGGGTCTTGATAGCTTTTGGGCGATTTCTCAGATTTCCCAAGGAAGTCTTTGAATCTATCGTATGGCAGAGGGATCTGATTGCTTCTGCGTGTAAACCATGGTAAGATCATAAAGTTATTTGCTTTCCAAGCTTCTTAGTTTAAACACATCTTGTAAAGTCCAAAAGTACTAGAATGACTGGGGCCCTAAAGTGACAAGCTGTAGACCCGTTCCGCGTGGGTATGCCGGTGTTATGTATAAAAACCAACCTTAGCGGTAGCTAGACGGATTCCATTCTGTCTTTCAATAATGGGTATATCGTGCGATATCTTGAAATTGAACTGTTGTAAGTTGGATCGCATGAGCTTGAACAAAGTATTAAGTAAAGTAAATGGTGGAAATAACGTGCCCTTGCACACCGAAATTAATCTTACCGCCTGCCAAACGCGTCGCGTCTAACACCCAAATTCAGCACTTCAAAAACAATGCACCTCTACGAGTATTGCTCAACCAGACCCTGAATATAAATTGAAAAAACGTTGTCAAATATAACAAAAGATTGAACAACGCGAAGTAATTTTAATTTTCCTGCAAATGCACGATAGTCTTGCCTGCCAGCTGCCCAATTCCTAGCCTAAAAACAGTCGTTATAGAGCATTCATGGACTGGGTCTTTCAGAGTTTGGAATCAGATCAGAGGAGCTGCCAGTCTTCTGCCAGCTTCCCAAAAGCCCCGTCAGTATCAATTCACGAATTCAGTGCTACAATCGGCTTGATCCAAACATTGCCAACCAATTTAGGACGAGATGATCGTCCAACACGGCTGTGTAACTTACATTACATAGTGGGAGCTGTTACCGGCATACAATCCGAGCAATTCAAGGAAAGAAATCTTCTGAAACCAAGGTCTGGGTACCAAGAATTTACAAAGAATTAGAGCTCGGAGAATCATTCAAACCTTTCATTCACCGGTCATAGCTATGTCGATTTCACATGAGCAGCTCATTATTGGGTTTTGAGATCCTTAATCATCGCTCAAGGCCTTGAACGCGGTGGAGTAACGCTGTAGCTATTTGTGATGCGTTGCAGAGGTATGAGGAACAAGTGTTGTCATAAATTCGAGATTTTATGCCCAGAGGACGCGAAAGCGTGGAGACTGTATTAGCTGAGCAATCAGCTCTCAAACTGTTCTCCGCAAGTTGCGAAAAGATCAGTCTGCAGTCCAGTGCTCCTTTTACCACATAAGATTTGACTATCCAAGCCTGATTGAAGCGGCCTAGACCTACAAGCTTGTTGTGGATAGTATTTCCGATGACATGTTGAACGCGGATATCATCACCATGGCTCACACTCTACCCTCTAAACCACAATTCCAACCCCGTTTACAGTCGAAACCCGAACCACAAGGGAAAAGCCCCTTGTTTCCTCGCTCATGCCACCGATCCCATGGTGAATTAGCAGGATTTGTACGGAAGCTCGACGCAAATAAAACTTCCGAGCGGACTGATAAACAATGACCTCACACCAGACCCTCTTGCCACTGTACCAAAAAAACTCAGGCTTTAGCGTCACCCAGAATGATTTTATATGGTCAGAATAACTGTGCCTGCTCCATGATAAGCTAGTTGCGAAACCAGATGAATGATTATCTTTTCTTGAACCTCGTGGTCGATGGTTTATTGTCTATGTCAAGTTGAAACAAAAATTGCTGATTGTCTATAGGGAATTGAAACAATTAGGTTGTCTATTTTCAATCTAAATCATGAGGGCCGATTATTTACTTGAAATTTCAACAATCAGGACTGATGGCCTTCTTCGAATCTAAACAATTCAGGCTAGTTGTCTACTTGGAATCGAAATAATGAAAGCTTATTATTTGTATCGAACCAGGGCATTGAGTGCTTCGCTTGTTTCAATACTCCCTCTATCAACCCACCAAATAGTTGAGCAAACACCCACAATTCGATCCAGGAAGTCACGACTTCTCCGAAAGCTTGAATTCGTCATCGCTACAAGTCGAAAAGATTTGTATAAAAAATACGTGTTCTCTATGTTTATTTGCAAGAATTTGAGTGATACAACATATTAGCATTTTGAATACATGTTGTTACCCAAAAGACACCTGGGCTAGAAAGAAGACCATGTAGAGGGTACCTAGTGATGCCTAAATATTTCTAGGGTATAGCGGAATACATTACGTGAAGCGCGTTTGCAGTCTCAGTAAACTCAGGCACCTGAAACATATTCACGTACAGAAATCATGTGGGAAATGTGAAATGAAGATAATGGTTTGGTTTTCATTCTCCAAAAAAAAAGCGATAGTCGCAAAGCATATACTATAATAAATGTTGAACCCTAAGAATATCCGTCATCCAAGATTCCCTGCGCACGCTGGCGACTTAGTCCTATAATACTGAGATCCCAAACTCCTTACTCATACCGCATCAAACTCCAAATAACACCCCGCCTAGATCGTTACCATACCCATATCTTCATTCCGCGTCAAAAAAATCGTATCTCATCAACTCCAGAAAACCGCACCCTTTTCCTTGTACAATATGGATCTCATTGTCTCGAAAACTCTTCCCTTTGAGCCCTATTCGACCCCCCAAATGCATAACCTCTCCTTTCTTTTTCATTCAAGCCATCGTTCCTCGTTCTTTGCCCAGATACAGTCTCCGTCCTCGCAGGTCTGTACGATGTGGGTACCGCTTTGATGAATCCGTCGGGCCTTTCGTAAACTTTGTTCTTCTGATCATAATAGTTGACATAAATCAATTGTTCGTTGCTCCATGTCTCTGTCCAGGATTTCTGCATGTGTTCTACCAGAAAATTGAAATCGCTTTTAGAAACAATTTGTTGATCTGATCTGACTTTTGGTTCTTGTTTCGGTGATGTAGCGGGAATTGGAATATGAGTTGAAGGAGGCGGTGTGATGATTAGACGTTGTGAAAGTCTGATTATTATGTTGGAAGCATCTTCTTCAATGAGTTTCCAGTGCTGAAGAAGAGTACCGAAGCCAGGGAGTTGTCTAGAACCGGAGGTTTGTGTGGTCTTATTGGCTATCTCATACAATTTTCTTTTGATATCAGATGATACTGCCCGGAGACATTTGTTCATTGGTTGAATGGATGCTTCATCGCCGACAGCCATCCGGTGCCCGAAACATCGTTTTAAAGTATCATATTGAACTGAGAGGTTGGTGTGTGAGTGGAGGAGGGTGTCTTGAAGCTTGTCGAAATTCTCGTGCTTAGTACCTAGTCGTCGAGTTTCTCGGATCTGATGGCAAAATCCAATACAGTCTGACAACTCATTCAGAAGAGTATCGACTTGTGTTTGGAAGGCAACTCCAGTTGGAGACATAGTTGCGGTTGTGGAAGTGTTTGATGAGTGATAGTAGTGGTAGATAATAATGAGACTAATTCAATGACTGGATAGACGAACTAATATGCAGCCCTACTGTGGTCTGTGTCGAATGAAACGAGACCCTTTGTATAATCTGAAATGCTTGAAGAAATAAGAAGAAAGGATGTGATCAATGGATGGAATCCGTCTTGGTTTTAAAGTCGGATTGGATCGCACAATCTAAAACTCGGAGGCCTTTCACCACATCAATCATCAAGGGAAATGTGAGTCCAAGCCTCAGCCACACATGATAACATCCGCATTGTGAATAAATCAGGGGATGCAATTGCGGGTATCCACCACTGGCTCGCCGATGACTTTTAACTGACTCAGATCCTGTCCAATAGTCATGAAGCAATAGTGCTGGAAACAATCAGTAGCGATGATTGCCTAGAACCTAGAGGACAGATTATGGTGTGCATTGTGACTAGTACGTCTACGTGATTCCATTTCCTAGGGGTAGATGTGTACAAAATGAGGGGAAATTAAGGCGTAGAGTCATTGCGATAACCAAGCATTACTCAACACTCAGATTTTCGCAAACTTACATTGGTTGGTTCATCGAAACGAAGAGGCAGATGTCAAAAAAAAATGCAAGCACGGCACGTCGCATAGAGCCAAAATTCGGCGCAAGGCAGATTTCGTAAATCACAACAAGTGCAAGCTTTCGAAGTTGTGGAAGTAAGCAGCGGGGCTGTGATTTATTGGACGAGCCACAATCCTTCGGGAGAACGAAATTGATTGGTTGAATGGAGGAAAAAATCATGTGATCTCAAAGCTACGCCTCGTTTTGAGGCTCAACATCTTGAACACTCATGGACTAATTAGCTGAGCAGAAGAAGATTCCAATCTCCGATTACATCATTGAGCCTCAATTTTTACTCCGAGTCTACTTCTTATCTCGTGCGTATGAACTGATGGAGAATGCGGTGGCTGTAGGCTATGCAGTATTTTATCCCGAATATCTGTTGTGATGAAAGTGCTCGTCTCGGTGAAGGGGTTCGCGTCCAACTATGATTAAGGGAGTTTTCCGGACCACTCAATGATTCCACATCATGGATCTTGGCACACCTCTGTGTTTTTATGTCCGGTATCTTTAAGACTTCGGAGCCGAGATTTTGGGCATGAGAGTTTCTATGCTACCACGTGACAAAAACATCTACACGTGGGTGGATCTGTCAAAACGTATGCGAATATGGAATCATATGTTTCGTGCTCTAAAGTGTGGTCCGAACCATGTTTGTTTCCATGACAATCTCAGTCCTACAGCTGATACTCAATATGATGATTGAACGAAGTCACGTGGATATGGACAATTCCTTCCCTATCACAAACTTTCGCGTTATGGACGTGTTTGCTTTAACAAACTCAATCAACGAAATATGAAACCGTTCTCACTTCCTCACCGGATAAAAACAAAATGCCTTCATCACCAGGTGGAGAGCTAACACGGACCGGCCCACAGTAGTGATCCCGACTTGGCATAGTCTCCACAGATAGATTACTGGACAGCGATCTTCCCAATAGCCACAGCTGTCGCTGATGTACTTCATCGGGTATAATTGGAGGTGTGTTAAACTCTGAAAAGGACTATTGGGACCAATCTGCATCGCAGCCCTCGCAGACTGAGATGATTTGGACAATAATAAGTTTCAACGCAGAATTCAGGAGAAATTTGATTAAAGAGAGGAATGAGGGGCGAGACTTTCAGAAACAGTACCCGCATTATGAGCTTAATTATTTTGATACCTGTCCACAGTATCGTCGTAAGCATATGCGAATTTGTCGGACTTGCAGCTTAAAATAAATTTGATTAGTATCTCAAAAGCTGCACACTCTCTAAGAGCATTATGTTTTTTACTTTTCTCGGAAACACTTGAAAATGGCGAGGTACAAGGGCGTCTCTGTCCTCTTTCTGCTGTATATCGTGCTGATATTCTATTTATGGACAAAAACACCAGATTTAAAAACGCAAAGACTTGAAGCTGCTCAGGATGGCGACTTCGACGTATCACAACCATTCCTTCCACCTCCGGCCGTGAGAGCTCGACCACCAGGGCCGATTCACAAACAACTTTTGAATGTCGAGAGCTCGCATGCTTCACGCCAAGTTGTCGATACCTTTCAGTACAAAACCCTTCCAGACATACCATCCTGGAACAGACCTCCCAAAGAGCATGTTCCGGAGAAAACTCCCCTCTTCATAGGTTTCACTCGAAACTGGCCTTTACTACAACAATGCGTTTTATCGTATATTACTGCAGGGTGGCCCGCAGAGGACATATATGTTGTGGATAATACTGGCACAATGAGATCTAATTTTGCTTCTAAGCCAAAGATCACACTTCAGAACCCTTCGTATCTGAATGTCAATCGACTCAGAAACGTCTTTGGGGTTAATGTAATTTCGACGCCAACCCTTCTTACCTTTTCCCAACTTCAGAATTTCTATATTTACACGGCACTTGAAAATGAATGGGAGAATTATTTCTGGAGTCATATGGATGTGATCGTATTGTCCGACGAGGACTTGACCCACGCACCGCTAAATCAACAACGTAATCCTGCAACATCTCACAAGTCTCTATATATGCGAGCTGTCGATGAACTTCGGAGAACCTTTGATCCTGATTACGCGGAAGGATACGATGGATGGGGAATTCGTTTCTTCGAGTACGATTGGCTTGCGCTAAATAACGTGCAAAGCTTTGTAAAAATGGGAGGATGGGATCCAATGATCAGCTATTACTCCTCTGATTGCGACATGTATCAGAGGCTTCAGATGGCAGGTGTCTTCCTAGATACGGCCGAGGCGGGCTGGATTATGGATGTGGGAAGAACAATTGATCTAAATTTGCTCTTTCGTCGAAAATACAACCCAGATATGCCCCCTAAAACGGCAGCTGACATGAATAAATTGGCGGAAGACAAGATGGGAGGAGAAGGCTTTCAAAATCTGATAAAGTTGTTTCAAGCCGAAGCGGAATGGAAAAACAGTGACCCAAGCATCAGAAATCATTGGCAACGAAGGCAGTTAGGAGGTCAAGGAGAGCCATTTCATCGCGATCCGCGGGGCTTCGAACAAGCACTTGAGATATTGATCCGGAGTGCGGATGAGATATATTCAGAAAAATGGGGGCACATAGGTTGCGATCTTAAAGAATCTGGATTGCAATTAGAAGATGCTTGGATGGTTGAACATGATTGGGAGTAACAATACGGTTGAAAAACATTCACTTCGCTATCAATTATTCACCTGATGGTATCTACAGTAGTGTCATTTGTTTTGGTATCGGAGTTCATTATATGGTGAATGAGATATGGGATATATAACTATCCATCTTTTCATTATTTTTTTCCCCTTCAAATATTTCAAAATCAGTTGTGTGATTAGCAGTTTTCTCTGGAGATTTGATTCTATCACCATACCCTACGTCTGCATTTCCATTGCCCACTACCCAAGAAACATTTCAAGTCGAATCTCAAAGCCTGATACAACATCTAAGCCGAAGGCTTTTGATACAGGCCACTCTCGGCACTACATTCCGATCCTCATCCCCCATGGACTCCCGTTCTTCTAGCCCGACCTCGGGCATCACATTTAACAATGTGCAAATTCGTGATTCTATTTGCGATCCCTATCTCGATGCACTCGTGGAATGTTATAAAAACGGCAACAATTCCAGGCTAGATGAAAGCCACGCAAATAGTGTTGGAAATGTTGGTACAGAGAATTGTGATCCCCCAGATCATGACTTTATCCATGAAGATATTGTTTCCGACAACTTTGTTACAACCAACCAACCCTCAACTATATCCTCCACCTACATGTACGAGCAAGAACCTTTTGACACATACCGCACTAAAGTCAATCAGTTGTGTATTGATATAGGCTTTGGCGAACCATCAACTATAGAGCATGTGGATGGAGGAAATTACAATCGGGTGATTGGCTTGTCGTTCAAAATTGACTCTGAGATTCAGCGACGTATTCTACGGATCCCGCGAAAATGGGATGCATGGTCGAAACAGACTGATATCCAAAACCAGGCCGAAATTATTATGTGGCTTCAACGATTTGCATTCCTTCGCGTACCTAAGGTTTTAGCCATAGATACGACCGCTGAAAATTCTCTCAAACCACCATTTGTGCTACAAGAGAGGGTTTAAGGAATCCCTCTGGACGATTTGTTCTTCGAGATTCCCGCTCAGCTTCCCATGTCTAAGAGACTTGAAGTTGTGAAAGCTGTTGCTAAGTTCATCATAAAATTAGAGAGAACCGCTCTAGATAAGCCGGGAAAACTGGTTGGAACCCATACTGTACCGTGGACTTCAACTTTCATGGCCTCTTCAACACCGCGAATCGAATTCGATAGCTTTGCTCCGAATTACACGGAGACCGCACCTCCTTTTGAGGAAGACTTACCGTCATCACTCTTCCATCTGATGACAGCCCACCATGATTTCAGAACAGAAGCAAATGCGAACTGGGATATGTTGCTAGTTATTTTGCGGCAGATGGATGAGAGACAATTTTTCAAATCATCTGATTCAACAAACGTGCTATGGCATTGGGATCTCCAACCTCGACACATTTTCGTCGAAAAGTCCGAATCTGGTCAATGGGAAGTTAGCGGAGTCATTGATTGGGATGATGTAACGTCCATGCCATTAGTTCTGACTAGAGCTCCCAGGTACTGGCTCTGGTTCTACGAGGAGTGTTTCGAATACGCTAGTTACTTTTCACATCCGTGGGACGGTGACTATGACGCGCCTGTAGATCTGCCCCACAATAAGGATGTAACAATTGTTAAAGAGTATTTCGACCGGATAATGCAGGAGGCGGACCCGACGTATATGGACGATACATACGGAAGAGGTCATTGGATCCGTCGACTCATTGAACTCGCAAGGTTTGGATTAGATAACCCCGGGATATTGAAAGACTTGATCAGTTTATCAATGATTGGGACGATTACACTGGGGCATTGGGTTCGATTTATGGGGAATATATGTATCACATATTGCTTGATGATGGTACGCATCTTTAGATAGAATTTATCACTTCTCCTGCTTCTCTCAGGAATCTGTCTCTCTCAAATAGAAATCCAGTTCGGTATAAACATATGCAAGGTGAATGGCAAAATCTATCAATTGCTAAAAATTACACTATTCCCTCAGATCGGTGAGTCTATATCTATATTGGTTCTAGTAGAACAATCTCCTTACAAATCGAATGTTTGTCCTACGAGCTTCTCACTCAGCGCCCATAGACGCTCTGCGTACTCAGGATTGGTAGTATAATCTGCCGTTTCAGCAATTTGACAATCGGCAAGGTAGGCACCCGAGTGGTCTGTATAAGTTTTATGTGTTAGCATTGAGAAAGTGTGGGTTGTTATTTGGAGAATAGGGATGTGTTTACCTTTCAAAGCTGGGTCAAGAGCCGCAACTAATGTTGTTGATGTGCCTGCTTCTAAGGTCTTCCAAGCGAATGAGCCATCCGTCTTTATGTATCCTTGATTGTTTCGTCAGTAAAACTTGGACTATTCTTGAATGATGGAATTCGGAGTCCGAATTACCTCTGGAATTGAAACGTTCGGTCATAGTGCCATAATCTTTCTCCGGATCCATCTCTCTTACCAAATTCGTGATGATAACGCCAGGGTGAACAGCAAATGCATGTACTCCTTTGCTTCTCAATCTCTTTGCCAACTCAACGGTAAATAGAATATTTGCCGATTTACTTTGGCCATACCCTGACCATTTGTCATAGTCTTTCCCGTCATTGAAATTATAGTCATCGAATCTAACTTCGCCCAATGACCATCCCATACTGGAAAGATTGACGATTCGTGCTCCTTCAGATGCAGCAGCAATAATAGCTGGCATAAGAAGGTTTGTTAGAAGGAAATGCCCCACGTGGTTTGCACCAAATTGAACCTCCAGACCTTCGGCGGTAGTGTTGTATTCGGCTGGGGCCATGACACCCGCATTATTGATCAGAGTGTGGATCTTGGGAGTGGTGGCCAGAATAGATTCAGCTGCAGCTTTGATAGATGAATACTTTCCGAGATCACAATTAACAAATTTAACGGTTGTGCTTGGAGAAGCCGCTTTCACTGATTCTACGGTAGGTGCGGCTTTAGATTCGTCGCGTCCGAGGAGGAGAATAGTTGCTGGCTTAGATGCAGCAAGTAGCAAAGCTGTTTGAGCTCCCAGTCCGCCTGGTGTTGGGCCGGTAATAACAACTAAGAATGTCAGAGCAAGTTCATGTGTAAGGGAGAACAGGATAAACTCACATGTCTTGTCAGCGACAGACTTTGGGAATAAAGTGACGACTTCAGCGCCATTGGTCTCTTGGTTGAATTGCTTTTGGCTGGCCATTTTGCTGTTTGTATTGGATCGAGATAGAGAACTATCGAAAGATGTATTGGTGGGTAGATTGTAATGTTGATGTTGATGATGTGTTGATGGGTAGAAACTTTCTGGTGATCGAGAAATGCAGTCTTTATATACATAGTTTCATTGCTCTTGACCTCTATCACATTCCCTTCTCAATCCAAAACTTTGTGGGCCCTAATCCATCGGCGAAGGGTATTCAGTTCTCCATCCACAGCATTTGCTTGACATCATCGATGTCACTGCCAAATTTTTGCATTGATGGACTGTATCAATTGAATACAGTCCGAAATGCTTACCAATGTCCAAGTGAAGAGACCTACAATTCGGCCGAAAACTCAAATTTCAGTACCCACAGATTAACAGTAATTCCGACAGAGAATTTTAACAAACGGATTAATGAGCCAGAAGTTTGCTTGATGACGGAGTTATTAGATTTCTAACGGATTTATGCAATGCGGTTATTGCGTCCGCAAGCGGCCGTTAGACCGCGTCGGATGTAAATTCAGTTTTTGATCTCCAAATCCGAAGTTCACATACCTCCATCGTTGAGGACATGATTGATAAAATTTCCGGTTTGCTTTACACCTGTCTTGCGATATTATGCAGCCCGAAATGGACTTTAGGAGTTCATGTACTTAATTACCTCCATTTTGGAGTACCAATTTTTACTCTTGGCGATGTCAATGCTCTGCCAAACGGGTTTATGAATTCAAGTCGAATTCCGAGATGTTGAGAAATTGTCAAGGTCTCCTCTTCTTTGCTTGGAAAGTGAGATGGTGTAGTAGAATTCTCTAAGTTCTTGGCTCTTTGGCATTTTAATAAAAAAACCTCCCCCGCTTTAAAATATAGCATCCACCGCGGGTTTCTCAACTCCTTCAAAATGGCGTTTGCACTCCGACTAATATACTCCCAATTTATCGTCAAGGTGCCTAAGCCAACCACTTCTTTCCAAGGCAAGACCATCATAATCACCGGTGGAAATACAGGTCTAGGCTTCGAAGCAGCGAAGTACTACCCCAAACTCAAAGCATCCCGGGTAATTCTTGCTTGTCGCTCCCTCGAAAAAGCAGATAAAGCCAAGCTCGAGCTGGAACAGACTTTCGCTATCAGTGGAGATATCGTAGAAACATGGCAGCTTGATTTGTCTTCCTACGCATCTGTCATTGAGTTTTGTGAGAAGGCAAAGACTCTGCCGCGTTTGGATGTCATGCTCCTGAATGCGGGTATTTTGACCAAAGAATATCGCGTTGCGGAGGACAATGAGTCGACTATCACGGTTAATGTTATTTCGACTTTCTTAATGGCATTTTTATTGATGCCGAAATTAAAAGAGACGGCAAAGTACTTTGGGACAACGCCACATATGACGGTAGTATCCTCCGATCTGCACTTCCTTAGTGATTTCGCGGAATGGAAAAGTGATGATATATTCGAATCTTTAAATGATAAGGGAACAGCTCGTATGAATGATAGGTACATGGACTGTCTCCTTTACGAATGCCACTTGGCTAAATATTATACAGGTACAACTTGTCAAAGCTCATGGAGATCCTCATCGTTCGTCATTTCGTATCTCTACATGGCACAGATTACCCTGTTGTCTTCAACACCGTGCATCCAGGTTGGTGTCAACCCAATCTTGCAAATGAAATCGCCACAATTTTTTTAAAGAAGGTGGAAAATTGTATGGGAAGAACAACTGAAGAAGGTGCGAGAAGTTTGGTATTTGCAACTTCATTTGGCAAAGAATCTCATGGAAAATATGTTGGTAATGGGGGACTTTTATCGTGAGTTTATCACCTTCAAGAGATTGGCATGTATAAAATAAGCTCTTACAATATAATACAGGGAATCGAGTTTTGTAACAAGCAAAGACGGTGCTGCAGCTGGTGAGAAACTGTGGACTCAGTTGTCCATCAAATTGGAGAAGATTCGCCCAAACGTTAGGCAAGGATGCTAGGGCGTCTTTCCATCTTCTCTCTAGGTCTTCTGCTATATTTATGATTCCTATTTAAAATGCTTTCCATTGTATACCTATCATACAGACATTGGTATCAAAATTTGTAATTTAACACTGCTGTCGTTACTTTAACCTCGCCTAACCTTGGAACACTCCGACCAACAAAGGTAGCTTACTTGCCATAGTTGGCTGGTGGCTGAAACTCCACACGTGAGCAAATTCTCAACACCAACATTTTATTTTCCAATTCCTTCCTACCAACATCAACAACATCAAGCCTTCACCCTTAAACATTCACAACAATTGTAATGTCTTGAATATTATCTCATGATTAGGATTTGAATCAAGAATTCTTTGTGATTCTGCAGAGCGCACAAGGTATCGATGCAAGGCTACGACATTCCAAAGCTGGAAGATTCTAGGGTCGCGGTCGCGGTTGGTCGATTTGGCCGTGGTCATTGGAGTGGGGATTGGGTCAGCAGTGAGGAAGGCGAATTTAGGCACGAATTGAGAGACCACCGGAGACACCGATTTGATTCAGGTGAGTCAGTAAAGATGTATCTTCGGATTCTGTTCTCGATGGACTGTGCGTCGGGAAAGTTACCCGTGCGATGGTTTCTTTGATGATGTTGAGATGTTTCTATAGTATAGTAACTATAGGGTCCATGACTTGACTGAATGGAGTTCTATTTAGAATCATCTGAAAGGAAGCAATTGGAACTTTTTAATGTAGACAATGAGGCAAGAATTGCTTTTCGGTCTCAGTGCACCTCATACTCCTGGGCCGTCGCCGTCTCTGGAATTGCTTCAATATTTCTTTATACTCTCGCGATGGCGTGTAGAGTCGAATGAAGTGGGATGACTTTATATAATTATTTGGCATTCCTCACTAAGAAAAGTCATTCCGATCGATATCTCTGGCAGGTTAGCATTTTATATCTTGTCCCAGACTCTTTTGTCTTTCCAATATGCCAACAATTTTATATATATCCATTCAAGATGAGCACTAGATATGGACCTGCTTTACAGATACACAAAGTTGGCGTGGGATATATTCTGTGGCTCCCACCTTTAAATGCCACTAATGGAGATTCACGACCCCTTTGTCAACGTCACACTGGTATGCGACACTTAATGAATATCAACGTGTTTGATCACCCAGCGGTTGTTCTAAACATTCACAATCGATATGACCCAGATCCTTCCATTCGTTTCATTGCAGTAAGTTTTTCAGGCAAGATAACACTGGTTGTTAATGAAGATCTCTTAGTTGAGTTTGTATCGTGGTAATCGCCGCTCTCAATGCGGACCACGCTATTGTCTTGAGAATGGTCAAGATCTCGAGGCTACAAGTAATTTCCATACTTGCCATAGATTTGTGCTCAGCTTGTCAAGATTTGATCGACACCAGTGGGGGCGAGCAAGATCATGTGATTACAGACTAAACAGCGAATCATACACAAGCCTGATGGCAAGACTACGTCTTGACCCTGAATTCTATCATTCTACCTCGGACATCTTGAATGGGTTCTTGCAAGCACCTCCGGCAGTTGCGCAGCCATTTGCCCAACAACTGCAAATCTTGAATTCATGTTCTCAAGGTAAGCAAGATAATGATTGCATTTAAGTATATAATTTAATGGAACACAGACCATAATTCGTTTGCTGCGCTCGAGAGAGATGACCCGGAAGGCGAAAATGAATTTCTAGAGAACTAAGTAGGTCTATAATTGACGGTTTGGAAGCAGTCCTGTGGAATATTGCATACATGGCTCAGGTGTTATTCTAAATCTTTGCTGCAGGCAGTAAAGTCTGTTACACCCAAGAATGATCATCGTTATCTTCAAATTCCAATCTAATCCTCCTCGTGATAATATTCATGTGAAATTCCACATCTTCGGCGTGATCTTGGAATATCTTGAACCCCTGGAAAACGCCAAGGTCCAACGTGAGGTTAAAGACGAGGTTTGTGTTGTTGCAGGACTGCTATTGCATTTAGCTACCAGGCTCAACTATAAATAGGGGTTATTATCTTGCCAAAATCGTAAACTGGTATTATGAGAAGTGTTTTGTAATTTTTTGTAGTCTTCGAGAAGATTCGTAGATCGGTTCACGATGAGCACATCAGTCGACACATTCAATACAATGGATCGTTCCGGTAGCTTGATTGCAAAGTGCTCAACAACTTGTTGTGATAGTGATATCTCGTTTCATGAAGATCATAGCTACTGGATATGGGTCGAACTATACGAAATAGTCACTTGTCTGTTCCATTTAGTTGTGGATTTTTGCGATCAGGTATCTCGAAGCTCCCCGGTGGTTGTTTCGTGTTTCAAGCACTCGGTAAAGGAGAATTAAACCATGTTAAGTGGGTTGTAAATACTTCAAGGCTCCGCGTCAAAATTATTGTACACAATTCGAACATCTCCAGCGGATTGAACCTTCAACTGCGTCGATCACCTATCATTCATTTCATTTCCCTTTCGCGTTTCCGACACACCCACTTGTCCTTACTGAAAACTTACCTTCTCCATATTTTCACGCCAAATCTTACCTTGTCATGGTATCAGAGATCACAAGAAAGAAGAATAAGCTTGGGGCAGGCTGCATTGTAAAATTACGCAGAAAGAAAGCCAAAAACGTTTGTGAAGGAATTTGTTCGGAGAATCGTTGCCCGAATTTCTATACTGCGTGTCTAAATGGGTGTGGTAATACCGCAAAAAATTGCAAGTTGGAGAAAGGTTCTTATGGACATCCAGCTCTGGGTTTGGGTGTAAGAGAGAGGTACAACGTGACTTATGTTACCTTTGTAATTGTGAGATCAAGGCTTCCTCAAATCTCATTGAACTTCTGTAGACTAACCTGGATCAAAGATTTCAGCACCTTTCAGGAATTCCTGAACAAACGCGGAGATCCTGGAGCACTCATCCCTTGCGCCTTTGGCCCGAAATGTCGCTGGCGACCCGAAGAAAATAGTTATGGATTAAAATATGACGTTGAGCGCAGTGGGATAAATTTTATCAAGCGTTGTTACCTCCAGCTTCAGCACAGATACGCTCTCAAAATTGACTCTTTCGTAACATTCAGGCCTAAGAATCATCCTGGCACTAAGCATGCTTATGGTTTGAGATTCACCGAAGATTCTTATAGCAAGATCACGAAGAGAGTTGGACTGGAGAAAGAAAGGTTTGTTCGGACTGACGATCTAAAAAGAGGAAGAGGTGGTGCTACAGGAACTACAAAACCTCTTGATACAGGGTCATTGCCTTCCGTCGATATTGACAAGCGTCCCTATTGCACTTGAGGAATCATATTCCGCACCAGCTCAAAGACGCCAGTCTCCCAGAGAATAGTTCTAGCTTTTATTTCTCATCAGTATCCACTCCCGACCGGACGACAGCACTTGTTCCGATAAACCTGAACTTCTTGAGATACAAGAGCCATATTGAGATCTGATAGGTCCATCAAGCGATTGGATATTTGAGCCTAAAAATTGGTCATATTACCGTGCCAATACTCATTTTCTCTTTGTGAAAAATCGTCAGTCTGGGATAACGTTACTACATATGCTTATATTAGTCCAATAACAATATATAATTAGTTTCACTCTACCGCCTTTTTCTTCGGAAAAAAAAAGTCCAACAGTCAAAATTTTGACAGTCTACGTGAAAATCGTATCAGAAAAATCGCGGGTGAAGAATCTCACGGTGAAATTCCTTACCGGGATCATGATTTTGATCAACACTGAAAGCTGTCAGTGAGTTAGCTCCATCATCAAAGAAATTGGAGTAAGTTTGTTTAAAACGGTTACTGGCTTGAGACTTCGATTAAATTGCCGCTGGCTCCACTTTTTTTAACTTGACTGAAATATCATTCAAACAAATTTTTAATACATGGTTAGAAAGTTTTAGTGAAGAGCTTTTGCTCGAACGTTTCGAAATTGTACAACAAGAACTGAATAATCATTGATTTGATATTTCTGATCGGCAATGGAAACTCTGTCACTTTTGACTTTGAAATCAGAAATCGAGCTTACATGGCTGTTGATAGTACTGTCCAAACGTCCCACCAAGTCTTTCTTCCGTCCGCATTACTGATGTTTCATGTCTTTTTCGATAGCCTCAAGGTCGGCCTATGGAAGAATATTGCCGTTCAAAATAGCGAAGTTGACAGGCACCATTTGAGAAAGCTAGGAAGTTTCTTCCGAAGTTAATCTGGGTTGAAAATAACGTCTCTTTATTGATCAGAATATTTTGCCTCTCGTCATTTTTTGGACATTCAGGTCTACTGGCCTTGCGCTCAGCCTTATTTCTACAGCCGGAGATTTATGACCACATCTCAGCCTCGCCGTTGCTATGACCTGAGATGACCTTAAGCGCCGACTCCCTCCAACCTAGTAAGCGGCATCCAACCAATCGATCTACTTCTGTGAGATAATCTTGTATGCGTGATCAAAAAGACTTGGTGTTGGTTCGGTCTGTCCA
Source organism: Botrytis byssoidea (assembly GCF_014898295.1). Classification (NCBI taxonomy): domain Eukaryota; kingdom Fungi; phylum Ascomycota; class Leotiomycetes; order Helotiales; family Sclerotiniaceae; genus Botrytis; species Botrytis byssoidea. Next base: position 541,678 of record NW_024065862.1, on the reverse strand, counting down.
TGAGATATCGGGGTAAAACATTTCATCGCTCCTGCAAACAAGGGGCTGAGGGGAAGGATTCGTTCTCTCTTGGTTGGGTTTGCCAACGATTAATAGGCATTGAAGAAATAAAAAGTGCTTATACTCTTACAAACTGTTTGATTTAATGTGCACCTACTAATAACAGGTTGTCATTAAATTATCGGACTATATCATTCTTTCCAATCCCGCCCACATTCCAAAAGGTAACTGGACACCAGTGAGTCGCAATATTTCTTCGTCATCATTTTTTCCTTATCACCTGCAATGGCCATCGCAAATCCGCGCGATTTGAAGTCTACAAAATCCCTTACTCCTCCACCAAGTGACGAGAATTTCCCCCGACCAAAAGTACGATCGGGTGATCTATGTGTTGGGTGCATTGTCTGGTTACCTGTAGAGGGCTTCGATAAGAGCATTAAATGCTGCAAAAAAGATTGTTGTGGAAAGGGACTTGGAGAGGACGGATACAATAATCCTGTCGTCGTTCTCAAAATTAGACAGAGAAAAGGCTCGAGCATACGCGGCGATCTAATTTGCTACGTTGCTACCGTACGTTGCAATCAACCCCCCTATCAAATATGTATTGACCAGCCGCAGATTACGACTTTCAGTGATATGAATTTGGAAAACTATCTGTCGAAATGTCCACACAACTCTGAATTTCAGCAATCATTACCTATTAGTCCGATAGATCAGGATAGTTGCGTTGAAAGCACACCCTCATGGCTTCTTCGACTGCAAAAGGGAGCGCTCAAGAAACAATCCTACATTAATCTTGCTCACATTTTCAAAGTACCTTCCAGCAGTCTCTCCACATTTGGCTTCCGAAACCATCGAGCTTATAAGCTTCGGCTCTCAGCCACAAGTTATAACAGCCTAATGGCGGAAATGGGTCTTCGAAACGAGCCCTACGAAGAAACTGCTTCGCTTTACAAGACTGCACGAGCACGACTCGAAGCACTTGCATCCCAAAATAGGCAAATTCCAACTCTAATATCAAAGACAGCACAAGTATCATTTACCCTTCAAAATGAAATGGATATGGAGAAGAAAAAATACCCCACTACTCCCTTCCCAGTTGCCGCACCTGATTGCCCTCATGCCAAAACTGCTCCAACATCTCCTCTTCTCCCGTTAGGGCAACGAAGAAATGTCAGGTTTACCTTGAATGAGATACCCAAATCGAAGAGTCTCCTCAATGTTCCACGAGTGGCTGGTTATGGGACGCTAAATAACCAGCAAATGCTTACTCCAAATCCGATTCAGCCGCCTACTCCATTGACGGCTCGATATCATTCTTTCAGACCATTTGTTGATCATGGATGGAAACATGTTGCTTTGAGATTCTGCTTAGGGTGCTTAGGTCTTGGGACAGTATTTGGAGCTTCCAAGATGCTGTGGTCGGCAAAGGTTTTCCCTGCTAGTTTTTGATGGGAATTTTCATGGCAATTAGTGGTTTTTAAGGATGGCGCATGTTTTGAGTTGGTTCTGGGGTGGAGTTTGATGAGCATTTAACGGAGTACATGGATTTCTGCCTATGGTTTTAAATGTACGATACATTTGAAGAGACGCTGCGAGCACCCAATTGTGCTATATGATAGAAGATGAGGTGATTTAGTATTTGAATTCCCCATTTGTCGCGCCCAAGATATCCATTCATTGAGAGAAAGTGACCTCGACAGATTGCAGCATACGCATCTGAATATGACCTTGGTGCAATCTTGGTCAAGCTACAGCACCCCTTCTGATTGCGTCAGTGGCATGATATAGAAATGATTGCGAAAGGCCCATTACATGAGTTTATCAAGTGGTATAAACAAGAATATTGAGTGGTTTATCCTAACATCAAAGGTGCATGCAGGCATACCTAATTTTCGCATTTGTGAGTGTTGAATTAACGCGAGTCCCAAGCAGGAAAGTCCTTGTCGTCATCCCCAAAGGGGGGCTTATGGCCAAACTTTTCGAAGTATTGTTGCATCTTTCCGTAGTACTGCGATTCTTCTTCACAAAAAGCAAAAATCTCCATTCTATTTTCACTCTCCCTTTATAGTCACTCCATCGGTGGTAACAGGCGTGTCTCTCTGGTTCTTTTGTCCATTGTATCAGTTGATCAAAGTTTCTACACATGCGAACTTGTTCGTGCCCAATTTTGTTCGGGAAATCGTGCACTGAAGATGATTTATTAGTCAAGATTTGCCAATAGCACTTGTATAATGACCCCCTACGATAACATCTAAGGCTGGTAGATAGAAATTTCACATCACTCACTAGGCATTGGGGTATCGTCGGCATTGCACATCATATCTTGACGGAGTGCATCCAGACAATGGTGGACATGACCGGCAGAACTTCCAATATCACCACCTCGCTCATAATCGATGAAAGCTCTGCGCAGTACTTTCTGAAAGAATTTTTGATAAGCAGAGCGATATGACGAGTAGTTTTCCAATCTTCTGGACTGCATTGAAAGTTTCTTACCAGGCAATGTAACCCATGGAAAGCTTTCAAAAAGTAAATTCCTTTTGCTTCAGGATCCCATGGAAACCGAAATACTGAAAGCGGCAGTTGATGCTCGGTCGCCCATTCATCGTCAAGCGCCACTACCAGCGGGCTTGTATCAATACTGTCCCACATCTCATCTTGGAGGGTGTCATTGTTGCTCATATAATCTGTGTGATTGTAGTATATGAGAGGAGTGTCGTATTTAAGACGTGCTTTCATTTGATTAGTATGAACACAATAATAGATTTTGTATTGGATGCTTTTCAAGTTGATAGCACTCAGCTAGTTGTATTATGGATTTAGAACGTACCGTATCTAGAGAAAGCTAAACTATTTTCTGAAGATTTTTTGTCCTCGAGCTTTGTATGATGAAATAGAAGGAACGTATTGCTTGATAGTAGACACAAGATGATGAAAACTAGAAACTTCGTCATGGAACCAGTTTGTGGTGTAATCGTACTGACTACTTGCTTTCCCATCAGAAAACTAAATGTAGTGTATTCTCCTTCTATATCCTGATTGGCTTGCAATAGATGAACTTTTGACTCCATATCCTCCATAATTGAAATAATGATAGTAGGATCAACTACCCAGTGACAAGATGTCCAGAGTTTTTGACTTCATAGTTCAACTTCAGGAGAATCAAATATCCTCAATCCAGCGGTGCGAACATACTTCTCGGGAGTCTCGGGAAGTAGGGATTTGAAAATCTGCAGCAGTTTCCCAGGTAATGATGTTGGTTGGAACCATTGATTTAAATATTAATTACCGGCCTTTCAAGTCTCTGGACTAGGAATTTGGGACTCTTCAATTACAAAACCATGTCAATATCCTAAATTATATCAAAATTAGAGCTCCTGGATAGGTTGATCGCGTCTGGCACTTCAATGTCTCTCATTCTTCGGACAGCAATTCTCCTATCAAAAGCCCTGACTGGTTAGTTCCTATGGCGTTCACACTATTCAAGCAAGATACATTACTAGTAGTGGAGAAAGATAAGAACGGAGCCAATGTATTAGGGTAAGAATTTCCATGAGGCGTCAAATTTCTTTCCACAGCTAATGCATTCGAAGTGTTTTCTCGAGTAGATATATGGATGCTGAAAGTGGAATTCGGGCTTTCGCTGCTGAGGGGTCGGGTATTGGTTGTTTAAGATTTGTTTTGAGTTTGTCTTCTGAGATTCACATGGCCTATGCCAAGTCAACAGTATCGCCAATATCAAGAACCTTAGCAATGATATCCTGCATCGTTTGATATCGTGAGACTCTAGAATTATGGGATTGATGCTCTAAACAATCATTATTCTATATGCGTTTTCCACAATCCAGACAGGGCAGGGAATTACCTGCAGCGTATCAAAGGCAAATTTCGTAAGACAAGTTGTGAAAACCAGTGAAGATGAAAGGTCTATTCAGTCACATTCAGCATTGATTGATATATACTAAAGTCGATTTGCGTGATTGATTGCCTCTGCAGCCGCGGGGCCGATCGTTTCTCCCAAGCATCGTATATGAAAACTTCTGCGAACATCTCAAAAGGGCTGCCAAGGACGAGTCCGTTCACCTTCCTTCACGATGCCATTAAGCGGTCTCCACACTAAGAGGTAGGGTTGTTAGAAGTTTGACATCTCAAATAGATCTCCCGTGACGAAGCGGGGGTGGGGAGCTCGGGGGTTAGATCGATAAGCCGATTATTCAAACTTACTTGCATACCATGGAGGCATTTTGAGGTCATGAGCAAGCTTGTTCCACAAATCTGACTTGTTGGAAGGAACGAACAAATCGAGCTTCATCACAACTCGATATCCCCACTTCTCGTATAGATGCCTACCGAGCTCACTAGCTTCAATGAAACCTTCTATTCCCATTTCGTCGATTTTAGTATTGGCACATTCCATCATCAGTCCACCAACACCACGAGACCTGTGATCTGGGTGTACGACCATCATGTATAGTCCTAGATAACAGGCTGTTAAGAGTGAAACTCAAGATTATGAGGTAGTATGACAACTGACCAGCATACTTATCATGCATCCATAAGCTCCTTGACGTCATGGACTGCCTTATCATCTCTTCGCAAAACTCCCTCGCCTCTCCCTCTGGCCACCAGTATACACTAGGCGTCGGAATACCATCTGGAAATGGGTTTCCATCATGCCATTTCCATAAGCAGCCACCGACGATTCTCAAGCTTTCTTTATCTTCAACAATTATCCATTGATTGGTCGCGGGATTCGCGGCCAGATGCTCTTTCCACAGTCGTTCTTTGGATGCAGCAATCCCTGCAGATCGTTCTTCTAGTGAGTAGCCGGCTACGGGGAAAAAGATAGAGCTTGATGGCATGTATGGAGAATATTGAGCTCTGAAGATAACTTCAACTACCGCGTCGAGCTGCTCCCTCGTTTGGAGTCTCCTCACTGTGTAATCTGACATGATCTATTGTAAAGATTGAATCAAAAGAAAGAACCAAAGGGCAATCGAAAACAAGGAATGAATATTTCTCACAGCTAAGAGAAAAATGTTCTTAAGAAAGGTGCATCTGTTCGTATCTATTAGTGTAACGGGTTCATAGGCTTTGTTTCCGGTCAGCCCTAGGTCATGTACTTTTTGGCCCGTGCCGCTCCCGCAATAAAATGGTTTCATGTACCTGTCTTATCTATCAAGCGAAAGCACACACAGCTGGCCAATCCATTTGCAATACTGAAGATATCATTGTTGCACGATGTAGGGAAATCGTACGACAATCATCTTCATAGAACACACTGTTAAGTTCTTGCGAATGCTCTCATATAACTTTCCATCCGAGGCAAAGGAATTGCTACCTTCCATCTTTAGTTGCGAGATACTTATCAAAGTCATAGATAGCATTGGACTGTATTGATTCGTTCAAATGGTGTGACAATTTACGCCGCAATTGACCCCTGTGGGATTGAACGGGCTGGCCAATGCCCGTATGGAATGATATTTTTAGACCTGGTATGTGTTTGCATCGCAATTCAAATTCACGTTCAAATTTACGTTAAAATTTATCGATACTACTACCATAATCTTTTGCAGGGTGGTCAGCATAGTGTATATCGAAAATCCTGTAGAAAACTATCTAATGATCGTTCCAAAAACACTCGAGTATTCCAGGGCTATGGCGTAAGCTTATTATGCCTTCATTAGGGGTTCAGATGGATATCTTGTACGCTATATCTGCGCAATTTTGTACTAGAAAAACACTTTCCAACTTCTTCCACAATTTTTACCACCCCAAAACTTGTGCACTCAGTCAGCTATGGCTCATGACCAAGATCCGGGCTATGTACTTGCAGCGGGTGCTACATTTTTGGTCTTGTGTATTGTATTCATGTTTTTGCGAATCTTGACGCGATATCTGCAAAAGACTAGGTTGGGCTTAGATGACTGGTTGACTATTCCGGCTCTTGTTAGTTCACCCCTCATTCAACTCCTCTCACTCCTGTTTGCAGTCCCCAAAATTGGTACTTATCAATGCAAAACTTTAGTTAATGGTGATTGGTTGTTCATTGGTTTTGATCATTGGTATGTTTTGACATCAAGTATCTCACGGTCGGTGTTAACCAAGATCCAGGTGTTGAAAAGAAAGTTCTTGCATACCCTACTCCGCCACCCATAGATCTTGAACACCCCAACGATGAACAAAGCTTTAGCTTTACAACTGTGGAAAAGGTTTGAAATCGATGTCCTAGCTTTTTCATATATAAAAAATGCTAATGATGAGCAAGCTAGAATGGGCTTTCTTCCTCATGCAAATTCTGTCCATGGGCTTTACCAAGCTCAGCTTCATATTTTTCTTCAGAAGAATATTTTTAACTGGAAATCGATCCTATTTATCAATAGTATCTGCTTGCATTCTAGTGGTTGTTGTATTACGGTGCTTGGTATTCTTTTTTTTGGTTCCTTCTATCTTGCGGCAATAAGTTTGCTACTAGATGGACCACAATCAATACACTTCACCACAACTGTCAAAGTGACATTCAGAGCGACCTTGCACTTGCTATTTCCGAATTTTTGACGGATGTTATGATACTGGGTTATGATACTGGGTCTTCCAATTCCAATGGTACGGCTCCAACCTTCCTGCAAATTTAAGAAGATCATATATTGACGTGCTGGCGGTTTAGGTCTTGAGATTGCAAATGTCAACCGGTAGAAAGGTCGCAGTCTTAGCAGTCTTCGGACTAGGATCTATGTGAGCCATTCCTCGAAAAATGTTTCGATTCTTCATAGGAAAGCATGATTGATTGATGACCACAACAGAGCTCTCGTCGCATCCATTGTTCGGCTGGCTTTGTTCGTCAACATCACTGGCAGTGAGTCTATGGTTCAATGAATTTAGTGCTTTGTTATGCAAATCTCTGTAAAATAGTTACACTAACATAGCGCGTCACAGTTGCATCGGACAAGATCAAAGATCCTAACGCAGATAATGATTGTGGGTTCCCAAGAAACCTACCTCTCTTTTCGGAAATCGGGACGACTAATACGTATATGTGAATGTAGTATTGACAACGCGTTCTCTATTCTGGTCCATGTTAGAGTCGGGTCTTGCACTTGTGGCATGTTGCTTGCCCTCTCTGAACTCCTTGGCTGGGCTACCTGCATTTCGTTCAATGATTGACAGTCTTCGAAGTATTGCTAGTCTTCATTCATCATTTGAGCATTACAAAATAAGCCAAGGGAATGACAACTCCCAAATCAAAGCCAAAGATCCATCTTCGGCTTCTCGAAAAGCTCTAGTGCCAGAATCTGCTGATTTCGCTGAGATCGAGACATATGCGATGGGTGATGTACCAAAAATTTATCACGGAAAAAGTGCTGGAGAAGACGTTATTTGGGTCGATAAAGTCGTAGAGCAGCAGAAACATACTGTGTAAAATAATCGCGAAGTCTTGAACAAACCATGGTCTGAAAATTTGTTGGATATTGAGAAGTATTGGGCCTCCTATTCCTATGTAGATTCTTGATAGAGAAAATGAACTATAAGAATTCGGCAATCTTAAATTTACCCAAAGACAAGGAGATTATATACAAGGCTCTGAATACGGTGATTTGTATTCTTCCTGATGGAGACTAACTTGACGATTGGTGCTTAGCCCCTTGCTCACTCTTCTTTGTGCCGCAGAAATACAGAACGATGTGGGGCTACATGGTGGCAGCCGGCACTTGAGTCCTGTCACTAATAAATTATTGTAGATAAGATTGCATTCTGCTTCTGCCTAGCAATTCGAAATACCAATTTCTTTTGGCTCAGTTCTACATCATGAAGGAAGAAAAGGAGAAGGTCCATTATCTGAATGACGCAAGGGTTGGCACTACCACTGCAATCGTACCAGAAGTGTCTGCCCCTGAAACCACACTACTTTCTAGCATCGTCGAAGTTACTGTTGACTATGAAGGACCCCACGATGCTTCCAACCCAAGAAATTGGTCGAAAGCTTATAAATGGAGTCTAATGCTTATAATAAGTGCACTTTCTATGACAACGTAAATTGACCTGAAACTTCATTCAACCATGAGTTTTACTAACAAATTAATCCAGGAATCTCACTGTTCTTATTTGCGCTCCTGACATACCACAAATCCTGGAAGAATTTCGTTCTGACAGTGTACTTAACGCTACTCTTATTCTAACAATCTGGAACCTAGGAGCTGCCATTGGCTGTCTATTCATGGCCCTCTGAGTGAGATGTATGGACGCAGACCAGTCTATAACTTGGCAAACCTCTTGTTTCTCCTCTGTATAATAGCGGAAACCCAAAGCAAGAATGTTGCCATGGTCATTGTTTTTCGATGTCTCAGTGGAGTGAGTACGGCCACGACGGCTCTCAATCCAACGATTCTGGGAGACATGTTTAATGTTGAAGAGAGGGGAGGTGCTCAGTCTTTACTTTCCCTGATGCCTCTGATAGGTCCCGCGATTGGACCATTATTCGGGGGTTATATAGCTCAGACAGAAGGTTGGAGATGGACCTTTGGTCTAGCTGGTATCACTTCTGGAACATCAAGCATTCTGTTCTTTCTGATATACCGTGAGAGCTATGATGCATCGATTCTTAGGCGCAAAGCAGCAAAGATGCGCAAGGAGTTCAATGGCCCATCAATTCATTGTCGATATGATCAGCAGGGCTCGAAGATAAGTTCAATCGTGAACGCGCTGGTGAGACCAATCAAGATATTGGTCGCTCCTATCTTTGCATTGCTGATTTTCTCCATGTGTTTGCTCTCTGCGTATGTATATCTACTAGCATCGTCGATCACAGAAGTGTTTCAGACAAACTATGGGTTCTCAGAGGGTGAAGCGGGACTCACATTTCTTGGGTTAGCCATAGGTATGGCATTAGGCGCAATTCTTTGTTCTGCGGTGCTAGATCGGTATACAAAAAAAATGAAAGTCCTCCATGGCGGCGAAATCAAACCAGAATGGCGCCTTCCACCGATGACCCTGGGATTCGTGATTTCCCCAATAGGTTTGATCAAATACGGATGGACAGCCTATTTCCAAATACACTACATAGTTCCCATCTTTGGGACTGCGCTATGTGGCTTTGCGACCTACACTACAGTAGTCCCTACTACAGTGTATTTGGTCGATATATCAGGAATTTATCGCGGTTCCGCCATGTCCTCAATGACCATGTCTCGCAATATAATGTCCATCATTTTACCGCTGGCTGGACCACCGCTATATTGATTCCTAGTTTTAGGCTGGGGAAACTCTGTTCTGGCTTTTATTGCTTTATCGTTTGCTCCTCTGCCATTCATTTTGCTTAGGTACGGAGAACGTATTCGGAGCAAATCGCGACTTGAAGACTGGATGTGAGACCCGAGCTTAGCAATCAATGTCTGGAATAAACGCAGTGGCAGCGGTACCTAGAATTATTCCTCAAAGGAAGAGAATAATACGAGGGCAAATCTCACTATGGGAGGAGTCATGCTTGTGGATAAGCATCACCAGCCGTCAAGTACGGGTCTTTGGTCTGGGAGGAACGTTTTCTAGTTCTTGACTGAGCCTTACAATCTAGTACTTTTTGAAAAACTGTTATTTACAAATATAAGGTGCTACAAGAATCCATTTTGCTAACGCGATTGGTTATGCTGAGATATAGTTGAAAGCTCTCTGTATGGTAGTCAAGCCTGAATCTCACTTTATGTAGTTGTAACGTGAGGATGATCGTGGTATATCTGTAGGAAAACATTCATATGATTCCATCAAAGCTTGAAAGTGAGACGGAAAATATCAGAAGTTGTAAAGGTTCTCGATAATAAATGGTTTAGTAGATGATTAAGCTTGTATAAACTCAAGGTCACCAATGAGGGCTTCTTTCACTTTCAATGCTCAGAGTTAGGCCGAACAAGGCTACATAGTCTGTATAGTACACAGCTATGTTATGGGTCAAATTCCGAAGGAATGGATGTCGCTCGATATCTTTGGTACCACGTTGATGTCATCGCTGCCATTTCTGAAAGCTGGCTCATCCGTACAAGCTCGAGGCTAAATCTTCTACTGTCAAAAGAATCCAAGGATCAAAAACAAAAACGACTGCATTTAGTCCATATATAACTCTTAGTTTCCAAGCCGCTTACCTTTAGTTAAATGCTTTATCACAAATGAGTCCTTGCCGTTGACGCGGCCGGGCGGAGAGATCGAAATCTATAGACTTTCCGATATTTCAGTGAAATATCTGACCAATAAACGAGAAAATAAAGCATCAAAGTTCGGAATAATAAAGTCTATACAATCCACGGTGTATGTGTCAAATGACCCAGCTGGACACATCAGTAGCCACAATCGTGTGTATGTATTTGAAAGGTTTGCTAGATGAATCAGCTGCTAAGCTTGAATTGGCAGATGACTTTAAAGCAATCCACTGTTGAAAATTATATAAAATCTCTTCAATTCCGGTTCAGCTGCAGAACAATTGAGATGGACAGAGCATTGAAAGTCTCTGATTCGTAAGCATAGCATTCTTTGCCAGACATCCACTTATCACCATTCGCTAAAGTCTCTAGCGGCGGTTTGTTGTGGGGAAGAAAGGTATGTCTTTCTCGGATATTGATCTTTCACAGGTGAATCTCTCGCTTAACCAATCTAAAGTATGAGATTCTCAAATTTTCATCCACCTAATAAATGTATGACATCATCTTTAATGAACTAAGAGCTCTTTTCCGAAATGAGTCCCCCGAATTTTGCTGAGGAAATAGACGAAGATAGTCCTAAGATACATAAGCAATTCATGAGCTCCAGTGAAATTGAAGACTGGAAAGTAGATCTAGTGAATGTCTTCATTGAAAGATAAACTTTTAAGAACCACGGGCACGCACTGAGTCAACGGAAAGATTAGTTGAAAGATCTTAGCAAGCCAACAAGCCTTCTTGCCCATAAAGAAGCGATGGAAGGCACATTAATCTTTGTAGTCCTTATATATAGCAAACAATCTTCTCTTTGACCAATAAGGTAAACTACTTGTCTAAAAAAGGATGTTGTTCTGTCCTTTTTGAGAACCAAAATCTAAATGTATTTTAAAGTGAAGGGTTCGCTAATTCACCACAGAAACAATAATAATCAACATTCACTCAATCTCGTTTGTACGGCAGCCAGCCACTGTAGCGAGTTGACGATGTTTATTCACTACAGCAGGATCCTTTCGGTGACGCTAAGAATTTTCTCATCTTTAAAGTCAGCGATCTCTCCGACTTTACAACAACCACCACTACCAAACCATCTTCTTGACAGCTTTGATCAATGTAAGAGCTGCAAAGATCTTGAAGCTCTCTTGTTACTTCGAACCTCAATAGATCATCTTTATTTATCAAATCAAATCTCGACCTCTTCTTATCCGCTTTGATTATTCAATACATCAAGATGGCTGACCAAGAAGGAAATTTCCCCAACGACTGGACTGAGGGTGATGTAGACAACTCATCACGAATAACTCCATGTGCTCCCAATTTTCAGTCCCAGAATATGTTTCTGGGCAACAACAACCAAGGCATGGCTGTTCCTCCATCGCCTAGAGTTGGTCAAATGTTCAACTCTGCCCGCACACCACATCGAAATGGGTACCATTTTGGTGAAAATCTATATAATCAAGATGTTACAACACCTCCACAGCATGGATATGGCCATTCATCTATTCCTCTGCGCTTGCAACGAAATTACGGCTTTCACTCGGGTCCTCTGCGAAACTACCAAGGCACGAATACTCCTCGAAACAACGCATATGTGGGAGTAAGCAGCCCTCTGAGTCCGTTTGCTCCTATGCCAAAAGTGAGCAGCAGCAATCCAAGCAGTATACTCAATCCAGCTGCACAAGAGTATACGAATTACATCGATCCTGTGCCGCGTGCCTATAACTTGCTACAAAGCTACAGGTCGTTTAATAATGGTTTCCAAACACCCTTAGCAGGCAACGCGAGACCACAAGGCATACCCCAGTATAGCGGTTCTATGAATACAACTATACCGGTGTTATTAGACTCGCATGGGGGTGCTTTCATGCCGGCCTATAGTCAACAACCATTGACCCCTCCAGTGAGCAATGAGTCAAATCAGAACTTGACACCTTCTCAAGTTCCAGAGGAATCACAATGGAGAGCCGTTGGCTCTCCATTACCACGATCAACACCAGCAGGCAATTCCGACAGTAGTGGCAGTGCCACTCCTGAGAACGACGAAATTGCCATCCAGCGAAAGCCAGCAATGGTACCCAAGAAGTACCCCTTGCGTGCCGAGCATCTAATGCCCGGATGCATTGTCTGGTTATCTAACTATGAGGACGGACACGAGCCGATAGTATGTGTCCAAAATCATGAGTGCAACGACAAGGTCAAAGAAAAGGATGGCCGCAATCATCCGGTAATGATCTTGAGGATCAACCAACGTCGTGGCTCGAACATCGTTGGTGACGTCATACTCGACGTTGCATTAGTAAGTCTTCACTCATCTACTTTCTTGTCTTGATCCCTCGTTCTGAATTCTCGTCTGTAATAATCAGATAGACTCTACCCTGTGCTCCTGTCCTTTTACCCTCTGATCTGAATTCGCAGAAGCTCTACAACACTATGCCTAAATGCTTTTTTAAAGGATCTTACTAACAGTCGATCAAATTAGATGACAACTCTTGGCGGTCTACCTCTGAACAAGTACATCAACAAGCTGCGCACGCTTGGACCGGATACTTCAATGCAATGGTATCTTCAAGAGACCATGCCACTGTCTTGGACCCCATTACAAACACCCCAGCTGAAGGGTGACAAGCTTGACGCAGTACGGAAACACGAGCAGAACCAAGAGTCGCAGCACCATGCTGAATTGAATCAACGCGGCAAAACCTTGTTGTTTCTCTCACGGGGTAGCATGCAGAGACGGTCGTACATGCGTGTACATCACATCTATGCCGTCCCTATCAAGCAACTGCAAGCTTGCAGCCGGTACGCAAAGCTTGCTCACATGGTCCGCTTGGACGAGTCTGGGTACCTGAGAGTAATGGAGGTCTTGAAATTGGTTCCAGAGCCTTGGGAATCCAGCATCGAGAGAACCATTGCGGCTGCTCCGCAACGCCTTAAAAACCTTCGAGACGAGGAGATGGCACAATTCAACGCCATTCAATTGGCTGAACGCCAACCTCGTCAAGATGAAGCTGTCATGCAGCAAGGTCCGAACGTCACACAGCAAAGCCTGTTGGGTAATGCTTTTGGCGTTGAGGCCGAGGGTCGCGAGCCCTGTTGAGGTACTCGCGACTCAAATACTTGGATACATGAAGTTCTTTTGCGTTTTACTTGTTCACACTTGTGGAACCCGGAGAACAACTTTTGCACACATACGATACTGATACGCACACATGTGGTGTTGAGGGAAGAGATTCAGCTGTCTCGATGCAAGTTAGATTAGCGGGTATGGATTAAGGAGTTATTGAGAGGATCGGGTAGATGAGTAGAGCGGCGATGTTCAATCCCCTCTTTGGAGTTTGAATTAGTGAAATCCTGGATATTTGATACAAAAACAAGTGGTAAACACATTGAGGTTCTGATTTTTATGGACGGGAAATATTATGGATATGTTATGGTTGGTGTCTGGATAGGTTACTATGGACGAGAGACGATGATAGAAACTGAGCGATCGCAAGTCAATGCATGAAACTCGAATAATCTTATTTCATCCTTCTGAGAATCTCGTACATCATGATTGAAGTTTTGTGCATGTTATGCTAACAGCCAGACCTGTAAATCTGGAAGAAAACGTGATTGGACGCACCTGATGAGCCCACGTGATATCAACTTCTGACCATCATCAGTTTTCATAGACGACCCTTCCAGTCTGTCCCCATTATTTCCCTTCAGTCTCGTTCGATCTTCAGTTCGACAGTAAGCCTCACCTTTCAATCACTATTCCCACCCCCTTCTAAAAATCTCGAAAGCTGAATAAACCCCACCAACCCCTCTCGACCCACAAAACCAAAGCAAAACACCACAAAACTACTGCAGCTCCCAACACACGAGCGACATGACTCACCTAACAAAGCATAAGATGAGGCTGGAACCGTTTCCCAGACTTTTAGATTGGTCTGGTCGTGCCGTTTTCTGCTAAGGGTTTCCAGACGTGCGACTAATGCAAAAGCTCGAAATTCCCCACAAATACCTCCACACAAATGATGCCACGCATCAGACGACAATTCATCAGAGCTCTCCCGTCATGAACACGAACGCGTTGGGAGCCACGTCTTTCCAGAGTTCATGATCTGTAAAGAGAGCATACAATCTTCGACACTAGTATGGATTGTGCATTTGAGGCGAATTTCATGTGATGTGCGTCATTTTAGAACGCAGTTCGAATCATGAGCCAGCATCCATGGTAAGATGGTTTTACTTATATGGTTATGGATACCATAGCCCCTATAGTTGGGGAAGTATTTTGATACTTACTATGGAATGATATCTGATATGTAGTCTACTTGTACATCACTATTCCATCGAGCCTAGAAGTCACGTAAAAGTCAGATGCCAAGAAATTGGGAAAATCTGATAATTTCAACCTAAAGTGAATGAAAGACGACTGCTAGTGTTAAATATCAGACTATCGCAACTCAGGGGTATCACCGAACGCGAACGCCATCATGGATTCTGGATATCTCGCACCACCAATCTGGACCTTCTCAATAGCTGTCCTAATCTCTCTCTCCTCTTGTCTGCTAAGTTGCACATGCAAGGCCTCCATGTTTTCTTCCAAATACTTGATTTTCTTTGTTCCCGGAATTGGGATAATATCATCGCCTTGGGCAGCTAACCATGCTAATGAGAGTTGTCCTGGTGTAACACCTTTCTCAGATGCGATCTTTGTCAGCTCCTTCACGAGCACAAGGTTCTTTGGGAAATTCTCTTGGGAAAAACGAGGGGCGCTGAGACGGAAATCGTTAGGCTCAAAGTCAGCTCTGGATTTAATTTGGCCTGTAAGAAAGCCACTAGTGATAGGTTAGCATGCTGTATGTAGTTGTAAGAAATGCTTTGATTGAGGACATACCGGCCAAGAGGTGAATAGGCAACGATGGCAATACCAAGCTGGCGACAAGTTTTCAAGACTTCGTTCTGTTCAATATCCAAAGAAAATGGAGAATATTCAACTTGCACGGCATCGATGTGGTGTACTTTCTCTGCACGGAGAATGGTCTTCGGACTGACTTCAGAGAGTCCTAGATATCGGATCTTTCCCTCTCTATTGGGATAATCATTAGCTTGGATTCGACGGCGTATGTTGGCGGGTGCGACTTACCTCTTTAACTCAGCCATAGCCTCTACTGTCTTTTCAATGGGTGTCTTCTGATCCACTCTATGGCAGTAGTATAGATCGATGGTCTGAACACCCAATCTTTGTAGACTCTTCGCACACGCAGCCTTAACGTATTCCGGACTGGTATCAAAAGTGCGAGTTCCATCTGCATTGGTTTTGAAGGCGAATTTGGAGGCTAAGAATATTTGATCCCGCTTTCCTGTGCGTTTGAACCATTTTCCAAGTAGATCTTCGGAGTCGGCATACATGTCTGCGGTGTCCCAGTTCGTCTGTCCGAGTTCGTAAGCGCGATCGAGGACCTTGAAACGCTCTTCATCGGATTCGGTGCTGCCACTGATGGAGAGTTAGATAGGTTCATCAAACTGAACACATGATACTGTGTGAAGCCACTGTATGAAGAAGGGTCCGTGAAACTCACTAGAAAGCACTTAAGCCCATGGTTCCGAAGCCTTGGGCAACTACTTCAGGGCCATATCTGCCCAATTTACGAGTAGGAAGTCGAGGCATTGTGGATATTTGTATGTGAATAGATTATCTGTATGTTCTTCGAAGTAAACAGTTTTTCGATCGAGGAATTAGGAGATCTATGAGGTGGGAACCTCTGCTCTCTTTATACGTAACCCCTCGTTCGTCCCATATCTCCGTTTTCGTCACCTAACTCCATTCCAAGGCTAACCCCCACCATAAGCGTCGGAATTACATGCAGAATTACATAATCTTCGACCAAACATTGTTGTCCATGTATGCAAAGCTCTATTAACGACGACAATGATCTTCATTCGATTTGGTTAGGTGGGTTTGGTGGTGATGTGGTGATGGGTATGAGGTGATGACGATTTAAAGTTTTAGCGTACATATTTTTAGTGGTGTCTCCTCGGAAGAGCCCCTGTAAGTACGGATAATTACCCCACCTGGATTCTGGTCAAGCACATCAATGGATTTCAGAGCATGTGAATTTCGAATCACATAAATCACATATACCACACCAATCGGAGCAGATCAGGTTAATGTTTTGAGCTGAGTATTATAGAGGAGTTCTATCTCCACAACTTAGTCAGAGGTATAACTCAGATAACAATTCAAGCCTCCGTCTAGAAGCCAGGAACCTCAATGATGCATGTATGAAAGCTTCGTGGCCTATCCTAACTCTGCAAGTTTCCACAGTGGCTGCGGAAGTTTGGAATCACAACAAGAAAGCTATAATAAATCCCCCAAAAGTCCTTCAGTGTTTTCTGAGTCCTCTGGTTCTGGGGTGCCGCTAGCTTTCCATGAGGGGTGACCGGAGAAAATACAAATATTCTTTACTTTGCACTCTGCAATAAGCTTCGTTAAGAAAGGGATCTTCTCGCTCAATTCGCAATGATTCTCACAATCTTCACATTTGTATTTAACAATAGCGTCATCCCAAATTAGTTCAATCTTTCGCAATTCAGGAACATATTTTTCCTTTTCGGCGACGAGATTATAGAGTTGTTCCAAGCTAACAACATCGTGTTCGTCAAAGGATGGTTTGCACACCAAAATCCTCAAACCGGGCGGCAAGAAATTGATCAACTGAGATTCATCCTCAATTGGGCTTTCGCTTGACCATTTGGGGGGAGATGGCGAAAGCTTTGCAACCTGTAGTCGTTTGAATTGAGACAATGATAGGGACTGGTCATCCGGTATACGAGAAACGAAACTGACGTCGACGTATTTTAATGAATGTTTCGAAGATGTTAATCCTTTCAAAATATTGTCAACGTAAAGAGGTATGTCGTCGAGTTCATCCATGATGTCGGGGCTTCCACTCAAATAGAATCTTTGAATGCCTGTGAAACACCCAAGGAAAGTAGCAATGTCATCGCTGAAATAGCATGAAACGAAGTTCAGACTCTCAATATTGGGTATTGGTGCTACGCATTTTACCCTACGGCTGTTCATGCAGGAGAGATGTCACATCGAGACAATCTTGAATCTTTCCACAGATCTTAAAACCATAAGTGGCACGATGGAATCCAATCTTGTTCTTCTATGGTAAAAATCGGGTGCAATTGTTATGCTTTCTAAATTTTCAAGCACCCTTAGAGGAGCGATGTCTGGAGATTCAGTCCGCTGATCTTCTGCGAGTCGAGCAATGAAGTTACTAAATGTAGAAACTTCGTAATGACTTCCCTTCAAAGTTACTCCATGCCAACGGCGCTCTTCTCCCAGTGCTGGAAGTCCCAGCACACTTAATTTCGGAACGAGGCAAAGAAGTACTGTAATCAAACCCCAACATGATATTTCCATCCAAACAATGCCCGTCCAGGTAGAGATATTCTAAGAAGTCAACTTGTTCTGCACCAACAAAGCCTTTTTGAAGAGATCAGGGAACTTGTCTTCCACGGGGCTGGGCGACACAAGTCATTCCAGCTAAAGTGACGTAGATCCAGCCAACGAATGCTGGTCCAATCAACGATCTTTCGATAATAGTGTAGATCAGTATTTTTAACGATTTCCGATTTCCCACAGTGCAGTGAGAGTATAGTAGTTCAATGCACATAGCATAATATCGACTGGAGCATCGTGCTAGCCTTGCAAGGGAACTTTGCGGTAAAAATACCCCAATACCAAGGATGAGCTCCTCTGCTAAGTCATTAAGTGTTGTAGGCATATTGCTGTGCGATGAGGAATCTTTGCTAAACGAAATGATATCTAAAGGGAGATTTTGTAATGGACGTATATTTTCTGTCATTCTATTATTGTAGTAATGATCGAAGCAGCCGAGTTGACAAAGCTTGTTTCGTCCAGCCGTGCCTACCAAAAAAGAACATTATCAGATTAAATGCAGGAGCAAAAGAGTGACCTGCTCTTGGTCTCTGAATGAGGAGATCGCAATTTTCTTTCATTGTGTAAAAGAAACATGGAAGCTTGGAAAACTCTTTCTAAAGGACTGTTCTTCACAGCTTCCAGTTGGATTCAGAGAACACTGAAAGGTTTAATGAGTATTGTGTTATACTTGAAACCGAAACACTAGGCACAAGCCATGCACCTTTGAAATCGAAGCGATATCTATTCAAATTCGGGACACTATCTGATTGAATCGAGCTATTGGAAACCTCGATCATTGAATGGCAGTTTAATTGGCTCCAAGACAACTCAACCTCACTCTCCGCGCTTCCCCGAACTCTTTTAGTTATCACACAAACACGTCTTCAATTGCTTATAGCAGTGTGCTGCGCAACTCAAAAAAAATTAGTCATCGCACGCCGCGGAACAAATGGAGGGTTTTCAAAATCTGAAAAATCTCCAGCATCGTCCTCCACTGTTGCCATTGGTCGTCTTCCACCTTTGACATTCATCTTCGTGGCATCAGGTATCTCAGTTCTCTCGACTTGTTCCTGGACCGTATGTCGGCTTTTACTCTTAACTCCAGAGCTTGTATCATACGTATTGTTGAAACATCGATTTGCATTTGAATGATTGTTCTCGTCTGTGTTCTGCACTGCTGCTGCCTCAGCCTCTTCGCCTGCTGGTGTCCATTCCAGTAAGAGCTGTTGCACAATATTGTCGTCAGCACAATCGGTTCCTGATGATCCATAGGGATTGTATGATTTGCCATCATAGTGATCAGGATAATATGCTGGTCTTCGATCGAATGGAATGACAGGCTCCTGTAAAAATTGGTGGGATGCGAAATTATAAGAAGTTAGCTGAGGTGATGGCTGAGGTGATGGTGGTTGGAGTCTTCTGGACCTGCTCCAATCATTGTAAGCTCCACTAAAGGTTTCCGGCTGAGGTACTTTATGGTTCGTTTCATATCTTTGTCTCCAGTTGATACTGTCAGACACAGGTCTTGCTACCGAGGCCGCTCTTCTAAGAGGGGAGTTGCTTGGTCGACGATTGGGCGCAGAGGCTCTTTCAGCAAATGAATGTGCAGATTGATTGTTATACTGGTGTAAGGAACCTATTTCTGGTGATGACAGCCTCGAATCATCAGATGATGCTTCACTTCTTGGAGATGAGGGCCTTGCCGGACTTCTTCTAGCAAATGGATTTGTACGAGGACCATATGTTGTGGATTTTCTCATGAAAGGATTGGTGGTATTCCTACCACGAAACGAGGTTCTCAACGGTGAATGTGATCTTGAATCGTTATCTGATGAGCTGCTTTCGAGCGGTGGGGACCTTGATCTATAGTATCTTCTAGGCAATCCATGTCTTGGATGATCATCATATGTTGAATTTCTGCCCCGGTCTTTGACAAGTGATTGAGGAAACCTTCGGTGGGGTACTCTTCCCACCCCATGAGTTCGTTTTGGAGGTTCATCATCTGAGCTGGAATGACTATTTGATTCGTAAAGCTCAGGATTCCCCATTCTCCGTCGTAGAGATATTCTAGGACTTTCTGCAAAGCTCACGTGCCGCCTACCATTGTAGCTCTCATCATCACTCACATCATCTCTATCTCCGTAATTTTCGTCCCAGGATTTTGTTCTTTTCAACCTTGCTGATGGATTGTTGTTTAACATTGGGAAAATCGTCTGTCTTTCTGGCTGTGGTTGGTTGTAGTTGTGTTCTCTGTCGTAAGCTTCACGTCTGTTGGGCGCCCCCAAGGTTCTGTAGGCCTCAGTAACGAAGCGTCTCCTAGCATAAAAGTCCGAGGGGCTTGATGTCGGATAGGAGGCCTTGCGTAATAAGAGATACGCCCTTTTCAAAATTAGCAATTGAAGACATAATTTCTAGGGATCACAAAAGAAAAAAAGTATACTTCTTGATAGCAGCAGCATTCGCATTTGTTGGGATCTGCAAGGCTTCGTAATAATTGCCAAGGGTTATCTCGGAGTCAGAGGTATCGATATCAGACGTGCCAGATATACATGAAGTACTTCTCGATGACTTGGGGGAGCTCGGAAGCATAGGTTCCGTGTCTTTAGTGCCGGGGTCATAAATTCCAGGGATGTTGTTGGAGGAGATTTCAACGATTTTGTAAAATCAACGTTCTTAAGACTCGAAGTTGTTTGGATATAATCGGCACCTCTGTCTTTCAACGTTGATGAGGAACTCATAGTCCAACCACTCTTCTCCGATCTTGAAGTGTTATCTTCTGATTCATTTGAAGCACCCACAAGGTATATTGTGATTGATAGGACGCCGTCACTTGTAGGGCTCAAACACTTCCCATAGACGACTTCGAGCTGCGCAAGGGTCCATATGATGCTACTATTGACTTCGTTATTTGAGTCGACTATCTTTTGAACCTGTTTCTGCTGTGGTACTGTGAGATCCAAAAGTTCCGCAATGACTGTCCCACTACTTTTGCTTAGCTCTAAAATTCTTCCAAGTATGTGTCTTCCTGAGAAATGCTGTTTGACTTTGTGAGTGTTTACCCAATCAGGCGATTGAAACGAAGTTTCAATGAGTGCTGGGTGAATTGTATATGCACAATAAAGACAATCTCTATCGTCCATAGCTCGTGAGATGAGTTCCCCAAGCTGCTGGAGACCCAGAGCATTACCATTACTACTGTCTCTCGTGTCTGCTCGAGTTGGTGCAGATCTGCAGTCGAGGCCGAAATCTGGCGCCATATCAAGGTCAGTCAGAGGCTTGTTAATGATGATAGCGATATGGCCCTTTTCGCTCCGCGACCACAAGCGACTGGAATGTTTCTTCACTCCCTTGAGGCTTATGAGCGCTTTCATATAATTTTCCTGAGGTTTCAAAACCAGGGTCAGACTAGCGGTCTCGGCCGATTCAAGAAAGCAAAATTCCTTCCACCAATCCTGCTGGGGAGTTTGCGACAGCATCCGCTCGATCTCTGATTTGCGTAATTTGAAATTTCTAACAGTAGGTATCTGCTGATAGCTCTGACCCTTGCTGAAAAATGCAGTAAGAAAGGTACCTTCTGGAATCATCCTGCCTATGTCATCCTCGGCAAAATTATTGCGTCTGAAAATATGTTTGAAGCTACCGCTCTTGATAAAGCTGTGCTTTGAAAGCTTGCTCTTCGATGGTTGGTTAGTGCCAGCCTCAGAACATCTAAATTCGCTCAAAGGATTGGATATTTGAGATGCCGGATAATTGGTGGGGAGTTTTGTGAAATTCGACGACGGCGAACAATTCGGGTTTGAATTATCGAATAATAATTCCTTTCGCTGTTTGGGTATCTTCACTGAATTAGTTTCGATATTCTGTTGAGAGCGACGGTTAGTAGATGATGAGGATGAAGTTTCTATTGATGCGTCTGCTGCTCTGCTTTGAGGGATGATTTTATCCTGAGACCCATTGCTTTTGTTCTTGTCTGAGAATTTATCCATCATCGAGAGTTACCCTAGGAGGTGTGACGTAAAAGCATGTTTTCGGCATGATAGAATTCTCCAACTCTCCTATCATTCCTGGCCGGTGTTCATCTAGATCTCCAGAAAGCAGGTCATACTGAACGGCTTGTGAGCCTAAGTTTTGCGCTTGGCTTACCTCATCAATGGCGACCGCAGTCATTGGTTGCTGTGTTGTGATATTGTCACCAAAATCGATGAGATCCTCAGAAGTATCATGAAGTGAACCAGGATTCTGCTTTAGATTCTCCAAAACGGACATATTTGGTTTCAGATTAAGCGTTTTTTCTGGCTGAAGCTGTTTGGTATGCAGACTAGGAGCTTGCAATGGCACACTCTGTCCTACTTTGTTGCGCGGATCCGTCGTTTTATCTTTTACTTCAATGATGTTGGTCCCCATCAATGGCTTCGGAACGTTGCTAGCTTCATTGCGGCCAACTTGGTAGTTGGTCGATGGCGCCTGAAAAGCCCGTGATGGAACAATTCCTTGATTGTTACTAGAAGAAACCTTTGGACGCCAAGGTTGGGCGGAGGCTCCGGGGCTCAGGCGTTCGCGCCCTGAATTGGGGGGTTTATCTTGCCATCGGGGTACCTAGAAACTTTTTCGATTGGAATCTCTTCGTCTACATTCATGGAAGCTTTTGTACTTTGCTGGGCCACTGTGGAAAGATTGTCCATGTCTCTTGTCTTTCCGGCTAGCATAAAATGATCTGAATATGTCTTCGCTTCACAATTTCCTATATCACTCATGAGTTCAGGTTTCAGTCTCGCTTCAGCATCATGATGTGCCATATAACTCTTAGCTGCATCTAATGTTTCATTGACAGAGTTCACTGCATATTCGGTTGTCGATTTGTGGATAAATCTGGCATTTGTTTTCCCCTTGGATTCTTGGCTTTGCAGAAAGCTGCTCTCGACCCCGTCATTCATTTTCAAAACAGAGTTCAGCGGATCATCTGGAACAGCTGGAGGAATGACTCTGCGAAAGGATGTGTTTTCTCTTCGATTTAGCTCGGGATATTGAAAGAAATTCTGTGGAATATGGGTAGAACGATTATCAACATATCGTATCCCACTGGCTACAGGGATAAGATGTTTTCTGTCGGTTTGATTGATGAACCGATTGATCAAATGTTCGGGTTCGTAACCATTCATTCTAGGATGAAACGTATAGTTTGTCGCTTCTGGGCGCATTCCAACTACTTGCTCGATACCACGTGAATTCATGTCATATGGCGCAGCATACATGGCATTGATAGAGCTTGGTCCTCTACACTTGTGTAAGCTCAATTTCAGATTGGCGAATAAATATCTAGACTTACGATCGAGGCCCATTCAATCTGACGCTGATAACTGTGAAAAGCAGATTCAAACTCGCTTGAAGTTGATGAAGTTCTGTTGCATATTGAAGAAGCTTATGTGTTTGTAACGGGGACAGGTATCGTTTTATCCACGATTCTCTGAGTTTGCGGACTTTCGCTGAAGTTTCATCGACTTTAAGGAGTTGCGAAGGCCTTGTTGGATCAAATTTTACATCCTCTTTGTATTCATTCAGCCTATTGGCAACCTTGAGCTCCAGTTCGTTTGAGACGTCCTTGTGCAAGACCCATGCCTCCACTCTCCAAAATATCTTTAAACAATCGTCTGCGATACCTTGAATGTGTCTGATTCCGCGCGCATTAAGTGTCGCCTTTTGTCCTAACTTTAAGCGCTCGGTTTCCTGTTCCAGAAAATGATTGACGTATTCAAAGGACACACTTGCAGCATCAATGTTTCTTAATGTTGCTTTGAGATTCTGAGCCGCTGCGCCAGCATCAGTCGCGTACTTTCTCAGGATTTGTACCAGTTGGACGCCAAAACTTGCAATACCAATTGCTGAGCTTGCAGCTCCCAATATTGTAATAGGGTCCATTAAGCCGTCGTTATATCGGACGTTCTCACCATTGGAAAAGAAATGAGCCAATCTCTTCAAACAATTATTCTTCAGCTTTCTTTGATCAACCTTATAATTATTGTCCATCAAGGCTCGGGGCTGAGCAAATAAGCTGCATGGTAACCTTATTATCTTATCTGCCTAGGTACTTATCTTTACGCGAGCAATGGGCGGAGTTCTGTAAAGTTCTACAGAGCTTTGTAAATGAGCCTTGATGGCTGCATGAGTGTGACCCTGTTGATCACACACGTAAGCTTTCATCTTCGAAAAGTTGAAAACGACATCCGAATCACTAATACTGCAGGTCAGACTTTATAAATTTGATTTTCGTGTGAATTTCAAACCAGATTTCCACCAATCTCCTGCCTCTCGCACCTGTGATTAAGTAGTGCAAGATGCCCAAAGCATGTCAATGTGCCCTCTTGACATTATGCTCATCAACTACTAATGATTCCGCAACACGACATCTGTCATGAGCCTGCCTTACCCCGCCTGTCGGATAAAATCGGGGTCAAAGGAGCCGCAGGCACTCTTTGTGCATTTGAAAATGATTGATTTTACATCGCGCGAACTTGAGAGTTCTAGATAACGAATTCCCGGAGTTTTGGTAGAATTCATAGATTAGCTCCCGACTGTGTTTTTACCTTTTGTGATTCCCTCCACTATATTCCTAGTCTTCTCTACCACCACTATGAAATCCTCATCCTCAGTATCAGCCAACCTAACCATAGCGCCATGCGTCTTCCCCAATCTGACCACGACTTCAAGCTTGCCCTCCCCATCTTCACTCTTCTCCTCTTTCCCACCCACCCCATCTGAATGCCTGACCTTCTCTTCCTCGCTTCCCACCTCTCTAAAACACACAATATTCCAACCTAAATGCTCACACACTGGATCAAATCTCTCACTCCCCATTTTCAGCCAAATCATCTCTTTCCTCAATTCCTGCATCTCGCTACTCAATGTGGCTTCTGGCAACGCAAGTACCATGCTCAGATTTTCCAATCCCATGTTTTTGGCTACCCCGAAGAACAAAAAAGCGTGGGTTGAAACTTGGATATCACTGAAAGGCGGAGCGATGGATATTGCCTGATTTCGTTAGCAAAATTCATTACCCAACATACAACATGGGAGCAATACGAAACATGTCGGATCGAGAGAATACATACAGCCTGTAATAAGGGACCCCCAAAACTGTGCGCACACCAAATTATTTTCCTTCCTTCACTGTTTGTCTCAGTTCTTAACTCTCTAATGCTCTCCATTAATCCAGCACCGATGCCTTCGACGGGAGCTCGACGTGCATATCCATAACTGAGTACTCGAATCTTCACACCTGGATATGTTTCCAACATCTCAGGCAAAAGATCGCGCAACCAAAGTACTCCATTATCTCCGTTTGTCCAGGAATTGATGGGATGACCATTCTGACCGTGAATGGCTATGATGCTGGAAATGTTAGTTACTGACGATGGAAGAAAAATAGAGACACACTCAACAGTTGCATCGAGAGAATCGTGGATCATTTTCAGACCAATCGATGATGGATCTTGGGGTGTTATCGGCACGGGTTTCGATGTTGGTGGCTGTGGACCATTGTCGTTGTATTTGGAGATCTTCAATAGAAGTTTACCGAAAGCTTTCTTCATTATGGATTATTGGTATGATTTGAAGTGATTCTTTTTGATTACGATATAATTTCTTCAGAGTGGACATGTAGATCACTAACGATTGAATATATGGAATAGATCACATCGATATTTTGGACGGTTTGAATGTGTTATGGAGTGCGTTGAGGCAATGGCGTATGCTTTGATTCCCTACGGCATCCTCGAACACGCGATTATCCGATAACAATGATGTACACGAGTAATATCAGGGATGGGAGCTTGGATCATCTCTGAGCCGTACATGATGACAGTGATGTGGGTGGCGATGGTAGATGAGCCAAATTGGTGCATGGCTGTTTTGTTGGAACTAGAAAATTCGTGGAATCGAGTAACAAAACGTGTTTGACCAATAGCATTTTCGTGTACGAGTATCTATCAAGGTCATAGTTTGAAAATGTTCTACGAAGTAGAGATGTTCTGCTATTATATGGAGCCGGTCCGAAGGATCGTGGAATGGCACGAGAAACAAGTTGCCAGACTAGCCAGAGTGGAGATCAGATGTTCCACTTTACGATCATGTGACTTTGGCCAGTTTATCATCAGCTTCGCGAGTGGTTCCCATGACTGAACATGCAATGCAATGTCAGCTCTGAAGTTTGGGTACAGCATCCAAAGTTATGTTTCACAAGTCGCACAGTAATTCAGCTATCAGGAAATATCTCCGAATCCAAACTCTTCGGAGCCATCACGTGCAACAAACAGAAGAGCGGAAATACCAGCCCCTTCATCGCCCCTCGCTTCATCCAGACTTCCTTTCTTAAGACAACTCCACGGTTCACAATGCAAAAAACTTGAAGCTAAGTCCAGACGTCTAGAGAAAAACAAGAGTCAAGCGCCTACGATAGGTTATCATTTCATGAAGTGGAGTATTCAATTTAATCCAATTTTACACAATTCACCATCGGAAGTTTGATTCACCGATAGCCATTCCATCTTTGCAAACCAATTTCTTGCCTAGGTACTGGTAGCAGACCGCTATCTGATAGCACGCGGGCAATTCCTTTTCTGGAAGATTCGAAAAAGGTACCAGAAGCTAGTTCATAGTTCGACATGTCAATTGGTGCGAAGCCTTTACATTAGGAGGGATACCGCCGTTTTGAAATTAATCATAAGCTAATATAAATGTTAGTGGCCAACGCATTATTTGAGAACCACTATGCTATGGCGAAAAACGCCTCGGCGTACAAATTGCCAATTCCCATCAAGTTCAGGCGAAAATAAGTTCTCTAACAATATCACATTGAAGATCCTCGTGCTATTGAATTGCCGTATATGATCAATTGCAAGTAATTTTCACCACTCAAAATTCACTTCCTGAGTAACATTCTTTATGATTGGCTGTTAAATATTCATGCATGTTATCCGAACAACGCCTACGCTATCGCTCGACCACTCGAGCCACTCACCAGGCATTTAATGTTGCCGGGCAGCCCGTCGATCCCCGCTATTACTGACTAACCCTGAAAATATTTGAAAACCGTAACTTTAACTTCCAATTCGAGGATTCTTTTCCCCTCCAACCCAGGTCAAAGTGTGATCAAACACCCAAAGACCTGGACAATCATACCCCGCATTCTCTAGTCCTGCACGAGGGCAGTTGGAAGTTGGAAGTGGAACGACAGGCAGCATAAGAATCCTGGGGACCCCAAGTTTAGAAGATGGCTCTGTCTTCAGCATCTGACGATCTGGCTGCACAGTCGGATACCGATCACACGATGGGCAACATTCACAATCACGATCACATTGGAGACAATGAGAAACCTCTCCATTTCCCTGAAGAGGACCATCTCAAAGTCTCGTCATCAATGGAACAGATGATTAAGGATGCGAAAGCATCAACGGAAAAGGAGCATAACATGTCACTGCTTCAGGGAATCAGACTGTATCCTAAAGCTATCGGATGGTCTCTTTTGATCTCGACATGTATTGCTATGGAGGGATACGACGTGTGTTTACTGAGTAACTTTTGTAAGTTCAATAGACTCCAGGCTCCAAGATCCATGATACTGATCTTTTAGATGCATTTCCTCAATTCAATGAAAAATACGGCGAACAATTACCTGATGGCACATGGCAGGTGCCAGCTAAATGGCAAGCAGGTTTAAGTAATGTAAGTCAATAATTGCATCATCAAAGGTCGGAATTCAGTTACTCACGTGTCAAATAGGGTGCAAATGTTGGTGAAATTATTGGTCTATTTATCAATGGTTGGGTTTCTGAAAAATTTGGATACCGATACACGGTCATGACTTGTTTGAGTTTAATTATTGCGTTTACGGCAATCTTTTTCACTGCTCAAGACGTCATTGCGCTAGAAGTTGCTGAAGTTCTATGCGGTATTGTAAGTCCACCTCAACTCAATCTCGTCGGAACTTTTGTTAATATTTGAATAGCCATGGGGAGTTTTCCAAACACTCACTATCACTTATGCATCAGAAGTCTGTCCTCTTGGACTTCGTGGATACCTCACTACTTATGTTAATTTCTGTTGGGGATTGGGCCAAGTCATTGGTATTGGCGTTATCAAATCTATGTTACCACGGACTGATGAGTGGGCTTATAAAATTCCTTATAGTCTCCAATGGATGTGGCCAGTTCCACTCCTAGTTGGTATCGCCCTCGCCCCAGAATCTCCATGGTGGCTTGTTCGAAAAGGAAGGGTTGCAGAAGCTAAGAAATCACTTCTTCGATTGACCAGTCTAAACAAGGAAACAAACTTCGATGCTGACGAGACTATTGCAATGATGGTTCATACTACGGCAATTGAGGAGAAAATCACGAAAGGAGCAAGCTATATGGATTGTTTCAGGGGTGTAGACAGACGTAGAACTGAGGTGAGGTTCCCCGTGAGATGATATGGAAAGATTAGAAATTAACGTTCAACAGATTGTCTGCATGGTATGGGCGATGCAAAACCTTAGTGGAAATTCTTTTTCGGGCTACTCCACTTATTTCTTGCAACAGGCCGGACTACCTACCTCCACATCCTATGACTTTGCTCTAGGTCAATATGGTATTAACATGGCCGGCGTTTTTGGAGCCTGGTTCCTCATGAGCTTGGGAATTGGTCGAAGATCTCTCTACCTTTATGGTCTTTGTATATTGTGTAGTATGCTTTTTATTCTCGGATTCCTAGGTCTCGTCCCAGCTGCACATAAAACCGAGGCATCGCTTACTACTGGCTCTATTATGTTGGTATGGGCGTTGGCATACCAGCTTACCGTCGGCACGGTTTGCTATTCTTTGGTCTCTGAGTTGTCTACAAGAAGACTTCAAATCAAAACTGTGGTTTTGGGCAGAAATTTGTATAATATTGTGGGTATTGTCTGCAGTGTTATTACGCCATATATGCTCAATCCCGGTGCTTGGAATTGGAAAAATTATGCAGGATTCTTCTGGGTATGTTGATATAATATTTTCCCCCATTCATTTGATGATTACCGTAGGCTAATACCAAATCCTAGGGCGGGATCTGTTTTCTTTGCATCATATATACCTATTTTCGTCTTCCTGAACCTCAAGGCCGCTCATTCGCTGAACTCGATCTACTGTTTGAGAGAGGCATTAGTGCGAGAAAATTTGCAACCACTAAAGTGGATGTTTTTGATGATGATGTGAGTGTGGAGAGTACGAGTGCTGCGGTAAAGAATTACGATGAGAAGAATGCTGCTGGCGCCAGGGCGCAGGATATTGGAGCTTCTTCGTAAAATCTTGATGTAAAACTCAAGATTCAAGTGAATTAGAAAGAGATGAATGAGATTAGATGAGCGATATGACTACACGATGATGAGTGGGTGGACATTTTCAAGGAGCCTAATGACGAAACGGCAAGCGGCGAAATATGAGCGCTGCAGTGGAAAAGAAAGGAAAAATTTATTGCGTCTACTTCACAGATTGAAGAACGGATATGGCGTTAGGACTTGTAGATATAGTGATGATAATGCATGCGATTGCTGATCGATGGAAGGGAAGTAGTTGGATATGTTAAGATATTTCAATGCGATGTAGATACACATTTATTAATGCAATATACACAGTTTTTTTGCCCCTGGTCTTTTTAGTCCACTTCATTTGCGAACATTCAGGGAAATGAAATGGCAAGTTTGCATTTTCAGATTGGTGCAGCCATGGCTCACTTTCTTAATTCCAGGCACCTTCTCCAGATCCGAGAGACCACAAACAAGATTTTTTACTGGGGGATGCAGCTTTGACAGAGAGCGGGGTAGTCTGAGACCGAGGCGATGACATAGGTTGCTGCTTCTTATACGATCTGCTGACGCGGTGATGCCGAGAAGAATTATGACACAATCCATATTTTCGGGATGATAACACACTGGGATGAGACTAATGCGACGAGGACGTCAAGATGAAGAATATTAGCTGCGAATCACATCCATGCCTTTTCTCCACTTTTATTCTTCACGGGAATATCTTGTTTGAAGCAACCTTTTACAATCATATATGTTACTCTGCTCAGAATCTGCTTTCTATGAACCAAATGTGTCCCTACAAATCTGGAGTCGATGTTGAAGCAGGCACATTTGGAATCTAAATCTGCGAGAAGAAGCAGCCATGTTCGAGTGTGGGAAGTTTTTCACGGTCAATGTTATACTATGGTGATCAATTGGTCTTTTTATCACTAGCTCTTTCACTATCGTCGGGTTGGAGCATCGTCTTATTTCATCAGCAATACTTCTCAATGGTATTTTCACTATCATATCCACCAACACTCCACTACAATCATTTATAATCTCGAATTCCGTGGTCATCGTGGACGCAAATTCCATTCTAGATGTCTCCCAAATGCTCATACACTACGAGAGCAAGTCAAGCATCTTGTGGACCTTGATAAATATTTTGTAAAAGTCTTCTGCAGCCGGATCTTCAAAGAATATGGGGTTTTATATGCTATACTCCTCACCTTTCCTGCTGTGATAAGTCATTGGTTTCTAACACCAAATTCATTTTACCATAAATTTCTCCTTTCTCCAAATCAACATTTGGGTATAAATTTCCTTTGCTTTTCCAAGTTTTACTCTATCACCTTCGTACGAATCCATTTTCGAGCCAAAATGATGAGACGTCGAAAATTGTTAGGCTTATTGGGGGGAAAGGGGGTTGACTGTCTCTCTAAAGCCATAAAGATATGTGGATGGCAGTCATAATTGCAATTTTGATTTGTTTTTACTGTTTAATCTTATTGATTGCCATGTCCACGTCGTTGTCATGATAATTGTTGCCAACACTTTCAACGCTTTCCATAATGTCCACATCTAAACTCAAAACTCTTCTTACTCCTTTCCCACACTGTATATCCTACACAGTTCTCAGCTCCTGCAAAGAACCTGCTTTAAGATCCTCTTGGCAGAACTGGATATTGCAGTAACTTTCATGCATAAAATCAATGAAAGATATAGTTGCTTACCATATATTCGTGAAACTCAATTTTCTTCTTGTCTGGCATTATTCCTTCTCGTACTAATGTATACAAAGTCTCATGAAGCATATTAAATCTACTAATAGCAAGTTTCCAATTACTTCACGAACTTTGAAAATCTCATGTTGCTGCTATAAGAACCACTTATTGAGCATCTACTTTGTCCGATAAAACAACAAAATACTCTCGAAATAGAGATCAGGGGAAAGGAAAGCTTTTCCAGCTTACCATTAGAGTTGAGGTGCTTTTGAGAATAGATGCACCTTTCAAAGATCTCTCATTCCTAGATTCTACAATAAACAGTCAGAATGGCCGTACCTTACTATTTTAATCACCAACTGGTTGATCGTTGCCATCGTATATTAAACATTCGTTGTGATTATTACTGTCACCATTCCCCTTCTACTCATGTGCTCTCAAAGGCCATCTCTTGGAATCTAAATTCCCCAATATAATCATACCTTCTGACTTGACCCTCAACGCACTGCTTCAAGAAAAGCTTCATTTCCCGAGCGCTTCCTCAGTCCGGCTCCTTCCAGAATCTTGCTTCTGTACATAAGACTACAGCCGGGGAAGTAGAAATTATTTGTATAGTCTTCAGGTTCTAGAACACATTTGGAAGTTCATCATCCCTATTTCCATTCTCGACTCATACCAGTCAAGGACTGTCATTTTCCCCGAAGAGATTCTGTTTGATTCATCATATAATCATATATAAACTACCAAGTCACCATCTGCATGAACATCAGGCCCAAGACGATAGATATCTTCCGCTCTTTTCAGGCTCAACAACTGTGAAATCAAACTCAATTCGTCCGTATTAATATTGCCGTGTTCCTCGAGGTGCCGGAAACTGATACTAATGTCTAAAAGCCCGCTTCATTTTGAATCATTTTGCACCGTACCATTGTCGCTGCCGGCGTTGATACCGCAAGCTTGCTGTCACTATTCTACTTCAAGGTCCTAGTTGTATGAATTTTAAAGTACTAAATTCGACAATGTCGGCACTCAGCCCTTGACATTAATTCTACAATTTATGCAAAACTTTTGAACCGTTGCAGAGCACTTCAAGCATGTCTAGCTTTTATTTTGAAATCCCCCTAGAGCGGACCCTGATATAATTTGGAACCAGTTCCTATTATCATACACAGATGGACCCTGATAGCATGATGATTTTATACACTAAGAAACTGGATCATCAAGAAAATTTGTGCTATCTGTGAACCCTGGTAATGAGTTCATCTTTCTGAGCTCATACTGGTGTGTGACCCCATATGCTAATCAAAACCGTTACAGAATCTACTCTCATGTGCTAATCCATGCATCAATGCTCATATAGATAAATACCGTCTACCTTCCCGCTGTCATAGCCCCCAAGATTCAAAAGGGACTTGAGTCACCTAGCCCTCCAAGAGCTCTGGTATCTTGGGGTGCTGGACCGGCGGTGAACATGATTGGGTGACTTAACTTCAAATTCCAGTCTTGCATTAGAATTCGTCAGTTTGTTTTCTGTACAATTTTGAAGTAAAAACTGACAGTAGTTCCAGAATTTTATCGTCACTATCGATTCATCAGATCTCTTATCATCTTTTGAAAATTTCCTTTCCCGCAATTTTTTCGTCTGGTGTTGCTCTCATTCAAATCCTCGACTTTCCACAATTTCAGACTCCCAGATGAGCCGAGTACAATCCGTGTCGTCAACATTTCTTGCCATGATGTGTGCAACGACAAACAATCTGAAAAGACGATATCTTATATATACCCGCCTATAAAACACGTAGATTGGAGTCTTCGAGAACCCATTAATTTTCCTTTTCACTATCCTCCCTTTGAACTTCGGCGTTTCATATGCATGACACCTCACGCTAATTTGAAAATTTGATACCTTACAAACATCAACCCTGACCATTCCAATTTCAATCTATATAATACTTATTACTCACGTCTATTATCTGCAGAGATAATGGCCATACGACTATCAAGAGGACAAAGGTCAAGGACAAACAGCTCCTTGTGGTCTTCATCTCGGAGTCTGTTCAGCCAAACGCATTTTTTCCGAGTTTCTCTTCTAGTTTCCTGCCTCGTATTTTTGGTTCAAAACTCAAAGAATGTCACGGTCATAAAATATTTCTTGTTGTCATTTTGATTCCATACTAAGAATATGGGGTTTTCCTTTCCGATTTTTTTCATTCTTCTTTCTCCGTCATTTCTCATTATATCATCAAAATCGGCACTCTTCATTTTTTACGTTTTGCCTCTCCTCAGACATGCTGTTTGGAGTCTTCTCAGATTTTTCACATATTCTACTAGTTCTTGATCAATACTAGTTTCCTGTACCACTTCCTATGTATATCGCAATTTCTATACAGAATTATTGAAGATACTAACGGTCCTTTATATAACCTTCTACATTTTTTTTCATCCGCTAGATCCAAATCAAGCTAGCTCTGTATCTTCATTCCTCATCCAACTTCAAGCGGATCTTGATATTCACTCTCCGCGTGAGTTTTCTTTCCCGTGCGAAAAATCAGCATCTCTCTCCCAAGGCTCTTCTGCAAATTTGTTACATAGACCTATCTAAAAATTCTATTAAACATTAAATACGATACACTCAGACTCTGCCCCGATTAAGGGCCCGATCGCGTAATTCTAGCCTCGTATATTGTGGAATGCCTCTTTACAAGCTCTCAGAATATCCAAATCTACTTCCTTTAAAAAGGTAATGGCGCAGGAATTATATGGATTATTGCCGGGATATTCGATCATATATCTTCACTGCTATTATATCTTATTCATTTACGTATCCAATTCCCCGCTGTCTTCAACTCAAAGAACTTCCATTATCATTTTCAAATCCCATCAGCGTGAATCGGTCATTTCTTGATTCCCAGCCCGCAAAGAGTCAAAGGTACTATACAGAATATCACCAAAAGAAAGCTTAAAACTCACAGCTCTCATGAACTAACACGGACTTCTTTAGTTGATTTCGGAGAATTTCATTCCTATTCTTCAATACTAACTCATCTCTATTACCTTTATACCCCTCACCCTCTATTTACCCCGAGCATTCCAACCCATCCTTAATTCCCAGCTCAGTGAATCCATCTCATCCTCCCACCCTCTCATATTAATCAAAGTCCTCTCTACTATCCTTAAACCACCTGAACCCCCACTTCTTTGCATCAATAGAACGATGTATAAACCCACTCCACCCCAACCTCAAGTTTCAAACAAAAATTAACACAAACCCAATCGCTCCTTCGAGGGCGTGACTCTTGCTCATCAAGCTGCCTACTCAACTATTATACGTTTGAAGATTATGCTTTTTGTTTGTTTGAGAATAAATTTGAAGTCGTGAATGCGAAGTGTATGTTGTTATCGCTGATTTGTGAGTACTATCAATTACATCATTTGAGCAATCCCAAATTTCATTGTCAAATCAGATTTCTTACTGTCAATATAATTCTCATTCTCACTGTAACTATTATCTGACACTCCTCATTTCTCTCATTCTTCCTTCCCTCTCACTCCATCTCCTTTCGGTGCGATCACAAATGTCCTTCTTCAGAGACGCACTTCTGACACACAAAGTAGAGAACACCGACTCCCTGTTTGAGTATCTTTTTCGGTTCATACAGAACAGAAAACACACAGCACTTCTCTCTTATGTACCCTTATTTTGATGCCCCTTCCCTCAACCCCCCTCCTTTCACAAAAGAATTCACTCCCCCTCTGAGAATTCCATTAAACTTCTAACACGCATTAATATCCCCTGCAACTAACATAGTCCTATTCCCCCCCCCCTAAAATCCGTTTCTCCGCATCAGTACACTATATAAACCACCTCCTCACAATTCTTTACAACATCAATCATCGATGCAGCATTGTGGGAAGACATCAGGTGGCTTTGAACGAGAGCGCTGCAGTATCTGATATCTGATACATGATATAGATGATGCGGAAGCAAGATCAGATATTAGAGGATAATATGTTCAATTATTTACCTAGGTATCTATATTGAGATTCCGCATCAAAATGAATGATAGTGTAACAAGATGACAAAAGGAAACGACGAAATCAAGTCTTCACCGTCGTCAATACTATCGTCACCATCACTCCGCGCTATCATTCCCACTATTGTAACCATCGATTCGCTTTATTACTACCACTCAGAAATCTCCACTTTTACTCTGTCCCTCATCACTACCTTCGCAATCATCCCGTTCCTCTCCAACCCGCTACCATTTCCCCATCCCCATCCCCCTCCCCAAACCAACCCACATACTCACATACACCTCTTTCCAAAAGTAATCTATTCCTCCTGAGGATAATGAGATTATATTTCATATCTATACAGAACCTCTATCCTCAATGTTAGCTTGATCTATATACACCTCTCGCTTAATCTCCACTCTTGTTCTAGTGTACATTTTATTTTCGAATTTTGTTAAAAGGCATGGTTCACGCGGTGCTGATGTAGGGGGAGCTAGCCCTAATTAGTACTAGTAGAACTCTATCATAATAGAGCGCTCTCTCTACCATAGCTAGCTTTAAGACAATCAATCTAATTCAACCTCTGAATGCCCTCATGTTCCTAGCCTATGCTTCCCACCATACCCTGTAGAAAGTCATACTTGAAATAAATTTCTCTATTTCTCTATTTCTCTATTTAGATCTTGTATTATATTCAATAATCATTTCTTACTCTCTATTACCACGCCTCTCCACTCCATTTCACCCTATTCCACTCTTTATCCACACTCTCTTCTTCATCCAACAATTCATCCTAATATCCACCCCTCATCTATTCCCCATTCATCTTTCTGATCTCAATCTTACACACACCCTCTACTTTTCAATTACCCCTTCGAATTCAATCACCTATTCAATATTATATTCAAATATCCTATCCCATCCCATCCTTCCACATCCCCTCTCATCTCCTCACCCCTCTCCCTCTCCCTCTCCCTTCTCCAAATCAGCAATTACTCCATTCCAATCTCTCAATCTTTCAACAACCCCTTCCTTCCACATCTTTCAAAATCTTTCAAAATCTTTCAAAAAGCTCCAAGAAATAAAAAGATTATATACACATAGCAAGATACACTTTTAAACATACTTCTCCTCCCTATATACTTCTGCTCACCATATCCTTCTCTTCCCTCCCTTGCCATTCCGCTTCCCCTTCCCCATATATTTCTTTCTCTCTTCTCATTATTATTCGTCTCCTTCCTCTTTGCCTCTCCTCTTTCCCTTTACCATTCCATTCCCTTCCCCTTCGCCTTCTTCATTCC
This sequence comes from Botrytis byssoidea, assembly GCF_014898295.1. NCBI lineage: Eukaryota > Fungi > Ascomycota > Leotiomycetes > Helotiales > Sclerotiniaceae > Botrytis > Botrytis byssoidea. Next base: position 505,715 of record NW_024065862.1, on the reverse strand, counting down.
TCACCCTCACCCTCACCCTTATTCTCATCCTCACCCTCACCACTACTATCATACCTATACCTAGTACTTACACATTAAAAATTACTCACTCCATATAAAATCCTATCATCCTATCAACTAACAACTAACGGTCTAACATCCATCCTCCAAACATCACAATCATCCAACACCCAAACATCCAATCTCCAAACATCACAAAATCACAACCAAAAAAAGACAAATACATAAAGATATTCATTAATTCCAATTTTTCATTTTTCCACACCCACCTATTTCTATCCACGCTATTCTATCCTATCCTATCCTATCCTGTCATATCCCAACATCAAGCATCAAGACTTATAACAGTAATCCATCCCACCATCAAACCATCGCAAACCCACGCATACATACATACATACATACATACATACACCAATTGATGTCAATTCTCTCAATTCTCTCGAATCCACAATTCCTCTCTCACTCCCCTTCCTCACTACTGTACTCTATTCATATGGTAAACCATCACACCGACTTCGATGAACACCACTCACTTCTCCGCCGCAGCACCACTCTTCAAACCTCCCTTTCCTCCAAATTTGAGATCGGTTTCCAGCTCATCCCCTGGTTGATCATGTCTACTATACATCTTATATTCCACCGAATCCTTGAATTCCAACTTCCCCGATTCAACCTGTTTTCTCGTGGCTGTGAGTTTAGATTTAGGAAGACCCATTGATTCGAGGAATTTGACAGCTATTGTATTGTTAGTGAGTGTTTATTGATTTGTGATAATTGGGAGAAAAGAAGGAATCCGAAAATTTGGAGTTCACGGTGAAAAACTTACTATCAGTCCACTCAACCTCCTTTCTCTTATTACTCCATCCAAGTTCTCCAGCCATAATATCAATAACCTTTGGTGCCGCCTCCAAAGCAGCCTGTGCATTCAAGAATGCCAATCTAGTTCTTCTTGCAAGTACATCAACTGCTGTTTGAGCATATTCATGTCTAACAGCATATCTAACCTCGCCATCCACAAATGGATAAAGTGGGGAAATCTTTTCACCTCTAACTGGGAAACGTTGTTCGGTAGGTGAAGAAAGTGATGCGACAGTCCAAGCTCTATCACCGTAATTCTCAGTCAAATGCTTGGCAACATCTGTTTCTAATCCGAAATGTTGAATAAGGTTGATGAAGAGAGTTTTCGAAAATCCATGTGCACCAACCAATTTAACTTGATGAGTTTGACAAGTACCATTGAGATGAGCACCATCATCGTGAAGTTGAGTTCCGGAAACATCTGGTGCATCTCTTACTGGCTTCGTCTTAAGTCCGAATTCCGAAATGGCTTCATCAACACATTCTTCTGCCATTTGACGATAAGTTGTCCATTTACCACCTGCACAAGTCAAGAGACCTGACGGTGAGATATTGATGAGATGGTTTCTAACAAGGGATTCCGTGTTTTTCGCATTTGGATCCTTTACCAAAGGACGAATACCTGACCAAGCAGCTAGAACATCACCTCTTCTAACATTGATATCTGGTGCAAGGTATCTTCGAATTTCCGAAAGAATCCAATCGATTTCCTCTTCTGATGCAACTGGGTTATACGAGATTTTTGTAGGAGAATCTGTTGTACCAGCGATTGTGTTTCCTTGCCATGGAAGGAAGAAAATAACTCTGCCATCTGAAGTATTAGGATCAATAAGACCCATCTTTTGAGGACTGTAATAACCGGGTAGAATAACGTGAACACCCGAACTTGGTGCTACAATTTCCTTAACCGCTTCATCATCCATCTTTCTGATTGAATCGCAGAAAGGACCTGTTGCGTTGATAACACCCTTTGCTCTGATTTTGAACTCTTTTGATGTTTTTCCGTCCTTCTCATCTATTAAATCTCTGACGGTTGCACCGCAAAGTTTTCCATTGGCGTCCTTTTCTAATCCGGTGACTTCAAGATGATTTACCACGGTACCTCCATATAACGCAGCAGTCATAGCCAACGAGACATTCATTCTCGAATCGTTATGAGCACCATCGTAATAAACCAGAGCTCCGACCAAATTATCCTTCTTCAACATGGGGAAGGCATCGAGAGCCTTACTCCTCGTCAAAAAGTAACTCGTTTCGATACCCTCACTTCCAGCCAAGAAATCATACGCCTTTGTACCTGCCCAATAATAAGGTGCTTTCCACCATTTATCCAAAGGCAACATAATCGGTAACCAACTCGACAAATGTGGTGCGGTATCCAAAAAGTATTTTCGTTCCCTCAATGCCTCCTTGACCAACGCATATTGATTATAATCCAATTCCCACACTGCCTTTTCCAAATATCGCACACCTCCATGTACCAACTTTGTACTCTTGGAACTTGTGCCACTGCTGAAATCATCTCTCTCGACCACTGCCACTTTCAATCCGCGAGTTGCCGCATCGAGTGCGACGCCTGCACCTGTGGCTCCGGCTCCTATGACCAATAAATCATAAACATCGTCTTCGTTCTGCGGCACACTTATGGAACCTTGAGATCCTCCACTTCTCTTCAAATCTGCAATTTGTTCTAATCTGCTCTTGATCTTGGGGAATCTAGGAGGGATGAAATGGCCATCTGCGCCGAACGGTGGAACGACTGCGGAATCTGAACCGGGGATGTTTCGTGGTCGGTATGTGTAGTAGAGAACGCCACCACCTACTGATGTAGCTCCAATGGTATATAATAAAGGTTTTGCGAGGCGTTGACGGAACGCCATTATCAATTAATGAAATATGCGGATGGGAAATTCGTGGGGAGCTGGAGAAGAGGAGCACGAGGAGGTTTCGAGGAATGGAGGAGGAAAGGTTGGAGAAATGGGGAGTTGGAGAGAGTTGGAGAGTTATGGAGCGGCAAAGTTGTTGTGATCTCAGGCAAAGTCCAAGTGGAGATTTTAATTCGTGTTGGGTTGGTTGTGTATGATGATGATGAAAGCGCCTGGTATGCCAAACTTGCTAAATATTAATTGAATGCAGATCAGCCCGCTTTATTGATCCAACTAAGAGATTTCAATTGCTTTATGAAGTCGGGAAGGGATGTCAACCAAAAATCAAAAGGAATTATTCCAAGGTTGGTTTCAAATCTTGGTTCTTTTAGGAGGGGTGATATTGAGGTTGGATTGGGACGGGATACTTGAAATAATTATTAAATGAAAATGAAAATGAAAATGAAAATGATTGAATTCTAGAATAAAATCTGGAATGTCGAATTGTATGAATACTATGTAGTATTGAACAATTCAATGGATGATATTTGATAACAAAAGAAGAAAAGGTCAGGGAATCAATCAATTATGCACAATGAGGGGAAATACTAGATGTATATGTATATATGTATATCTATCTACCTATGTATATCAATATCAACATCAACATCAATATCTACTACGTCTTTTGGTCAAACTATCATTTTCTACCTCACCCTTCACCTTCACTCCCACCAAACCTCTCCCACCATTCAAGTGAGGAACGTGCACCCGGATGTCCATTTTTGGACAAGCGCATTTCATAAATTCTGATCTTTCTCCGTTCCGTTACACCATTCCTCCCCTGTTCCTAATCTTCCTTTCCATTCTTCTCAGGAATTCTTCCTCCAATGGAAAAAGAGTAACATTTGGCTTTGAGCTTGCATAATCGAGGTGCACATGATAGAAATATTACCGCCAACGTATTATGAGTATATGTTGAGCGAAGTTCGAGAACATGAATAACATGGATGACACGAATAGACGCGGAATAACCGGAAAAAGGGGCTTACATAGACTACCTAACTATAAAATTACTCCACCAGAAAAAGTCATTCATTCAATCAAATCAAATTTATTTAATCCGGAAAAGTCATTCCACTTCTTCGCAAACTATGGGAAATGGGAACACTTTATGAGTAAAAGCACTCCAGGACTTGGAAATTACCCCACCTTTTTCTTGTCCCATGGGACATTTTTCTCTGGGGCTGAAATGTTGTCCATGTTGATCATTTATGTTCAGTGGCTCGAGTGGTTGTTTATACTTCCTATACCGGAGTACCACCGAGTCAAATAAGCTGATATCATACAATACATACTTCCCTACTTTGGTTCCTTCCCCGTCCGATGGGATCCATGGCATTTATGATTTCGAAAGGAGTCCGAAGATCGTGACATCAAACTCAAACTCGGATTTTATATTCCTGTCAGTGTCAAACACACATGATTGCTGCAGTTCTAAGCGATCTTTAACATTTGACACATAGCTTGTTCTCGGTGCCCGTATTCGGTTTGGATATCGGTGAGTTAAACTGCTCGGGTTTCCTGAAATCATTAGCTCAGTGATGATCACCAAGTAGCCAAGATCTACATGTTTGGGGATAACAGATCACCATTTTCTAACCTACTCAGTTATTTGACCATTGTGTATATGTTCTCGAGCGCAGCGAGGTAAAGGGGGTTTGGGGGTTTACCCCCATCAATTAAAAAATCATGCATGGAATACAATGTCGCTCCGCTAGTCCTTCGAGGACCACTGCCGTGGAGGCAGACTATTTTGAAAGGGTTTCATATGTTATCCACTCGCCAATGCTATACGGGTCATATATATATAGCTGTCGAAGAACTCAGGATTCGAGGATCTGATACAAATGCCGACCTCTATGTCGCACACTCAAGAAAATTTGTTCGATTTTGAGGTTGATTTGATCCATGAGCCCACCAACAAATGAATATGCTTCTAAGCTTCATCCGAAAGTATCAGTACACGTGAGAAGGGAATCAAAAAATTGAACGATAATTTGGATTGCTGCCTATTAATAAGATTCGAATATATCGGCTATCGAAAGCAGGCAGCAAGAGCGAGAGAATGAGGCGAAGTAAAAAAAAATCACCTCCCGATCCATTCACGTGGTTTCGAAATGGAAAATTAACACACCACCTTATATAACCATATGGAATCGCCCTGTTTCAAAAACCACAAAGGAAGCGGCGGCCTTTATTTGGAGTTGACAATCCACAGCTTCATGGGAACATTTTTACCTTTTGGAAAGCCTGTAATGTAAATGACAGAGTAACGAAGTCGTATCACACCTACCGCGCATCACTCTCAGGGTCCTTTCGATATTAAATTCGACTTCGAGGCTGCAACCTTCTTTTGATGGTGGACATTACTGGCCTATGGCGCTCGATTGGGGTGAAATATTATATGGCCGCAGGAGTATTGCAAATTGCCAGACACGTAACCATCCGTCTTTATCGAGTGATACGGATCTGAAAGTCATCACTGAATGATATACCACTTGATAAGTTGTCAAGTAGGCATACTTTGGCTGTACACTAGTACAGTAGAGCCCAGTCATGCAAGAAGCCGGTTGTAGCAAACGCCATAAGAGCTTTCATGGAACCTGGAGGAATACCTCCTTCAAATCTCATGGATTCCAGATTTGTTATTATCTCGGATCTGAGCTCTAGCTGTGTATAAAAATGCCCTGCACACCATTAGCGCACACGAGTTCCGCGTTTGTTCAATGATATAATTACACGCAACAAACGCCGCTCGCAGATGAGGGTAACATTGATATCGGTAAGATGCATCGAGGAAATGAGATCTCCAGGATTGAAAGAATCCTACAGGGTTGCTCAAGCTAGCGCCGGCACTGGATTGATATTGAACTTCGGTCCCTTTAGCTTCCTTCAAATGTTTCAACCAATAAGGCAAGGATTCCCGAACCGATATATCGGATGAGATACCAACGCTTCCTGAACATTCCCGAGTCATCAAAACAAACAATTAAGCTGTGAGATTAATTTATTCCTAGGCAATCTTTGGTCGAGGCTTGGCACCAAAAGACATCCGTCATCGATGGATATCATTGATTATTTGTAGGTAAGTGATCAAGTGAGGATCAGAAGAGATGAAGAAATCCCATCAATATCAATTCCTGACAAGTCTTGTCATTTCAAGGCCTCGGAGTGTATTTCAAAGTTACATAATACTATTTGAAGTGACGGGTTAATGATTGGTCAAGAAGTCAAAGTTTAATGAACCATGGTATGATCAATGATTGAAGTGAATTTTTATCCTAGATGTCCACGAGTTCCAGAGTATGGTGGGCGATGGGTGAGATCGATGTTGAGGGTGAGGATGCGGCTCCTTCCGTTGGAAAGCAGTTTCCTGATTGGTCATTACGGAGAGGAAGAATACAAAACAGTGGTAGAAATATTATCGTCCCTTCTCGATTTGATATCGGGACGGAACATTCAAGAAAAACCAAAACTACCCGAGGATCCGAGAGTAGTTTTCGGTATCTTGACGGATGGTTGGGTGGTATTCCGTTATTGAATTGAATGCTTATCAATTCTCTCTTCACTCCCATCATATTACAATACTGTGCTGCGCGTACTTCTTCTATATCAAACCCCTTCGCGTTCGCGTTCACCTTCAACTTCAAAATATTAATTTTGGTCAAATTGATTCCAATCAATTTGAACATAGAAATAAAATCACCTTCTCCTCTCTGCTTTCTACCCCTCTTCTTCCTTCCCACTTTACAATCTCCAAACCTTCAACCGTCAAACCTTCAACTCTCAAAATTGAACCTTTTGAGTTTGAGTTCGATCTTTATTTAGATCGCCAATACAAGCACCCTGTCTAATACCTTCTTTCTCCGAATAATCCTCGAGTCATTCGAAAAGGATCACAATAGTCAAGTCTTCATCATGACAGACCATTCACAACAACAGTCCGCCATTTCCAATTCCTCCTACTATAGCACGGCAACTATGAAGCCAGTTCCTGCACCTCCATCAGTTTCCAGTGCTCCACCAGGATGGCTCTACAAACGTATCCGCATTGGTAAATATCGTCTTCCTTATTACGCGTCGCCACAAATTCAACTGGTCTTGGTCGCACTTGTATGCTTCCTCTGTGTTGGCATGTATAATGCGCTCAGTGGTCTTGGTGGTGGTGGTCAAATTTCTGCAAAGCCAGCAGATAATGCGAATTCAGCTCTCTATTCCACCTTCTCGGTCGTGGGTTTCTTCGCAGGTACCTTCGCAAATCGTCTCGGAATTAGACTCACTTTAAGTTTGGGTGGATTGGGCTATTGCGTCTATGCTTCAAGCTATCTCTGCTATAGTCATACTCAAAACACGGGCTATGTTATCTTCGCAGGTGCATTACTTGGTGTTTGCGCTGGTCTCCTCTGGACAGCACAAGGTGCCATTATGATGTCTTACCCGCCGGAAGAATCAAAAGGAAAATACATCTCATGGTTCTGGTCAATCTTCAATCTTGGAGGTGTCTTTGGTGCTTTGGTAAGTTCAATCGCGCGCATCCTTTATGAATTACGTACTAATGATTTACTGTAGATTCCTCTTGCCTTGAACATCAACGACACATCAAATCATGTTGTTAGCGACGGTACATATATCGGTTTCATCATTCTGATGTTTATTGGAGCACTCAGCGCGTTATGTCTATGTGATGCGCATAAAGTTCGACGTGCCGATGGATCTCATGTCATTCTCATGAAAAATCCAACTTGGAACACAGAAATCTGGGGACTCTGGTATACACTTAGGAATAACGTCTATGTCTTCCTCCTGTTTCCAATGTTCTTCGCCTCCAATTGGTTTTACACATATCAATTCAATGGAGTCAACGGCGCACACTTCAATACACGAACTCGAGCCCTCAACAATATCTTGTACTGGTTCGCACAAATTATTGGTGCTTTCTTATCCGGTTACGCCTTAGATATTCAAAGATTCAAGAGAACCGCCAGAGCAAGAGCTGGCTTGATTGTATTGATCGTCCTGACTGCCGCTATTTGGGGTGCAGGTTATGGTTTTCAATCTAGTGTTCCTGATCGTGATGTCACTGGTAAAATCGATTACGAAGGCAAGATCGATTGGACAAGTGAAGGTTACGCTGAAGGATTGGTGTTGTATATTGCCTATGGATTCTATGATGCTGTCTGGCAATTATCTGTCTACTGGTATGTATTATGGTTCCAAAATTGCTCCTCAAAACTAACACCTTATAGGTTCATGGGTGCACTTTCCAATTCCGGTAGAAAAACAGCAAATTTTGCTGGTTTCTATAAGGGCATCCAATCTGCTGGTGCTGCCATCGCTTGGCGCATCGACGCAATGGAGTATCCATACCTTACTCAATTCGCCATTACATGGAGTCTTCTTGCTGGTTCCCTTGTTGTCGCAGCACCTGTTATCTTCTTGAATATCAAAGAAGCTACATCAATTGATGACGATATTCTTGATACTGATCTTAACTATGCGGATATTATCCCTCAAGCTATTCTTCTTGATGAAGATAAGAATTATCATGGTGGTCACAGCAGTTCAACAGACACACGTCGTCCGTTTAATTCCACTAGGGATGATATGGAACTTCCTCACCTTCGACATGAGAAGAATTCCGAAGATATGGTTTAAATCGGTCAAAAGATCCAAGAGTAGGTTATTACAGTTAGCAAGGTCTATCCTCCCTTGGACTTGACTGGTTTATCTTTTATTTAAGATGTCAATGTTTATTTGCTAATGGAAGGATGGAGAGATTGAGGGGAAGGTTTCATTTTCGTTTATTTTTTCTCGTCACAACACTTTTTACAAACGACTGATTGTGAACGAGTACCGAGTATATGCTTGAGATAATTTTTTCGATTTCGATTTCAACGGGGACGTTTCTCGTTTTTCTGATATTTTACAACGCAACAAAACGACATACGGTTCAGCGGTTCGGAAATTTGCTTTTTTCATGTTTATGGTTGTGGTAAATGGATGTGAGATGCGAGTTCTTAAAAAAAGCAAATTGCGAATGAAGGATCAATGTTATATCAGAATCAATAGTTGAGATTTTACGATTGAAGAATGGAGTGTACGAATGGAGTGGTGGTTTTATGGCATGGCTAGGATTCAAAGCATATACTTGTGGTAATGATTCTTCGGATGAATTCAAACTTGACGTGGATACTTTATACATTTAACTTTAGAGGTACCACGGATGGATTTGATTGAAATCCATGAGTTTCGAACTTCTTTTAGATACTTGATGATTGATGCTTGTTGCTTCAAATGAGATGTTTATTAGCGCATTGGATTGTTGTAAATTGAGCAGATACTCTAGGTGATAGTGATAGTGGAGAAATAATTAATTTATGCGTGGTTCTTATTACATTGACTGTGGTGGTGATGATGGTGATGTAGGTGATGATGATGATGTGTATTGCTGTGTGAGTAGGTGCGCATGAGTGTATGGATGTATGTGGAAAATAGAGAGTGTGAACTGTGGTGATTAGATATCTGGGTTGTAAATGTATTTCGATATTATACAAAACCGAGGGTAATAGGGTGAGAGGCCGCAAGGGAAAACATGAGGTGATTTTGTCCTTCTTCGTCTTCTTCTTCTTGGGGATTGTATGGTGGATGGTTTTTTTGGAGGAGAGGAGAGGAGAGGGATAGAAAGAGGAAAGAATTCGAAATTTAGGATTTGGGATAGGGAGAGGGAGAGGAAGAAGGAGAGGGATTAGGTAGGGGTATGGATATGGATATGGATATGGATTTAGGAATGATAATAATTTGTAGTGTAGAGTCGAAATCTATGGATATGAAATGTGATGGTGAGTGATAAGGATGGTGATGGATAAGAATGAGAATGAGAATGAAGATGGAGATGGAGATGGAGATGGAGATGGTGGGAGTTGTGAAGGATTAGATAGAGGAGGATTGAAGGGATGTAGTTTAATGTATAGTATTGAAGAGGGTTTTGATCGTATCGGAGCTAGGATAGAATGGGTGGGAAATGCGGATTTTGAAATGGATTTGATACTCGGGGTAATAAAGCGGCGGTCCTATATAGATAGAGTCAAAAGGGTAGGTACTTTAGGATATACTGAGCTTGGTTGGAGGTTCTTTGGGGGTGTAATGTGAGAGTATAAGCGAGATACTTCAGGTTGCTGAAACAGCTAACTTTGAAGTATAAAAGAGACCTGTCCTGACTGGAAAAATCAAATTACAAGATCATAATGATCTCGAAACCCTTTTCAATATTTTGGATCGCAGAGATGAATATGGAGATTTTGGGAATCAGTATTTTAGCGGAGGGTTTGTAGGTTAGTAGAGGAGGACATTGTAGGTTCTTAGGGTTTCGATGATAGTAATGTTTAAGTATATCAAGATGTTGATGATGAAAGAAATGTGGAGAAACGATAGTGAAAAGAGTGAAGAGGTACTCACTATATATGATAATAAGAGAAGATGCGAAATGTAAAGTATAAAAATATATCAATATCAAAGCACGAAGGATTCCTCCGAGTTGGGAAGGGGGATAACACTACAGTGTTTTGCCGTGGATTCGAGTTGAATGATAAGATCGCATCTACCCTAATCATGCAAATTTTTGGAAGTGATTTGATGGAGTAATTTGGAGTTTGGGGTGGTTTTATAGGGAAGGGCTGGGAATGGAGTTAGAGTTGGGATGGGGATCGGGGTGAAACTAGATGAGATATACAGAAAGATAGAAAAGAGAACAGCGGGGTGGAGTAGAGCTTGATAGACGTGGGGAGATGACAATCTGGAGCGGGGCGTGGGAGGAAAGAAGTAACTGGGTGAAGAGCTAGGGGACGATTAGCCGTGAGAGAACGTATAAGAATGGTTTCTTTTCTTGATTAAATGCATCATGGCTTCTGGGTTTTTATTGATATGGATTTAAGGAATTCATGGATGAGATAACAATAGTACCTCTATTAGGGATTAGAATACTGCCAGCTAGATCAAAGACCTTCACAGATTAATTTGGCAAATGAGAAGAAGCTTAGAATGATAGTGAAAATGGTAGTCAGTGGAAGATAATGATGATAAAACAGAATAATGATGCATATTGAAGCGCAAGATGTAGCGATGAGTACATACTATATTAAACATGGAGTCGAATTGATCTTCAAGATTTTCTACGTATTTGGCTGGAAGATTGACAACGACAACAGCTTCGTCTAAATTGGTGCATACGCATCTCATTGCATGCGAACGAGAATTGGTTGTAAGACAAGTGTGAAGAGCATACAGAGAATAATGTACACAGCGAACTATAGAAACAAGACTACGTCGTTAAGAGATGAAAATTCGTGCGATTGTGGAAGAATATACTATCGAGGGCGTCAAGTGGAGATGTGTAGGTCGGTTTATAAGCTGGTAAGATTTTATTTTGTCTCATTGATGAAGTATATGGAAAGGACTAGATTTATGTTGTGGTGAGTGTGATTGAGAAATTATACTTGATGTGTGATGAACATTTGACGGCTATGGAGATGGCGTGGTTTGATAAGTATTACAGGATCAGAGAATAGGATGGGTGAGTATCATAGTGGAAATGTTAAACAAGAACGAAACCTAAATATAAGATAATGATAGTAGCGAAATGAAATGGCGGTGGTGCTTCGTTTATAGAGTGCTTGTATTATACTACAAAATTGGGAGATCGTGAAAGCTATGCATTGTTGAACTGGAATATTGCTGAGATAATTGAAAGGGTACTTGTCGTTGGCAGCACGTCTCAGTAGTAGATGTTACTTGATCATATAAGAAATTCACATTAATCGCGTTGCAAGAGAGTTGAGTGTTGATGTATAGAATTGATATATATTAATACAAGATTATAAATTATTTCCATTTGTGTACAGAATATGTGACAAACTTCAATCTCCACAAAAACTATCGCTGGCTCCAGATACGCTCTAATGAGAAGCAAGACTCCTGCTACAATCCCTCAAACAATGTCCTCCAAACGGACTAAATCTCCATGCGCTTAAGAAGAGTAGAAAGCGATACCGGCAGAGATCGCATCACCAATAAGCTTAGCGGCCGCTTCAGCTCTGGGGATGACATCCTCGGAGGTTCTCTTGATCAGGAGTCCACCGAAAGTATTGTAGTCACTCTGTAAGACTACCAACCACGCGAGAATAACCGTTCTTTGATCACTTGTGAAGTATTCTTTCTTGGCTTCTAAAGCGGTGATAGCATTGGGGATGTCAATAGACAAAGTTTCCTCGATGGTGGCTACGACACGGCTGGAATCTTCTGAGCTAGCTGGAGCCTCGAGAGCTGCATCGGTGACTCCTTGCTGATTTGCGACGTGAAGGGAAGTGAAGTCGACGTCCACGGTAGAGGAGTCAAGAGTTTTCTCCTTGACGTCGCCAACGGCGCTGGCCAAGATAAGGACTTGAGCATCGATACTGTTAATGTCGGCGATGACGCTATCGGCGGTAGTAACAGATTTGGACGCTGCGGCAGGAGCTGCTGAGACGGCGACGGCCATGGTGGCAAGGTAGAAGGCAAGAGCTTTGATGGAGACCATGATTGCGATTGTTGATTCTTGAAGTGAAGAATGAAGATAGATATTAAGCTTGGTAGTGAACTGAATGTGAAGATTGATGCTTTTTGAAAAAATAAGAGATCTCACTGTGGTATTTATAACATGCCTCGACGACTGACGGAGCTCATCAATATGCGCAAAATCACAAAATCTTGAAGATCTACAGAACTAGTCGATCTCGATCATCCAGCTTCTACACTTGTAGATTGAACTCTGGGAAAATAACGGAGAATTCCTCAGCAAATTGAGGCTTAAAATACTGGTAAAAAGTCAAGGAAGATCGAAGTCAGGTCTGTTCGACACATAGCTTCCGGTCACCACTTGGGACCAAATTTTACGATTGCTGCTGCGCTCACTTCAAGAAAGTCTTTCATGGAAATAGGGTTTGTTAATGCAAATTCGTGATTTTTCGTAGCCAGTCTTGCTGTATCAAAGTTTTTGTTCGGTGGTGAGGTATTCCGGTCGTCATGGAAGCATTACTACGTCCACTACGACGGATGCAAAGTTGATTTTTAGGTGGAAGACAAGTGGTCAAATGTCTGGTGTGATTAAGTAATCCCGCTTTAATAATTTGGTCTAGATTCACTCAATGACTTAGCGCGCGCTCTGCAGTGCATGCTACGCTAATCTTGCCCATTCCAGTGAAGGTGTGTTTTCGAGAGACATAGAGACTCTCGAACATTGACATTGACTTTTGCCAGCCTTTCAGATTGGACGCGTCTTTGATTACGAGAATTTCATTGCAGAGACGGAGAGAATTATGATTAATTAGATTAGGACCTTTGCCTACGTTACTGTTGACACATAGAATCAGTATCTCGAACATCTGACAATTGAATATCAATAGATGTTCGAGAAGAGTTACAGAAGACGTCCCATAGACATATGCATACCATACAAAAAAAAACTTGCCAGAAGGTAGGAAATTACTATAAGAAGATGCATCAAACATCATACATCGTAAGACTTGATAATGATCTACAATGACTATTGTATAAAATCGATAAATAGCGGTGGGATGTAGGGAAATGAAGCTAATGCCACCCTAAATCGATCCGAGCTAAACCTTATTTCATCGTCGATCCACTAATTGATGTTCCACTTCAGCGCTTGTTTCACATTTCATCTGTACCTGCATTGTATTTTTGAAGGGTTCAAGACTTTTTAGTTTCATTCTTCGTCCAAAGACTTTGTTCCATGTAATGAAATAGATTCATTAAAAAGAGAGGGCGGGGGATGAGATTGAAAGAAAGAGGGGACGGACTCCAGAAGATAGTTACAATTGAATTAGACAATGATCAGGTTTTGGGTTAATAGTCTGATACATTCCGCATAAATGGAAAAAGAAGCAAAGGATATTGAGTTGTATAATGATACAATTGAATATCTAATCTTCGTTGAAGATAGCTATTTTTATCCTTCCGAAGCGCTCTCCTAACAATTATCACACTTGCCGCTCATGTCGGTGAAGTTGCTTAAGCTCAAGCTCATTACCATGTCCATTGGGATAAGGTATATCTTCATCTTCAGGCACTGACCATTTCTGATAGACCATCTCACCATGTTGTACAAAATGTCCTTCATTATCAATACCAATAACAGGATCTCTCTTCACTTCCAATACAGCGCCACCCAGAAACAAAGGAACTGCGAACCGAAAGACTGCGTAATAAATGAAACCAGCTAGAACGAGTGTCCATCCGATTGTGGGAACAATGTACCAAGGTATGGAACTTCCAGAAGATGGTTCGGGAATCCATAACGCGGCCACTGGAAACGCATTGGCGAAGAAAACAATAATTGCAGTTATGAGACTGAACCATCTATCGGTGGTGGAGTATGTGTTCCATTCATCTGTCTCTCTTGATCGCATCCATATCATGCCAAAACTGAGACATATGGCGACCATTGCATCAATTGGGTATGTGTAGATCTCTGCCAGAAGCTGTCAGTGAATATTGGGAAGGTGGAGAACAAAAGTGAGATTTGAGAGTTCACTTACCAACAAGTAAAGGGTAAGCATCCCTAGATCGAGGGATCCGAATCGAGGCAAGAATCAGAATCGTAGAGAATGCGCAGTGAAGTACGAGTGCTGGAAATGGAATTGGCTCAAATTCGGCCCGTTCTGGCGCAGTTGTGACTCCTCCCTGTGAAGGATGCTCGACTGGTTCTTCGACTTGTTTCGATCGCTTCAGTTTCTTGGTTGCCCATTCAATAATGTTGACATTCTTGGCAAAGACTAAAGAGAATGGAAGTATTCCTTCCTTCGCAATCTCCTGCTTGACACGAGCAGCAGTAAAAGTAGTGACAATGACGTTGCCTAAGCTTGAGACAGCGAGACATGCATCCATCAGTTGACTTGCTCGCCTTTCATTCCAAGCTTGGCCAATTGTTCGCTTGAAGAATTGTTCGACCACTGATTCACCATCTGGGAAATTTCCGTCCTGCGGGACCACTACTACTATCATCTGGAGTTGTTGTCAGCCTAATTTCATAGATTCCTCAAGATTCATACAAACATATGATATGTTGGTTAACAAGTACAATAGACACATGAGTCCTACGGTCCAAAGAGAAATGCCTCGAAACCTAGTGGTTGGCTTCTTAATTTCACCGAGTACCTAAAAGAATGTCAGTGAGACTACAAAGGTTGCCCGACACAGTACCTACATAATTTGCTTGGTTCCAGCCACCGCATGTGAATATAATGTTGAGGTATGCGGCTGCAAATCCACGAGCATGGTCTCCTTTTCCTAGTTCTTTGAAACTGGTACTTGTGTCGAGGTTAGAGTACGATAACGGGTCGCGGTGGAAGTGTCCAGTATGATTGTTGAGTACCATAAAGCCCAGTATAATTATCATAATGAGCATTGAGACCTTTGTCACAGCAAAAACACTGTTCAAGTGAACACCAAACATCCTGCCTAATGCATGCAACAAAGTAACGAGCCAGGCAGTACCAAGTGCGATTGCTTGCACTGCGCCTTTCGGTGGATCATTTATTCCTGCTGCTGCAAGACAATGAACAGCAAACGAAACGCAATTGGCAGCAGAATTTCCGACCACCACGAATATGAAGCCAAAAATGCAGATCGCCATGTATTTAGGGTGTTTCGCGAGGAATTTGAGGTAGTTAAGTTCACCACCACTTCTTGGAACAGCTTGAATTTCGCCAGCCATCCTGCGCCGTGGAATCGTAAGGCCGTACTCGACATACATCAAAGTGCCAGCCATGCTGGCTATGAAGCCCAAGGTCCAGAGAATGAGACTCGCCCCGATGTTCCGATCTTGTTGTATAATAGTGGTTGGCGACTCGAAGATTCCAGTACCTGAACCATGTGTGAGCAATGATTGCTGCAGAGGCAAGTTGCTCTATAGCGAGGCGACATACCCATCATTCGATTTATTATGATACAAGCAACTTGGAAACGACTTAACAAATCTTTTTCCTCTGGAGATTTCGTGAATTCTTTTGAAGAGTTACCGATAGCCTCCTGCTCGTCCAAGTATATCAAATCATCAACGCTGAGGCCACCAAGACTGATATTGCTCCGGTCTTGATGCAAACTTTCCGAAGGTACAGCCATGGTTGGTGATTGCGGTTGCGCCGGATTGCCCATGATAGATTTGATCGATTCAGAGTTCTGGAAACTGATGGAGCGCAATTTATACGCAGATTGATAGCAATTGGCTACATCGAAAGATTGAGTTCTTCAAATGTGAAGGAGATGTTGGCTGGGCCATGACGGTTCTGATGTATTTGAACTAGGCCTCGCCCGCACCCGTAAGAGCTTCGGTGAACTATTTGTGTGACAGCCTCATTCTTGGTCATTTGTCGGATTAAGACAAGGACAAGAAGCCAAGTTCGCAAAATGAGTGAGATTGGGTCACACTCACGAGGGTGGCAGGGGGTTCATGTATTAAGACTATTGCCTGCGCCCCCGCGCCCCTCATTCTCTCTAATCGCACAACGGAACAATAGCTTCACAGGGCTTAGGCGTAGAGCATTCATCTGACAGAAAGATAAATGTGAGACGGAGAGGATTTGCTCATATTTTCATGTGTTACGCCCCTCTAAAAAGAATCCGGATCGTCATTCCATCGGACTACAGCGGTATGATAAGCGGATGGGTGGAAATACAATAGCTAGTCATAGGCAGCTAACATTGCAAACAGGGCCACAACTACATTTTGAGAGAGACAAGTACTTTTTATTTTCACAACATTCTTTCCAAATTGTTGCTGTCTCTATCGCTCTCTTTGCTTTTAACATGATACTATTGCGCGCGATATTGTGGAAATCTCTTGATGAGGGACAAGGTTATGATGATGGAATTTTTTGACCACATGCGGGCCCTTGCTGATAAGCTTCACAATCGCACTCGTATCTCTCTACCTCGTAGGCAACATGTGTATGCAATTTGTACCGGATTTCTAATTTTCGATAGACTCTCACGATTCGAAGTCCGACAACAATTTGGAGGAAGAACTTGACGAACTTATAAAGTACCTATCGACAATCCAGGCCCGTTTTCTCGATACTCAGGGTACCTCGGGCCAGAATAACGATCCTCGTTCGTCTGGGGACCTTATCAGAATATTGATCAGCATTCATGGAAATCTCCAAGTTACATTGAAGTTGATAGAAGAAGAAGATGCGAAGAATTACAACGCTGCTAAAAAAGCTTTTCTCTGGCGGTCAGAACTGTTAGATTCGGTTGCGGAAACAATAGCTATCGAGAATCACAAATTGAGAGTATTGCTCTGCACTTTCGACCCGTAAGTATCTTACTGCCAGCCGATGAACGTTGCACATATTGACTCTTTTACAGAGATGCTAATGTCGAAGCTGCCATTCCTGAAGAATGGAGAAAATGGAGATCGCGGAAAATTGAAGGCTACGTCGAAATGGAAATACAAAGATGTGGGAGACAGGGACGTCAAATAAGCCGACTGGATGGTTACAATTACCAATTTAAGTGGAACAAATTGAACGATGCAGAATACTTGAGCCATATTTCTGGAGACAAACTTTGCAAAGTTTCGGCCAAATCTTGGGAAGCTTTCATTCAATGTTTCACTCGAAATCTACAAATCGCACAAGAAGAATCTTGTGAACCTTCTGATAGGTGGATACATCTTATGATTTGCTCGCACTACTTGATGTCCGCTCGAGGGACTCTGGAGTATCGCCAATTTGCCATACATTTCAACCATCCGCAAGATTTATGTATCATTGATACGGGCTTTACTTTACATCATTACATAACGGAGCTGGAGATCGTGAGTAACTGCAACTCTTTGACTCACCTAAAGCTGACAAACCACAGCTGCTCTTTGGTATTCTTACTGAACTAGAAACAGAATACCTCAATCCTGATGCTGTGCAAGAAAGGACCAAGTCGAACTACTCGCAGCAATCGACGCCGTTGATCCCTCAAACTCCTCCCCTAGTACAAGATAGGCATGAAAGTGTCTCAACCGGGTCGACTCAGTCCATGAGCATCGATGAATACGGAGTCATTTTCAAATGGTAACAGGATTGAGAATTCCACGATATAATCATGTAAGAATGCTAACGTTTGCTAGCCAACTCGGTGGCGAGCAAGCTGATCATATAATTAAAATTCGAATCGATGCAGAGGGTGCATTGACTTTAGATTTTGACGAGGAATCACGTCTTTGGCCTAAGACCCTCCAAGCGTTCAGAGAATTGTAAGTTTGAGCAATTCAACTGATGACATGGTAACATTCTTTAATTCCTTCATAACAGAGATCTACGAAGAGCTTCTATTCACCCCAACTATCTCACTCCCGGAATTTATATGTGTGATTTAACCCTAGAGAGAAAACTACGTGGAAGAACCGAGATCGCGAATGGCCGTTTGTTCTTCCAAAGCTCAACAAGTTTGAAGGAATTTCAAAAGGCTCTGACGGGATATAGGGTTCTAGTAGACTTGTTTGTTATTTCACCCTCCCTTAAACATCTTTATTGCTAATTTTCCCACAGCCAACGGGGCATCAAACTTCGAACCCTTGAGAAGTATCAATTTGAAAGCAAGAATGCAATTACCGGAAGACTGCAAATTTGGCTCAAAGACTTCAACAAGGGACATGATTCTACTCAGCCTGGCGCAGGCTCTTCGCTTCGAAGAGCATCGACTTCTTTCTCAACCATGAGCGGGACCACTTTTGCTTCAATAGCGACACTGAAAGCACAACAAGCTATTCCTGGCTCACATCTAACTGCTGTTGACGAAGGCAGTGGCTTACAAATAGAAATGCCCGTTCCTCCACTAGTCATTATGTTTGTTGAATCGTCGTCGAGAGATGGGAAAATCCAACGAGGGCAGATCTTGGCATTTAAATGTAAGCAAGCTGAATCCTATCTTAATTGGTTACTAAAATAATTTAGTTGCAGAGCACTCGAAGCTTGATCGTAAAAAATGCAAGCCTGATGACAAATTTCCTCGCTGCTTTGTGCTTCATCCTGTCCGTTGCGACCTTGAAATCGGACCTTTGAAATTTCCTCAAAACCCGAAAGAACTCAGCTGGCTCGAAGTCTCTTTCTCAAACGATGAAGGTAAATCGTGACGCGATAACAATTTTTGTGACAAATGCTGAAACATTGTTTACAGAAAGGGAAATTTTTACTAAACAACTTGAAGATGCAAGAAAAATATACCATCGACGTATGGAACAACATAACAAGGGCTTGAAATTCATGCGCCAGGGTCGTCATAACACCAAAGAATACGGCGTGGATTAATAACAATGAATAATGTATAATCTTTGATGATTAACGAAACGAAAGCGATGAAATTGGTAGCACTCAGTGCACCGTGTATATATTTTCTGGGGTCATACGCCTTTTGTATATTATGATTCTACTTATTGAAGATCACCTCATAATTTGAGTCTTCCCTATATATATAATGGTTTCTTGTTATTGTGCTACGCTAATGTTGTCTCCAACTCATCCTCGGAAAGAAAGGTGCCTCTTCTCCTTGGAGCCGATAGTCCATTGATATCTTTATCCCCTCTTATTTGGGAGGATTCATCTACTGAGGTGGATTGAACATCGTTCCTCCGCTCTGCCAAGCTACAGACCATACCATCTATATTGCTTGAAACATCCTCGTAAATTAGATCAGATCTACTGCTGTATTTTACCATGCCAGAATGGTCGGAGTTTAAAGGTAGATTTCGTGCACCTGGTGTCGCACTATCTTCTACCATGAGAATTTTTTCGCCTACAATCCCGTTACGCTATTTCCATTGTTAGTCGTCCGAAATTTATCATACAAGAAAGTCTTACTGTTCGAGGCTGGGAGTAATGCCTTTCCCAAAAATACAACACTTCTGGTGCATGCGAAGAGGATCTTTCTTTCCGCTTACAGCAACTCTCAAATCTGTGTTTTAACTCGATGAGATAAGCAGATGGAGTCCCATTCTCACGATCACGACATAATTGGCCGATTAAAACTTTGTTTGGCTGCGACTTTACAGCTTCAATAAGAGAAGGATTGTTGAGACCTGCTATTGGGATACCAAAGCCGACAAGTCCGTGCCAAAAGTCGAAAATCTCCCGCTCGTATGGATCGCGACTATCTGCAGCTCTAAGAAGCGACTAAACAGCGGGATATCAACACCTATACCTCGAGAGTTGAGATGAGACTCACCTCCTGAACTATCAGACCTCCAAGACTTTGTCCAATGAAGATTATGGGACGATTTCGTGTCTATAACTCGTGTCAGCAGCAGTCTGTAGCGGCTTACGCGATAAAATTTACCACCTACCGAGGTGTTTCGGCGAAGTAGTGTTAATCTATTTAAGAAGGTACTCGCTATATCTTCGACCTTTTCCATGGATTGACCCCCAGAAACTGTGGAGGGATACCCATACAACAGTATGCGAGTGTTTGGAATATCTTTCGGAAGGAAATCTCTCAACCACATTTCATGACTACCAGGAGTTGTGGATCGGAAAGTCCCAAACGCGTGCGTTCCAAGACCCACCACAGCTACGATACTACAGCTCATGTCAGTTATGAAAACACGTCTATGAATGATATATATACATACTCCACGTCAGCTTGCAACCTTTCAGAACTGGCATTATACAAAGTTGTGAAATTCAGGAAGTCCGCATCATATTGTATCTCCGGTGCATCTGGACGTGATTGGCGTGCTAGGATCACTTTTGGCAATTGCTCTGTTGGAAAGCCAAACTCTTCTTTTGGGAATGTGACGGTAGCACAAAGATGTTCTCTCATATGAAGTGCGAGACTATGAATCTTGGGTTTGCTGCGAAATTCTTTCTGCACAATTATTTCAACAACTTCTCTCGTGTATGTTACGGGTATGTTCCTGATACGAATAGTATCTGGTCTGTCTTTTTTTGCAGGTGGTTGGGGGATTTTCTCCAAATCAGAATTTGGAGGTTGCACTAGCCCTTTTCCTTTGTCTGACTTTGGTAGAGGATCGAGTTCTCGCAATAATGCTTGGACTTTGATACGACAGAGATTATGTACTTTCTGTGATTGTCAGTTGTATGTAAAATACTTATGTCGTGCTAAATACCTGTAGTTCCTCAGGTTTGGGGGCATCGTTGCCTAGTAATTGGACTTCATAATCATAGTTCTGCGCTCCGGACTAATGGTGAAACGTTAGATTCACAATTTGCCCAAGCATTTCATGACAAATACTGACAGTAGACTTCTTTCGAATTACTTTCGCATGTTTACCGAAGAACTTTTGAACAATGCTCTCAATGGCAACAATATATTCTTTTCGATCACCGGAGACGGTGTATACGCAACGCGAAGCATCGTCTGAATTTCGACTCATTGAAAAAAACAAGCTTTTGATTATACTTTTGCGAAAAGATAGCAAATTATGTAAATAGAAAATAATTTTGTTGAGGTATTCCGTACGCGGGATCTGTTAATGTGCCTCGACTAGGCTGCAAGGTATACTTCAATGATGAGGCTCAATGTGGAGAGAATACTCGAGCTGATCATTTACTTGGTTTACTTGGTTTTCGGGGGCTGCGACCCAATGCGGAACTCTTCACATGTACCCATGCATCTCGGCGTTGTGTGACTAGTCATATGTCTTATCGCTCAGCCCAAGATGTTCGCCCTATGGAATGAAGGCATGCCACCAGGGCAGTGCTCAACTCGTGGTATCGATGTACGCTCGGTGAGGGATTTGATAAAGAAGCGATGATACCAGGTAATTGCAAAAATTACTGCATCGATTTTCAAACTTTATAACAGATTTCACAACAATGCCTTCATTCCGGAAATCTCAAGCGGAAAACGTGGAAAAATCAAGCCGGGTCCCGTCTTACAGGTCAGCTGACTATCCAAATCCCCAATGGCAAGAAGACTTGAAGATAAGCACTCCTTCATTTGGCACATCAAGCCTTGCTACAGAAACAGAAACGCCTGGTTCGTCAATGATAGTAGCACAACCGCCAATAAATATTGACGATGTATGGCGAGAAGTACGAGCGCTTGAACGCCACAGGTTCGCATCGTCTCGGTACCGGAAACTCGGGAAGACAATTGAGCCGGTAATAGACTTTTTAACGAGGTTCTCACCTATTGTAGATATGATGGTTCAGGGAACCAGTAGTGCCTCTCTAGTGTGGGGTTCATTGAAAGCTGTTTTAATGGTTGCTCAGACTTCGGCTACTTATTTTTATTACATAGATAATGCCATGCTGAAGCTTAGCGACATGCTTTCCATATCAAGTCAATATGAAAAGATGTTTGCGACGGAAGTCCGTGTGAGAACTGCGTTGTCGGATTTATATGATGAGATCTATCTTTTTTTGGAGAAAATACGAAAGTCGGTGTCTGTTAGCTGTTAGTACAACGTCCCCTGATTTCCTCTAAGCGGTTCTAACAAAGTGTTAGCATTGAAGATTTTCTTCAAGAACATGAGAAAATCTTTCGACGCAGAGTTTAAAGATAATTTGGAACACATCGAAAGATATACTCGAGTTTTTAATGATGAAATTACTCTTGCGCACCGAGCCAGGATGGATGTCTCGACTAAGAAAATTCAAGAATTGGTTGGAACTATTGCTCTAGAAAATGTAGATCTCGCGAACCGAGTAGATGTTCGAGATTCATATCGTGAGTCGAGTCATTCACCATACTTAGCTTCCACTGGACTTCCTATACTTTTTATAGAAATCCGCTGACGAGCACATATAGACACCAAAGATGCAATATTAAAATGGCTAACCCAGGTTGACTCTCGGGAAGATTATTACCGAGCTCTGGAGAGACGCTCGCCAGGAACTGGAGTGTGGCTGCAAGACGATCCAAGATTCCGGAGCTGGAGACGCTGCACCGAAGCTTTGACTGACCGTTCGATACTATGGATTCATGGCCGGCCGGGATCAGGCAAAACGGTGCTAAGCACTGCTGCTATTGAGCATCTTCAACTTAAAGTCGAAAAAAGTTTAGAAAGATCGGAGAATAAAATAGCCTCTGTGGCTTACTTCTACTGCGATTCTGGAGACGCCAGAAAAAGATCGACGTTAGAGATCCTCGGATCAGTTTTGGCACAGTTGATTGTACCACTGCATGAATTTCCCAGCGGAGTCAACGAAGCGTATGAGCGAGCGAGGAAGTATGGAAGACAGCATTTATCAACCGCAGACGATATTATCTCCGTCATCAACCACGTGGTACAAGATTCTTCATCTTGTTACATTGTCATTGATGGGGTGGATGAATGCAGTGATCCAGGTGATCTTACAAAAACATTTGCGGATATTGCAATATGCTCCCACAATGTTCAGCTAGCTCTTTTTTCTCGCAACATTCCTACTATTGCATTTGAGCTGGATAAAATGCCGCACGCAAAGATTGAGCTGGAACCTTCTTTGGTACAGCCAGATATTGACAACTTCTTAACGAAATCATTTGATAGTTTACCTGGGAAAGGTACAGGGGCACAAGAACAGGCATTCTCAAAGCTTTCGAATGCTTCTGGTGGTATGTTTTTATATGCTTCTCTGGGAATCCAAAGTCTAGCCGAAGCAATTGATTCACAGAGTGTTTTGGATGCCATTGAAAGAATACCCGAGGGACTCAATGGATTCTATGGTCAGATACTCGAGAGATTAGGTTCGCAAAGTGTTCGAAGACGGGATCTTGCTCGTAGAATTCTTCTATGGGTTTGTTGCACAACAAGGCCACTATCTTGGAAAGAGCTTCAGTGTGCTCTATCTTGGGACGAGACAAAGGAGGTGTTTATAGAAGATCAACGACCCTTTAAGGATGCCGTGCTTGATCTATGCGCTCCTTTGATCGAGTATCGAGCAGAGAAGGATACATTCCACCCAGTTCATGCATCAGTTCGCGAGTTCCTATGGAAGTCTCATGGTTTCGACTCAATGTCGGCGAAAGCAACGCAATTTCTCATGACCGAGCCTCACGCACACCAGGCTATTGCCGAAGTGTTACTAGCAAGCCTCTTGCTACCAGATGTTGTACATAACACGGAAGTTGATGATCTTCAGTATCCATTGGCGAGATATTCTACAGAAAGTTGGTGTCACCATCTATCGTCAGCGTCATTTGGAGAGAATCTATGCCAAAAATATGACACGTTTGCGAATTCGTCTTTAGCGCGATCGACATGGATCCTGCGTTTTCTTCTTTCAAACAGACAGTCATTTCCCTTACAACGTATAGCAAAGTATCAAAAACAAGTAAATGATTGGAAGAATCGCAAAGAGAGCTCAACCACCACTTTTGCTGCGGAGGATTTAGCTGATATACAACGAGCATTGATCGAACTGGATCAACGGGACCTCGACCAAGTAGAATCTATCTCAAATTTTGAGCGCGATCTCATCGTCCGGGATCTGGCACGGGCTTTCACAATGGCAGGAAAAGTTGACCAGGCAATTGATATGTTCGAAAAGGCTCTTGCTCATGGACCACCAGGGGATACCTCGCCAGAGTCTGTCCGGACCACCTGGCTCCTAAATAGTCTTGGGATAATGTATGACCAAAAAAATCTTACTGATCTTGCTTTACGCACGCAATTAAAGGCTTTAGCCATCCAGGAAAAGTATCTTCCTCCTGATCATCTCGATCTTGCATTAACACTAAATGAATTGGGTCGGGAAACGCGACATCTTGAGAGATACCCGGAGTCCGAACAATACCATCTCCGCGCGCTCAATATTCTGCGTCAATCTCTTCCCGAGACGGACTTGCAGATAATATGGACCCTAAATACCCTCGCTCGCTGCTATCGCTTCCAAGGACGTTACCCCGAAGCGCTCGCTCTCCATCAGCTTGCACTCAACGGCCAAATTACGTTAATGGGGGAGGACCACCCGCATCCCATTCGAACGAGATCAGATATCGCGAAAGTATTGAAAGCGCAGGGAAAATTTGAAGAAGCATTAGAAATCATGGAAGATATGTATGAGAGAAGAGTCCGAGTACTGGGAAATGATAATCCGGATACATTGTGGACGATGAATGACATTGGGATGGTGTGGGAGGAGATGGGTATGCATAGTGGAGATTTGAAATGCAGGGGAAAGGCAACTGAGTGGCATGAAAGAGCCTGGAGGGTGCAATCTAGGGTGCTGGGGGATGAGCATAAGCACACGGTTTGGAGTCGGCGAGTCTTGGAGAGTTTGAAGGGAATGGAAAGAGTGGGCGATGCCGTTGCAGTTTGTTGATCTTCTTGAGAAGCTTGGAACTCGATTTGGCTTATGTTAATGATATACGATATGATGCATTGCTTTCAGGTAGATTTTCTGGGTTCATTGTTCGAAATGGTTGGTTTTGTGGTGGTGCGGGGAAAGATGTTTTTTCTTATAAGGAGATTAAGATACCATTAAAATATTCTTCCACATATAACCAACGCTACTGCGATAGTGTATATTGGCGATATACCATAAATATATGTGATATCAGCGCGGGTGGGAAGTGGTGAATATGGTGAGTCGAGATCATTGACTCGATTTCAAGATTCCACTATAAGAGGTTCTTCTCTTCCATCATCTGAAGAAGTAATACTTAAAAGGGATCACTTTGTGCGCGATACATCGACTACGGCATCAACAGTGCATATTTATTGACGATGATCAGCTTTTCTCATAAGAAAATAAATTGAATTTTGAAATGACAACCTTTAGTGAAGCTGACTATACCTGAAGAACGATGCACACACCACTAGAGTGTCCCGGATTTTTCTTTCTCTATATGTAAATTACAACGCACGCTCTTTATTTTAGGGTAGATACAGATACTTCTTTTCTTGAGGTTGTGAAGAGTTTTCTTCGATTTTCCTTCAGGAAAAACCTGGTTTAGAATGAGATAGCTAGAGGAATAAAGGCAACTACTTGAGTGAATATTCCGGTATTGCACATGTGCTCCGAATACAACAGTACTCCAGATATAGGTATCACTGTATATAAAATGACTAGAGGGCCTCAAGACTCAAAATCCAAAACCAATCCCCCAATATCTCTAGCAAACCAGGTGCGGAGTGGTGGAAATTCGCACGATAGCATTCGAGACAGATTGCCCCTTCTTTTCTTCTTTGTGCTTTACAAACATGGAAGGAGGGATGACATAGAAACGTGACGTCTGAGTAATTAATGGGGACTTTATGTGACAGTGAGGGTGTACTCCCGTGATAACGAGAATTCTGACCTGTGAATGGACTAGCTCGCTTAACAGCAACAATACTCAACTGCGATCAATTATTCTATCACGGCTTAAAGGATAATATGTACCTCAGATGAGAATCTCAAAGTCACTGAGTTCCAAAGGAAGCAGCGCTTCACAATGTGTAGTGTATAAGATTAGCAGGCCGGAATAAATGCACATGTTATACCGGGTTTTCAATAAGTGCTCATGAATTGGCACTAGAGAGTTTTAATAAAATCAATAACTCATGTTCCAATTATGATCTAACACCTTTTCCTTAATGAATCAAAACTCAACTTAAACAAGCGACCATTCTAAACTCAACCTCAGAGATTTAGTAATCCATCTGAATCTCGAACACCAGAGAGACGACTATAAAATGATCCTATCAGAGTACCAAATACGACCAACTTCGCGTTTTAAATTCACCAGTCTGCTCTAGAAGCAAAATTCTCACTCTACTCTCAGTAAACTTCGATCCCCGGAGAGACCGTTTGTGAGCGGTACAAGAGTTGTAGAACTATAGCAAGAAAGTCATATCTTAGCAGCGGAAACGTTCGATAGCAGAGATGGAGGTAGAATTTTTGTTATATGTGGTAATGACAATAATTCCAGTAGAATTTAACAACAAACGGCGGTATAGATACCAGCTTTATCAACAGGAAGAGGTTTATTTTCCCTTCCCTTAAATGAGATGATTCTGTCCTATGAAAAAAAATTTCGAGCACCGGAACACGCACTCATAGATCATTTATATAGTACATCTTTCTTTTAGTATTCTGGATCTTAGCCGCACCAGAGCCTGCCGATCTGAGTGTGTAAAATGACGCTTTTGACCATCTAGCAAAAAGCGGGAACTCCACCTTTTCGCATTCCAAACTCGCATCGATGTTAGACTATAAAATCTTCTGAACTTTCTCATGGCATATATAACAATGAAACCACAAGAATTAAAAATCATTGACAAGTAGGTGTACGCAGACGACGGGGAATTGAGCTATATGATTACAATAGCATGTCTCCATTTTTCTGAAAGAGAATTACATAGATCTCAAGACCTAGGAGGCCATGAACAGAGTTGGTCAATGACAATAATGGGATCTGACAACCCGCCAGTCCCAATGACACCAATTCTTGTACATGACGGTCCGAAGGGATCAACCCCCCTCAAACTGCCCCTCAAAAACTCGTCCTAGATCAGAACATAACAGTTGAGAAATTCAAACCTAGCTGAATACTTTCTGCATAATTTCCTAGGCTCCTTCATTGCGTTGTTCTTCTGCGTACCTTGAAGTTTTATTCAATAATCTGCAGTATTTATACAATCAATTCCAAGAGCTCAAACACAAAATCCAAGCAAAAATTCGTGCTATATAAGCACCCTACCATACCTGAAAACTTTCTCATAAAATAGAAGAGAAACTGGACGTTGGTTTGGCATGGGGAGACCACCTAGAAACAAACAGATTTCTACAGAGTCTTCGTTTGTATTTCAGGAAAGATTGGTAGTTTGAATTTGATATTCCTGTGTATATCAATCGCTGGACGCTGATTTTGGGTTACAAGATATCAAGATATTTACTTAAGAATTTCGACAGTGAGAGGGGTAGTCCATGAAAACAGCCGCTTTCAATGGTGGTCAATATGATAATATGTCTACTCAGAAGATTCTGATCATCCAAGAATTGAGGGCACGGATCTGGGTAGCAATACTCCATCTCACCAAACAGACACAAGAGCCAGACACTGGCGTGACAAGTGGGACGGTTTCTGTAAAAGTGGAAAGACCCACGACAAGACAAAATACCTGCTAATTATACTTTCAGATAGAATCTCTCTAAAAGCATTCACTGCTAAGAACGAAAGTAGAAAATTTCGAATGCAAAACTTCAGAAACCCACCCATTTTGAAGCACGGCATGCCCCACTAAAACTTCATATTCAAGTTATAAAACAAAGGCGACGAAGAAATGAACCCCTTATCAGTAAGAAATTCAGATGATTGGCAAGGTTTGAAGGGTGAGCGAGAAGTAGGTATGTCATCCAAGACATTACGTCACGTTCGCCGTAGTGTTTCTCAGATTGGAAAATGATCCGTAGATGGAGGATGAACGAGAATATGATGGTAGAAATACAGGTAGATTCACATTGACGACGATGTTTATCCGATGAAA
This sequence comes from Botrytis byssoidea, assembly GCF_014898295.1. Taxonomy (NCBI): domain Eukaryota; kingdom Fungi; phylum Ascomycota; class Leotiomycetes; order Helotiales; family Sclerotiniaceae; genus Botrytis; species Botrytis byssoidea. The sequence goes on along the minus strand of NW_024065862.1, from coordinate 477,461 downwards.
AGATCGGTGATAAATATAAGTGCCGTTAGCTATCTCGATTGTGCCGCTGCCGCCAGTGAACTACGACCATATCAAGATTAATGATTGAAAAAGGTAATCACATTCGGTTATATGATTGATGAATGTTGAAAAATTGATATGATGAGCTATGATTGCAAACAAGGGTATTGGATCATTAAAAAAACATATTCAGGGAGATCAAAATCTCGCTTCCACTTTCTTCTCCACATCACCCAAAGCCCAAGCACTAGTCTTCGTCTTACTCCTCACACTGGTAGCTTGCTGCTCTGTGAATCCTTTTGCCTCAACAGCTGGATTGTACCCCAACTTATTCTTCTTTCCAACTTCAGCGGAATCAACAGGAGCATTTGTTTTCCCATCGGCACGCTTGTAAACAGTCACCACAACAGCACCGCCTAACCCAAGATTGTGTTGTAAAGCGAATCTTGTACTGTCAACCAATCGGTTATTTGCCCATCCACGAAGATGCCAGACAAGCTCGGCGCACTGTGCGATTCCTGAGGCTCCGAGTGGATGACCCTTTGAGATCAATCCGCCGGAGGGGTTGATCACCATCTTGCCGCCATATGTAATATCACCCGCTCTGACCATCTCGTGTGCCTTTCCTGGTGGAGAAAGACCCAAGGAGTCGATAACAATCATCTCATTGGCCGAGAAACAATCATGCAACTCGCAGACTTTGATGTCTGCAGGTGTGACCTTTGCTTCCTCCATAGCAGTCTTTGCTGCGAATTTTGTCATCTCAAAACCCATCAAGTCAATCGCAGATTTGGAAAATAGCGATGGGGCATCAGTAGCCATGCATTGACCTGCAATCAATACTGCTTGTTCTTTGAGGTGTGGGCGGGCATCAAGAAAATCTTGTGAAACTAGAACAGCTGCGGCCCCTCCATCTGATGTAGGACAGCATTGCAATTTTGTGAGCGGCTCATGGATCATAGGAGCTTTCATGACTTGCTCTAGAGTATATACATCTTGGAATTGAGAGTATGGGTTTCGTTGCGAATGTTCGTGATTCACTCTTGCAATTTCTGCGAAATCTTCATTTTTGGCACCATACCTATTTGCGACAAAGAGTTAGTTATTTGCTACGACATTGAACACTCGATTTTATGGACGTACTTTTCCATATATTCCCGACCTGCATTACCAAACATTTGCGCAGCCCCGGGCGCATTCGTAACGCCTCTAGTGGCACGCATCATTTCACCCGACGTACCAGTCGGATTACTACGATCATTCCAGAAACTCTGCAGCGAACCCGGATTCATCTTTTCGAATCCAACGACCAATATACAATCCGCACCTCCATGACTAATAACATTTCTTGCCAAAGCCAATCCTGTTGAGCCTGTTGAACAATTGTTGTTCACGTTGTAGATGGGGATCTGGGTCATTCCGAATTGATAAAAGACACGTTGTCCGCAGGTAGAATCTCCATAACAATAACATGCCACTCCTTGGTCGACGTCGTCGTAATTGACTTGTGCATCAAGCATAGCCTTGATACCAGCTTCGAAACCAAGCTCGGTGTAATCGACTTTACCCCTTGGCTTGATGAATTTGGTCATGCCGACGCCCAGGACGTAGCATGGTTCATTGCGCTTGATAACCATTTTGAGATTGATGATGATTCAAAACAAGTGACAATTATTACTGTACTTTCAATCGTACAAGAAAAGAGCTATGAAGTTTTGGTACAAATTTATAAATGAGAAATGGAGGTGATTAGAGAACCTTATCATGTTCATTTCTGGGGTAAGTTTTGCGGGGAAACTACCGAGGCTCGGAAGTGGATCGTTGCCGTTATATCCGGTGCTAAAGGAACGATTTTGGTGCAACCACTATTCATTAAAAAAGGGTTAACGATTTAAAGGGTTTGTGGCGAACAAATGTATGAAGTACCGTACTGGAATGAGCATCTTTCCTGTTTTATAGCAGCTTGAGGACCGTTTTTCCATTATTAGTATTACGATATTGCAACAATTGAGAAGTCTACCGAGCGAGAGCTCGCTATGAACGAGTATCATGGCCTCTAGGAAGCGCCAGGAACAATGTTCTATTGGGTATTTACAAGGCTTGATATTCCAGCATCCTTGAATCCTGCCACGAAGAATTTGTCCACAGCTTGAAGTCATGATTTATGAAGTGGAATAGCTTTGAAGCCAAATGGCCGGGGATTTTGCCATGCTCTTTCGTTCCGGCACATTCGTCCAGTATCAAGTCCAATCAAGTCCAATCAAGTCCAATTAAGTCCCTCATTATTCATGCTTCTGTTCATCTTTTCCTGGTTCAATCTGCGTGCATCTGTTCTATCTCGATGAATCCAATTTTTCATCTGATAATTAGTAATCGTTGCGGGCGTTGAAACTGGCTTAATGAAGTCAAAGTCAAGCATGCAGTGGGCATTTGAGAAGGATACACGAGCCAACATCGACGTCGAAGTTTCGGCAGGAAAAGATAAGCTCTGACTGAGCTGATTCTGAATTATAATCCGAATACTTGTCTGGATGATCATGATCTTATCGTCTGGTCATTGCAATAATTTGGTAATTCTCCACTTCCTCGTCTAACTACTCACACAGTAATCGAGTCTCCTCAATCGTGTAAGATCATTAGCGAATCACGTCCAGCATCACTTTCTCTTACGCTATACATTGATCTTCAACGCATGGTTTCTACATTGCCAGTAGAATCAGAAACTGGCGAACATAGAAGCTTTAATCTGGCCCATGATTTTACAGGGTGGCAGAAGCCGTTTTGCATACCTAAGTTCATTCAAAGCCGCCGACTTTCGTAACCACTTCATGCATTGCAAAACAAACAAGCTGACACATGCTAAGTGTACAAGAAAGCAGCTATTAATAATTATCTTTTCTCCTATATCTTTTCCAATCTCCACCTGAAAGCGATAGAAGGTAGCGAGAACGATGGAACTTGACCCCGCCGTCGCCCTCCTACCAAAACTTTCCAAAAAAAAGAAAATGTCAAAAGAAAAAACATACAACAGTGGGGATTCGCTGGTGGTCACCCACCCAACTACTAATCCACCGATCTGAAGCTTGTGTATGGCAGAGCGGACGGGATGCCCAATTCTCTTCAGTCTATGGTCGTATGTGACAGGTGCATGGATTTTGGAGCCTATATTTTGTTGTGGTGTTGAGGTCTACATGGTGAGAAGATGGTGATGGAAAGGGGAATTGTAGAAGGGGATATTACCGGGGTTTAGTTCAAGATCTCAACGCTGAAAGATATAGTGTAAGATAGCAAGTCAGACTGTATCGAAGGGAGATAGTCAAGGAGAATCTGGATGGGTAGCCACTTTTTGGAGCAAGACTGGACTGCGGCATAAAACGATGCTATAATCACAGATACCCTCAGATCCGTTGAAGCCCAAGCAAAACGTATAGAACAGAGGATAAAATACCAAATTGGAGAAACTTGTACATGGGATACCAACACAGTAGCACAGAGTCAAGCCTCCGCCGACGGGAAGGGAAAGACCGAACTTACAATGGTAGATCATAGATCCTGTAACCCTTATTGAATTATGTTTCAAGCCCAGAATACCAGCTTCACAACACCCGTCAAACGCCTCATCGAACGACTCTCCAATCTACAGTCCAACAAGCATGGAACTCTCATTGCTCGTAGGCCCAGAATATATATATAAAAACTCTACTCTCTCTTGCTGTTCCTTTCGCTATCTCTCTCTTGAGGTTGCACAAGGAAATCTCTCACCTCATACTTTCCTTATTCTCGGTAAATTCCATCCACGAAAAAGCAAAATCAAACATACATTGACATGTCGGTATGTGAATCATCAAAAAATGTGGGAAAGAGTTTTGAAGATCGTGTATTCCCTAGGAAATCTGAATAGATCGTTGACATTAACTATCAAGAAAATCCATAGATATTCATGATTCGTGATTCTAGCTATCCCCAAAAAGAACATGATACATATTGTTCCATTCACCCCAGTGAATACCAACCCTACCCTCCTTCCCCCTTCACCGTACCCCCCTACTATCCAAACCTCCTAACCCCACAAATCCTCAAACCTTCCATAAAAAGACCTCTCTAAACATACATACGCACACAAGCAACAACAACCCCTTCGGCACGCGTCGAGCATATTTCTAGGACCAAAGTTTGCGTCGCAAAGCCAAACCATTGTAACCTCTTTCCCGCATCCAAATCCGTACGCAAGGTACGCAAGCAATTGTCTTCGCAATCTCACATACATTTACTTGATCGATTGCAGCATGAGACTAGGAAAAGACGACACTCATAAACATAAAATCTTAGGTAAAATCACATTAAACGACAGTAAAAACACATCTCAACGACAAAAGAAATACTCAGGGGAGAGCACAAACAAAAGCAGCAGAATCGCGCAAAACACTATCCATAATTCATAGGAATAAGAGCAAAAATAGGACAGACCATCGCGACGACGATTGATTATTCCCTATTTCAATGTCATCCAGTAGGTGCCCAGGCAGATGTTGAAGAAGCTTCTGCTTTCCCTTAGCAAGATTTTATATACTACTCCCGTTCGTGAAAATTGCGTGATCATGTCTGTATCCGCAGTGAATGCTGGCTGTGGTCCATTACTCATAGTCATTGTTGCGGATAGAATGTCTTATTTAAAGAGAGCATAGAATCATGCTGCGCTGGTACTACCAGATTTCCACTCATCAACGCAATTCTTTCTCCTCTCAACATCCAGTCTTGACACAGCACACGAATCAGCCTTATAGGAACTTCAAAGTAGAGCCTAGTACACCATACCAAGCATCATCACCAGGAAAAATCAGATATAGTTCATAATTTCGTATTGGTCCTCCACATCTATTAGAAACCCGCACAGTCTGTATCAGTCTCTCTACCGCAAATGTATGCGAACCCCATCATCCGCCATCATCATCAAGCCCTCATGAACCCACCCTTCTCCCCCTTTCTTTAACTCCTTATTCAGTCTTAACAGCAACGTCCTTGCTCACACCATCCGCCTCCGCCGTATTAATCTTCTTTCCCGTCTTTGCGATCTTCTCCAACACGGTATCGAATTCCAATTCCGGCTTTCCGATGACCGTTGCGGTTTGACCTTCGAGGTTGACTTCGTATGCGCGGACACCTATTCTCTCAGTTAGTGATCTTCTTTTTTGCTAAGATTACAATCGAGGTGGTTAATAGATATGCGACACCAAGCTGCGCAAAGCTCATATGTTCCATGCGCGAAGCCAAAGAGGAGAGTGAGGTATCAGAGAGCAAGAAAACAAAACAAACTCACCATCCAATTTCTTCAAAACTCTATCAACAGCCCCAGAGCATCCTCCACAGCTCATCGAAATATTGAACTTGTATGTATGTTCGCCCTCCTCTGCGATCAAAGTAGCTGGTGTGTTTACTCCGGTGTCTGCCATTGTGTCTGATTGTTGTAATTTTCTGTTCTTATCGTACTTCCGAGTGATGTATTGAAGAATAAATGCTAATTCGTAGATGCAGGCAGTTATGGTGAGGTAAAGTAAGGGATCAAATGTATTATTGTATCGAAAGTAACAAGAGAAAGAGGATGCGACGACGGATCCTTATAATACTTTCGAGGCTGCGGAAAGGCTGAGGGCCCACCTGCACTGATAACGCAATGCGCTCGCTTAGAAATCACAAAGCCGATGGACCCTGGCCTGGCGCCAAACAAGGATGAAACTTGCTCAGAACAGATCATTCATTCACTGGCTGAGTCGAGTGGTCATCACACACACGGGGATTATGGAATAGAGTTCCATCACGGACAGATATTGCTTTTTCGGTGGTGTGAGATATTATGGGATATTATGAGCATGTTTTTCAAGGGGTCGAATCCGCTTTCCTAATAGAAATATTGATAATTTAATGTTCGGAGCGGGTATCACAGGAGACAACTGGCAAGAAGGTTTATTCAAGACCGCTTTAGGTTGAAGCTATTTGATTACACAATTGCCTCTTCTGAACACGCAGCACAACCTACAACAAGCAGTCGTGAATGCAGGTACAATATTTGTGCGCACTGATATCACAGGTCCGAGTAATATGCATCTGTTTTGCACTGAAGATCATACTCTTCACTTTGAAATTGCTATCTAGCTGTAATATACAGACGTAAATGATTCCATCTAAGTCAAACCAGCCATTTCTTCATCGTCGTCCGCATCTTCAACACGTGGCTGCCTATGATCCCCATCATGTCCCTCTGAATGATTCAATGCAGATATTGGATCATTGTCGTCCTCCTCAGATTCGGTGTTGTCCCGGAAATTTTCTGGTGTTCTCCAAAAGCCAAGATATTGCAAGATTCTTGAAGCTGCAGAAAGTGATGGTCCTCGTGGTCGTTCTGCTGATCCTTCTTCAGCATCTTCCTCCAGTTCCCCTTCCGGTAATCCTTCTGCAAAATTCCTTAATCGTTCAAGTGCCTCTTCTTCATTCTCTAATTCATCGCCACCACCGATTTCATCACCCCCTTCTCTACGGCTGCGGAATGCTTCTAGTCCTGGAAATCCTGGCATGAGTCGTGCGAGAGCCGCGAGCGGATCATTAAATCTATCTTCAACGGGTTCGTGCTCATTTCCTAGAGTTCTTCTTTGAGATGGGTAGGAGATGGTATTCGAATAAGGTGGCAATGGATCTGAATCCGAATTGTTGCTTCTATGGAGGAGCTTCGATGGGACGAGACTCATCAGATCTGGTTGGTTTTCCAAATAAACAAACCTAACAACATCGAGATCTAGTTCCCTAACGTCCGATAGCAGGGGGGTTTCTGATAAATCGGGCTTATCAATTGTATGCGCAATTTCCATGAGTAATGCAGTAGACTCGGTAGTATTCCAAAGATCTTTTGTTTGGAGAATATATAATTTCGTGAAGAAAGTATCAGAAGCAGTTGGTGGTTGGGTTCCCCAAATTGACGGAGGTGCGTCAAGGTTTAGTTCTTGGAATAGTTGACAAAATAGCCAAGGTACCTGTTGCATAGATTCTGATAGAAGACTTCTACATTTCACCGCGTCCTTAAGTTGTTGCGCAGCCAGAGCAAATGATGGCTTGGCGTAATTTATTGTGTTTTCCCACTCGGGTATATTTCGACTGGCGGCAAAGTCCAAAAGCCACTGAAACTCATGTGCACGTAAAGCAAGATGGTGTATCATCCATCTCATGCAATATGGATCAGTTTCGGGATCCAAACTCAAGAGCAGTTTTGCCCATTCAAAAGCAGTTCGATAAGTTCCCTTCATAATGAGAGATTTTATGTAGTGATATCCAGCCAACCAAAGTTCTCGATTCTCTGGTCTACTAAAATCTAATCGAGCTTTGCCTTTGGCCAATTTAGTACCAAAGGATGATAAAGATATCCGACCAAATGTAAAAAGAGCTCTTTCGACAAGATCCGATGCTAGAGAATGGTCCCCTTGATTCTTTGCAATCTTGCTGACTTGGAGAAGGAGTGAAATATTGTACGCTGTCGTTGGTCAGTTAAAAGCTATGTGAAGTATAGATTGTACTCACGATATCTCACTATGAATCTGATAAGATTTTGCGGATCACCCATTTCAACCAGACCATTAAACGTTTCCTGCACAGCTTGGTATGATTGATCATGCACAAACCTGTATTCTATGGTGCCGTCAACAACATCCTGGTTTTCGACGACTTCCATCGTTAATCCACCCGAGCTAGATTTTGGCCACTCATTCTTCCCCTGGATGAAGAGGTTACGCCGCAAGGTAAGCTCTGGAAGCCCTTTGCCAGGTGGATGGTGTCCCTTCAAGACCGTCTCTAAATCCATTTCTTGATTATGTTGTCTTCTTCTGGCTCCACGGCCAGTAGGTCCCCCAGGATCTTCATTTGGCTCTGTAGCAGCTCGTCCAAACAAGCTTCGCATTTCGTTTGCAACTTTAAGATGCTGCGTGTTGATACCCAAGAGAAAACAAACTCTTTCATATTCTTCATCCACTTCGATTGAACTCGTCATATTTGTGGCATTTGGTTTCTTCAAATTTAACTCTTTTAAAGCTTGATCGATATCATCCAAATCGTTCTTCGGTTTAGCTTCAGCTGCTTTTACGGGGTCTTTCCCTTTTCCAGCATTTTTTGCCTTCTTCTTCTTCTTCTTTGACTTTTTGGGTTTCTTCGCTGTCACAATTGGTGTGGGTTCGATCAGTTCGTCTTCCGCTGACTCTTCTTCTTCCTCGACACCCTTCGACTCGTCATCGTCTTCCAAATCTTCTAACGCCGCGAAATTCGCAAACAAGCTGGGTTTTGATTGTGAAGACTGCGGCTCTTCATCGGATTCTTCTTCTTCTTCTTCTTCTTCTTCTTCTTCTTCTTCTTCTTCTTCTTCTTCTGCCGCTTCCTCTTGAGCTTGAAGTTTGGCTTGTTGTTGCAGCTCGCGCTGTTGTTGTAACTTTCGTAATTGCCTACTCGACATGATGAGGGAGGGTGGGGAGTTGTTATTGGAATGATCCCAATGGATATCAAGGTGTATGCGTAGAAGTATGAGAACAAGAATGGCAATGAATATGAATGTGGATGTGGATGTGGATGTGAATGTGAATGTGCAAGAATTGACCAAAACAAAGTAGCGGTCCTATTCTATTCTAGAATCTTTCATCGGTTCCAATAAAAATTGAACGGGGAATGACGCATTTGATTCACTTACCTACATTTCATAGTCTCGAGCTAGTGGGGTTGATAGACTGGTGGACCGATGGTGGACCACCATGATCGATAGAGATTGCTTACCTTGCTTACCTTGCTTACCTAATTACTTGATTGGTCATGTTTCGGGTTGAGCAGAGAGCAGGATCCATTTTACTGCTGGCAAGACCTCGCAGACTCTGATACACAGACCCAGTGAGAAGGGAGGTAGGTAGTACTTGTATATAGTAGTACCTGCTGGTAATTCACCTTGTACTTTCTCAACCATATAATAAGAATTTCTAGCAATTACCTACCCAGTATGTTATATTGATAAAGAGGTATACTAGGTAGTCAGTCGTCTTTTTGGTCTTTTTGGACTTTATTAATATTTCTACCATTTCTACCATTTCTACCTTTTCTACCTTTTCTACCTTTTCTACCTTTTCTCTACCCGCAACCATTATCATTCTCTCAATTGCCGTAATATCAATCACTACCTTACAACTCCTCCATCCATACTCCGTCCGCCCAACCACCCACCCCTCTCACGGTCCTGGCAATATCCGGGGTACTACCAAAGCGTTATCTCGGAGATCAAGCTTAGCTAAACCCCCCAGGAACTCAAAACTTTGGAATTTCTTACATACTAGAAATCTTCATTTCCAATGCGTCGAGTAGCACTAAAAGCGATTCGCACGGCGAGACAATTACCGGCTCTTCGTAGCACCCGTGGAAGCATTTTTCAACCTTCGAACTATGTTCTAAGTGCACGATATTCTTCCGGTAGAGCTCCCATTCCCAAATCATCAGCATCATCAGCTTCACCACTTCAAACTTCCGTCATCCCAGCCTCGATGTATTGGCGAAGGTTCGGTCTGGCGTTCGTTTCAGGCTTGGTGGGATATGGCGCGTGGTATGCATACAACGAAGACGGAACTCTCACTCAAGAAGCCAGTCCAACTTCATCAGTACAACAATCCCGCGGCTTCTCAACTAGCACAATCTATTCGAAGCCGATCGGGCCCGAAGAGACCGCGGATGCTAGAAAGGCTGTAATTGTCGGCGCAGAAGGTCTTTATACTGACACAATTGAAGGTCCAATTTCAAAGGATACCGACGATTCTGGAAGAAAAGTTTTAGAGATGTTAACACCTGAGCAAGCAACTTCAAAATTGAGAAGAAATGAGGAATCTTATTTTGTCGGTCGTGGCAAAGGAGTTGTGCGATACGATGTCGTTCAAATCCCAAGCAATGACCCAATCGAGGATGATCATTCTGAAAAGATTATTGAAACCAACGAAGCAATTGCCGGACAATCACCCTCGGATTGGATGTTTTGGGGTGTATTCGATGGACACTCGTATGTTTCTATTCCAATTTACAACCACACTCACTAACATCTTAACAGAGGATGGACTACTTCTGCGAAATTACGACAAGTATTGATCAATTATGTCGCTAGAGAACTCAATTCTACCTACCAAGCCTCTCCAAACCCTTCCACCGAAGCCATTGAAGCTGCGATGAAGACCGGCTTCACTCGACTCGACAATGAGATTGTACATGAAAGTGCGCAAAAAGTAATGAAAGGCAATTCGAAATTGGTCGCGGCAGAACTGTTAGCTCCAGCGTTATCAGGATCTTGCGCGCTCCTTTCCTTCTATGATACCAACACCGGACTCTTGCGCGTCGCATGCACGGGTGATTCACGCGCAATCTTAGGAAGACGAAGTGATAGTGGAAAATGGACTGCTAAAGCTTTGTCAATCGATCAAACTGGTAGCAACCAAGATGAAGAAGCTAGGATGAGGAAATTACATCCCGGAGAGGATCACGTCATTAGAAATGGTCGTGTCTTGGGAGGTCTTGAGCCAACTCGCGCATTCGGCGACGCAACTTATAAATGGACTCGTCAAGTTTCAGAGAGACTAAAGGAATCTTTCTTTGGAAGAACACCATCTAGCCTTCTTAGAACCCCACCGTACGTCACTGCGGAACCTGTAGTAACAACTACCAAGATTCAACCGGAGAGTGGAGACTTTGTTGTGATGGCTACGGATGGACTCTGGGAGATGCTCTCAAACGAAGAAGTAGTCGGCTTGGTTGGACAATGGATTGATAAACATTCAGCCGATTCAAATGGAAATTCCGCAAGTTCATGGACAAAAATGTTTACAGCGTCGCAAAAAGGACTACCTGTAGAAACGAGTAAAGATGATGGTAGTAGTGGCCAAAAAGCCCCAATTCGACAGCGTCAATGGGGTGTCACTGAAAGCGATAGATTTGTTGTTGAGGACAAAAATGTAGCCACACACTTGGTACGAAATGCATTAGGCGGAAAGGATAAGGATATGGTTTGCGCTTTACTGTCACTACCTGCCCCTTATTCTAGAAGATACCGGTATGTTGCGCTCTCTACGCCGTTGATCCCAAGAACCATGCTAACAAATTTATAGTGATGATCTTACAGTAGAAGTCATCTTCTTCGGCAACGGACCAAAATCTGGCGATATTATTGTCAACAAGGAAGCAAGCGCGAGCGCAAACAACGTCAAGCCCAAACTATAAGATAACTTTAGATTCAAAGAGAAAGACTATTTCTACTTTTCAGCGTGTATTATTAAGCATTTAGCTTTTATATTGGATTTCAGGAAGGACAAAGGGAATGATTGGTATGGATGGATGGTGGTAATATACCCAGCGTACTGGTCAGTGAGTTTCAAAAGACTCGAAGTCATGAAGGACTTAAACTATTGTCAGCTATAATTGCGAATGGTATATGAACTCTTTGGAGCATTTTCATGGTGCTAATGTTGTGAGTATTCAAATGTGGATATGAATATGAGCATGTCCCTACTGGCTGTTAGAAACTTGTTAAGAGAGGCTCAAAGAGTTCGACAGAGAAGTATTCTCTTGATTTCACTGTCAATTGTGCTCAGGTACCTTGCTGGCTATGACTTTTCGGGCCGATGTATCTATCTGTTTACTGGGAACTATTTGTTAGTAGCAAATGTCTGACATCCAGTATCCAGCGACAAGAGAGACAGAGCGATCTCAAATGCTGATTGTCAGACTCCGGAGATGTCCTCATTGGCTTATACTTGAGTACCCGATGAATTCGTTTTTACTTCATCTTCTCTCGTCAAAATCTGATGATTGTTTGTTTTCAAGCAAAGCATGCAGTTGTCACAGATGTGGCGGATGCTACAAGGATGGTTTAGGGCACAAACTTTTACTGCGTCAATTGACTCGAAAGCGAATAATCTTGATTCTTCTGGAATTTAATTTAATGTTTTTTAAAAGTTGAAAATTCGAAACTTCGCAAGGGTGATTCCGAACTCATTTGGCCATGCGACAATCTTATCCCCCCTTCTGACTCTGCTTGACTCTTCTTTCTTCCAACTCCTGCAAAAACTCTTCCTTTTTCCTGTCCCTCAGGGTGATGATGTGCTTATCAAGACGCTCTTTCTGTTGACTAGCAACATAGTTATAATATCTGTTCCTTTCTTTCGAATCATGAGGTCTTCTTCCCAATTCCTTCATCGACTTCTCTTTCACGCGTTCAATCAGGACTTTGACCCGCTTATATTTCTCAAAGGTAAGATTCAGCGCCTCCAATTGATTGAAAATCGTCGGAACATTGATCGAACCCACATCTGCTTCATTCTCATCAACGCTTAAAACCTGCTGGAACTTTGCCATCAAAGTTTCGGTTTGTCCATTGGCATCCTTGAGTGATATATCTATGTATATGATCAACTCTCTCATCGTTTCATCATAGCCCCCCCAATTTTTGTCTTTAGTTCTACCTCGACTAAATCGTTCAAAGAATTGGTACGCGGAGGGAAAATCATAATTATCCCATTCCCACTTTTTTGCTTCTTTGGTCATACCGGACTCGGCTTTCCTAAATGCCTTTTCAAGATCTTTCCTATCTCTAACGGCCGAGTCGACAATGTTCGAAAATACATCTTTCATCCTCCATATATTTCTCATCCTTAGCTTTAATCGTTTGTAGTGACTGATCCAAATTGTGCCCACTTTTCTACAATCTTCTAGATTTAGATCGGCACGTTCATCTCCAGGCTTCACTTTGGCGAGTTCTTCCCTGAGATGATCTGTTTCTCGCTGGAAGGTACCTATATAAACATCTATGAACTTTGAAAACCCCTCAATAGCTTCGGAGATTGTCCATGCCTGTTCTCGAACTTTTCGAATCTTGGTGCTTAGTGCTGGAGAATTTTTTGACAGTTCTGGCAGACCCTCTCTTAGTCTGCTAAGTCCATATCGTGAATCGATATATGCATCTTTCAAGACATGAAGCTGAGGACTGATATCCAGATTTGCGAGATCATTTAATGGACTGACTAACTCGTAGGGCTCGAGTTGTTGTGGAATGTGAAAACCGTCGTGATTATCATGTCCGTGTGTGAATTGTTTCTTTTCGCGCCGAAAGTCTTGCTCTCTCTCGTAAACATTTTCATCTTCTCCTTCCTGCAGAAAGTCTTGCTCTCCGCCGTGGGTATATTCATTTTCTCTTTCGTACCCAGGACTTTTCCCCAAGGAGACACGAATATCAATGACGCGGACAATAAGGGCAGTTGCGTAGATAAGAATAATCACCTTGATGAGTCTTCTCACGGAAATGCGATGGTGAACCGCGGTAATGAATTCAGACCATAAAGTTGGTATGATGGCTATTCTCTGTCGCCATGAGGTCTGATCTCTTGGTATTTCCATTCTTTGTGGTAAGACGGGGAAGGAAACTCTTTTTCGTGGGCTCGAAGTTATGACTTTGGAGGCCCGTCGAGTGCTTGATTGTGAGGTTCTGGGGGATTGGGGGGATTCGGGAGGAGTGAAGAAGGTTAGGCGACGAGGGGAAGAACTATTGCTGCCAATTGTAGACATGGTGTTTGAGAGTTTGTTCATCTGTAAGATTTACAGGATAGGTTCATGATTTGTGATGGGGAGGAAATGGGAGAGATTTTTGCTTTGAGAGAATATGAAGGTCTTTATGGGGCTTTTTTATCCGGATTGGGTGATCTAGCGATACTTCTTTAAGCTATTTCATTAATGTGTAACAACTTGATAAAGGTTCAGATCTCTTATTTGATATCAGAAATACTTTGACTCTGGGGTTGAGTTGTATTCAAGAATCCTTTGTCTTCACTATTCTTGATTGAACACTAACTGCAATGTACGTGCAACAAAGATAGATGGTATGTTTTGCGTTTACGACTAACCATCTGCCATAATCAAACAAAGGAAAGCGTTGCGGTCTACAGTATAGCACGATCACAGCAAGAAAAAAATCCTCCCACAGAATTTTTTGGAAGTTTTCGAAAACCACAACGCCGCCAGCCATGGACCCTCGACAAAGTCGCAATGTTCCTAAATATGGCGCCTGGTCAGAGAACCCCCAAATATCAGGACTTACACCCCTCGCCCCTCTTTTCCCCAAACCAAACATGGATCCTGAAGAAATTGTTCTCCGGAATCGAATTGAAGATTTCCAACGAGAGCAATTTGATGGATTCACCGCTCGGGAATTGGCGGATATGGATGTTATCACTGACAGGCAATTGAAAGAGTCTACTCTGGATAATCCCATCATGCCGCTTTTTCAACAGCAGAGATGGGAAATACAACCTCATCAGCCGGATTTGACGAGAGATCATATGTATCCGCTGATAATCGATGGGGTGCAGAGGGGCGATTGGTCAATGCATAATCCGTTGGTGTATGAGAAAATGAAGCCGGTTTTGCAATTGGCGAGTAGGACTATAATGAGCATGTATACATTACCGTGGGTAGGAACTGATCTGCTGTGAAGCATCTGAAGTTATTGAATAAGGCTGATTTAGATAATAGTTCGCAGCTCTGATATTCGGTCAAAGAGTTCCGATAAATCTAGCGAGGATTCGTCCAAAAGATGAAGTGCCGGATAATTTGGTCGCATTTTTGCCATACCATATCACAGATTACAGTGTCATTCGAAAGAAAATGGAGCAGGTATTCGAAGATCTAGAAAAGAACTGGAACTGCAAATTCGGCTTCATGTCACCCGATGAAGATCCTCGCGGTCCAGAATATCCCATTGATCCAGAAGACGAGCTTCCAGATAGTGTATATGGGCTTACCGTAACAAATTATCAATACATGGAGTATCACGAAGCGGAAGATAAAGAATGGCAGATTTATGTATGGCTTGCTTATTCGAGGTTACAATCATTGTTTAGAAATGATCTGACTACTTCGGAGAGGAAAATGGTGGAATGGGCTACTGCTATTACGCTTGTGCATGAGATTATTCATGCGATTAATTTTGTTTGCCCGAGGATTGATGGGACGAGAGTGCAGAATCCGGATGATGAGAATCCGCCGTGGTTTTTTGATGAGGAACCGTTGGCTGAAGCGGGGTTTAGCTTTGAGGTTGCTGTAAGGTTTTTTTCTTCTTTTCGAAATTGGGAGCTTGAGGACTAATTATGGTGGCTTTAGTTGAATGGCGGGACAGTCCGTTCTTTTACGACGGCGGTAAAAGGGATGCCATATGGGCATTGGTTTGAGACGGTGTGGCCGTCGGTAGAGAGTCAGGATCTTTGTGGTTCGAAGAGTATCACGTTAATGAACCCCGGACCTTTTGATTACCAAGAAAAATTCCCAATACCAGCTTCTTTCTATGAAGACATGCAGCAAAGAGAGTTTTGGGATTATACGGTACATAGATTCGGACACAAATTATTTCACTACCGATCAATCAACCATGGCGTTCGTCTCAACTTCAACATCTATACAAAGAACCGAACGCCGATAAAATTTAGAGATATATCAACTATACGTATAGGTCCGGTTACTCCTGAACTAGGCCATGATAATCAAATCCTGAGAGAGAGATGGAAAAGTGTCCATGCAATATTGGGTGCGCAAGGCGAAACCGAAGAGGGCAAAATCGCTTTAAGGTTCGGAATGTCCCTATTGCAAAGTTCCAAAATCGAGAGGTCGTTCTGGACGTATGAAGAAACGCAGCGGAGAGGTGTCGCTGCGATATTTGAACATCTCAGTAAACAGAGCGTCTCGGAAGAAGAACGACTCTCTGATTTTACGCACTTGATTGGATTTATGTGGACGATTGTCCAGAATCACAAAATTAAAATCGACGCTCTCTTAAAATCAGGTCAAGCTGATATTCCGCAAATCCAGGTTCCTTCGGAAGAACGTCGAAGAGCTTTACTTGCGTGGAATAGAGGAACATCCATTTTTGTAAATCAATGTTTGAAAGAATTTCCCAACGCTTCAGAAGATCACAGATTCCAACTTTCGACTCTGAGACTGAGTCTCGAGATCCTGCGCTTGCAGCTCTTTTCTCCGAACCTCCGCGTCGAGACGATTAAATCTGGACCTAATTTCATAGAGCTGGCTTTGTTACTCCATCTGCAGGTTGCATTTCTCAAAGGTGATAGGGTTTTGTGTCGGGATCATGTGAAGAAGATTAGGGAGATAGAGGGATGTTCAATCTTTGCATTTTTGTGTACGTTGTGGATAGATACGGTTATCTATGAGGGATCTGAGACGGATTTGGAGAGGGTAAAGGGTATGAGAGAATTTGAGGCGATGGGAAAGTGGTGGAGAGAGTTATCGGAGAAGAGTAGTGAGGGAGAGTGGAAGGAGATGTTTAGGATTTGGGAGGAGGTGAGGAAGGATGCGGAGCGGACACTTAGGAGCGCGCATCATATGTAGGTGGTTAGGGTATACTGAGGAGCACATGACATCAATGAATCTCATTATTACCGAATGTCCTATCATATGAGAGTAATGGCTCGAAAGGCTTCATGACGGCGGATACGAATGCTTTGAGTAACTACATTATGTGATATCAGATGTATCTCACCACTGAATTCATGATCACAAACCACGTATAGGCTTCAGCTATCCTGTAATACATAATGATATGTCATATCATAAAAGTTAAGATATTCAAACCTCCCAAAGACCCTGATAAGATGACATGGAATGAACGTTCCAAAAAACTCACATATAATGAAATTTAGTAAATACTCCAGAATATTTGAATGCATCCAATTAATTTGAACAATATAATCATTTCCAAGAACTGAACTCGATATGAACAGTCGAGAGTATCTCGTTATTTACCTTGACTTTATATTATAAGATAATTCAATAGAATAAAGTATTGTAAATACCCGATATTGAATTGGACAATCAAGAGTATTCGAATATTTCTATTGACTTCGATAATTACTGATATCTCATTGTCTAGCTTGACTTTATACTTTGAAATGCAGTTTAAAAATGAAGCGTTCTGAATACCTGATCTCATTTTGGACAATTGAGGGTATTCGAATGTTTCTATCGGCGTCATACTACTGAATGTACTAGATATTTTGGGATAATTGGATATATGTGATGGGTTTGAATATTAAAAATGTTTTCATAACTGAAATCGATTTGAAGAACCGAGGATTCATCAACGTGCGATTCGCTTTTAGAATTTCAAATGAGATAGATATTTCAAGTGATTTCATTTTATGGGGGAGGTTTGAGTAATGAGAATGTGTTGAAGATTGGATTCGATTTGGAGAATCAGGGATATATCAATTTGTCATATGGTTTCATGACATAGAATGCATTGGATATCTTAGGACAATTGGACATATGTGAAGAATTTAAATAACGAGAGTTTCTCGAAAGCTGGAATCTACTTGGACAATTGAGAATGTCTAAATGTGTTATTCAATTTCATAGGATTAAGTGCATTAAATAAATTGAGATAATCAAATACGTGTAAGGAGTTTGAAAAATGAGAAAATGTCAAAAACCAGCTTTGATTTGAACAATTGAGACTATCTGAATATATTACCTAGTCTACAACTTCAAGTGTACTAGATACTGTAAAATAATCGACCACATATGTCGGATTTCCATGATAAAATTAGTTCAATCTGTCAATTGATTCAAACAATCAAGATGGATCATTCTCACTATTCAGTTTGATTATTATAAGTCTTTTAGTGCATGGAAGAATGATGTAATGTCCCTCGAGATCTAGACACTCCAATAACTTTATCTGTCGCTTAGAGTGAGGGAGCCGAGAAATGATAAACAAACCATAAGTATGAAAGCTTAGCAACTTTCTTTGGTTCATCTATGTAGTATATTATGCTAATAGTTGTTTATATGGTTTATTGATGATTTATTTGTTGTTTTGGAGTGTCAGAATGACCAAATGTGTTTCTGGGAACTCGAGAATGACTAATTTGATGTCGTTAAGCTCTAAATTTCAACAAACTTTATTGTATTTTCCCGTTTTATTGTATTTTTAGAACTTCAATAGCATTTTAATGGTAAACGGAATGTATTATGCAACAAAATCGACATGTGCTGGCCTAATCTATGGCATTGAAGTGCGATTTAGGATAGCTTATAGTCACAAAAGAGTTATTTGTGATGATTTCACTTTCAAGCCAGGTGTCACAAGGTTGATTATCGAATTAAGCGTTTTATTCTCATAAATAAACCATTCCAAGCAGTGAAACCACAAATTAACCCCCTTCCACACCATCCCACCACAAAATGGACAATAACCACCCCCAAGCCGCTCCTAGCGCACAACCAGCGTTTTGCCAACTCCCAGGTCATATAAACATCCAAGCCGCACCTCTTCCCCCCTACCCCCTCTACTATCTCGGCCTCCCAGTCCCCCAATTCACAACCCTCACCCAAACCAACGCCTGGATCAACCACCCCATCCTCCACCCCAATTTTGACCCTCACCCCCTCCCTGATGATCACCCAGCCGTTCCCTATCCAGCTGAGCCTGGCATGCAATGGCTAGGCTACATAGCTCCTTCTGCCGGCCGCTATATCCCAATGGATAACCCCGCGCATTGTACAAATCCATACGATATCAATGGAGCACGTGGATTCCCTCCACACACCCCTCCAGCACATCCGGTATATCCTCCTCCTATCCTCCCCCCTCAAATCACCTACCAACGACCAGCTAGCCATCTAGCTCCAGCTTTACGCCCCCACCATCCTCCTCCACATGATTCTCGCTTCGCACCCCCTCCTCCTGTCGGTTACCTTGCTGGTGGTCTCCCAGGCCTTCAAAACAGCCTTCTAAATACCAGTCATGGTCTAAATGGCCCCCCTATCGCCAATTCAATGGCTAATTTGGCCGTTACTGGCTACCGTGACGAGAACAATCTGGTAGCGATGGAGAATCAGCGAATCTTGAGGCAGATTGATATTCCGGATGAACCAGAGAGGATGGAGGAATTCTGTGAGGGAACCAGGAGAGAAGCGGAGAGACTGCGGCCTATTTGGGAGATGGAGCAAGGTAGTGGTGCTTTGAGTAGTTTTGGTCCTATGAGTGCAAATACCGGGGGTAGTAGTGGGGAATGGGGTGACGGAGAGGTTAGAGATAGTGGGGAGGAAGAGGATAGCCTCAGTGAGAGTGACATTGATTACGACGGATAAAGCCTTTTTTTCTGGTGTTTTTGTGCTTTGAGCACTTTAATGTGTACCCTGAGATCATTTTTCATGTTATTAAAAGGAAAGTAGACTCTGGAAAGGGATTAGGCCGCATTAATAGCTTTATTATATACAGAATATTCTTTGAAGCTATGAATGATGAACTACAGGGCAGTTCTGTGGGTGAAAGTATATACAAGAAAACGCTTCTTCTCCTCAAATAGATAAGTTAAGAAGTATGCCTATTTCAATACTGACCACACCAGCCCGTTCCAGCAAGTAAATGAAAAGAATAATAAACCTATACATGTGATTAGATTCTACACATTCTCTTGGAGAGAATAGGACTTACGCTTGGTAACCCATTGAAAAATGGCACATCCATTCCACCATACTCATCGATCATTACATTCCTACAACTCAACACATCCGTCACCATCGATCCAGCTTCAAATCCCACATTCTTCATCTCAACCGTGTAATCTTCTGCACTCTCACCAATATTGTTCAGCACCATTAGAGTCATGCATTTTCCATCTCCCTTCCGAAATGCAACATTATGTGGGTCTGAGTAGGCGACTTGGGTTTGATCAGTCGCATATGTATCTGAGCGTGCTATTGCCAGATAACGTATAGCATTTAATTGCTTGACTAGAACATAAAGTGGGGAGCTGTTATCATAGCCTGTAGGCCATATTGGCTCACGATCATAAGGATCAGTTGCGCCTTGGAAATGTTGTTCTTGACCTTGATAGATTATTGGTATGCCATCGGCTAAGATCGTGTATGTGATGATATTTCTAGCCAATGTAAGATCACTAGTATAATTCCCAAAGCGGGGTTGATCGTGGTTCTCAGTGAAGGATCCGAGAAGTGTTGTGTCTTTACATCGATAATTTTGGGACTGCAGTTGCCCTATTAAGTTTTCTGACGTTGCGGAGGTGTTGGAAAAGAATTTTGTGAGTTGGTAATACGATGCGTACGAAAGTAGTCCATCCATGTAGTCTTGGTAAGGACATAGATAATCTACATCTCCATCTGCTACTTCGCCCACACAATAAACACCAGCTGCTTCATTGAATAAAGGCCAGAAATCTTTTTCCACATGTCTAACAGTGTCTACTCTCAATCCATCAATTGAGTAATTTGATACTAGTGACTTGACCCAAGTAGTGAAGAGATCTCGAACATCTTGTCTAGTAGTGTTTAGATCTGGCAATGGATACTTCTCCGTTCCAAGTTCGCATAGTTCGACATTCGTCTGATTTTTGTAGTCGTTAATAAAGCAGACATCATGAAAGTATTTGCTATCGTTAAATGGATTCATGATGCTGAAATCGACACTATGCGCAGTATCATCAGATCCCATATGGTTCGCCACGACATCAACCATCAAGTACTGCCATAATTAGCTATCTTTATATATCCTCACATTTTATTGAATCTTACCATTCCTCGATCATGAAGTGCGTCAGCTAATGCTTTCAGATCCGATGCGTCTCCAAAGTGACTGTTTAGACCATACAAATTCTGAGCCGAATACCCGTGAAAACCTCGACCTGGATCCGCGACTTGTTCGACAACTGGTGATATCCAAATTGCCGTGAATCCCATATCCTAGTAGAGTATTAGTACCTAAGACTTTACTATTGCATGGCTGCACCTCTCCTCTCATACCTGGATATAGTCAAGCTTGTTGATTATGCCTTGCCATGTCCCACCACAATATCCCCTAGTTTGAGAAGGGCAATCCGTAGTATTTGTAACATCTGTTCTAGCGAAGCGATCTGTAAGTACTTGGTAGATTGAACGAGTCCTCCATTCATCAGGTGTCGCTGATTTAACGTCGTTCAAAGAAGCAATGCCTAGCAAGGCGCCTAACAACATTTTAGAAGAAAACATTTTCCGGCTTTTCTTCTATCACGAAAATTAAGATGAATGAAAATTCTCGTGAGAAGAACGGTTTAATAAACGTTTACTAAATCATTTGCAATGTCGTTGAATAGGCAGTACAGCAGGAATTATCGTGAAGAAGTACTTGCAACAAATGTGCCTGGTACAAATGTCAAGCACGGAATGAAAGCTCACAGGAAACATCACAGGAAGGCGACCATGAGCAGCCGATCTAGTAACCTTAAGCAGGTAGATTTTTGATTAAAGGCACGAGTAAATCCTTTCGGAAGGTTGCAGTGTACCTTTGCCCCAAATGGGAAGGTTACAGAAACATGGTTGGTGATCCTTTTGCGGACGACCCACCTCAAGCGATCTGCGGGAAACCAACAGACCTGCACATCACAAATTCTCCATTAGAAATGTTGTTGTCACAGCTTATTTTTGAGAATAGGTATCCATGCTCGAATATCTGTGACAATGATCAATCGGTCCGATGAGAACTGAATGTTGCGGACGTCACGAGTGTAGTATTGTAGTTCAATTGCATATCCGTCGTTGAAGACTGCAGGAAGCAGGAGCGGAAATGGATTATGCTAAGAATGTTTCAGACAACATTTCAATGATTGAAATTAGTATTTGTTCTATTCATATGCGTCTTGAGCGTCATGTAACTTGACAAAATCGAGAAAGCAACGAAATGCAGATACATCGTTACGCATTGGGGGATGAAAATTCTTCTCAAGCTCCCTGCTCACTCTGAGGTGTTGATGCAGAAGAAGAAACCTTATCTGGAAAGGATTTTTGATCTTTTCGATTGGAAATGTAGCTACTGAGAGATATCGGAAACACCCTTTCTTGTTTCTTGAATGATTTTCTCGGCTGGCATTACGCTTTTAATCAGCCCAACCCCAGTACCGGAATATGCAACCATCCTGCCATGTGAGCCCCAAGCCTTATCACCATCTTTCAACTCTTTCTTATACAAACGAACATTTTCATCGTCTGACATTCCAGCTTTCTCGTCTTCATGGCCTTTATTGAGTAAAGCGCGACCATCATATTGTGTTGGCCATCCCACTGTTGTCTTCAATCGGTCGCATAAAGTAGACCTTCCGGTACTAAGACCACCATCTACTGCTTTTACAAGCTCCCTTTGCCAGCCTTGAGGAATGCCTGATTCTTCAGCCGCTAGAAATCTGGTACCCATCACAGCTCCTGTTGCTCCCAAACACATTGCAGCAGCAACACCTCGTCCATCCATGATTCCGCCCGCTGCAAGTAGTGGTATGGAATACAATTCCGATTCTCTATCTTTAAGTGCATCTGCAACTTCAGGAAGCAATGAGATGACACTGGCTGATCGAGCTAGACCGTGGCCACCAGCATCGGAACCTTGAATGACCAGTACATCAGGTCTCGCCGTATCCACAACATCCAAGGCTTCCTTGACAGTACCAACCTGTACCCAGATTGAAACATTTCCATGACTGATAGATCTAAGTTCTTGAGCCCATTCTTTCAAGTCTTCCGTTCTTTTCGGTGCGTAAAGCCATACCGCTGAAGGTTTGTGTTTTCTTGTAGCTTCAACAGCGACATTGATTTTACAGCCCCAATTCTGGAAGCCAATCCCAATAGGAAGACGATCAAATGTCTCTATTTTCGAAGGTTTCCGACTAGCAGCTTCAAACAATGACCTCGTAACGGTAAGCTTTTGATGGAGATCCGCCCCATCGTTACCCCCTGCAAGGAATCCTATACCACCCGCCAGACTCACATTTGTCGCGAGAGCAGGCGTGGCAGCACCCAACATTGGCGCTGACACGATCAATGGATATTTAATCCATGGAAAAGCCTCTAACATACGTCGCCTAGCTATTTGTAAGGACATTGATGACATTTTGATGGTTTAGATATCTGTCGCGTGGTTTGTTGCTTTAGACTTTGCCTTTCGATAGCATCATGTATGATTTGTGTCTGAATCAAGGTTGGGAGTTTCGAAAGTTAATAATTAACAGTAGAATCACAAATCCCGTTATTACGTTCTATGATTTAAAGAGGAAGAGAATTCAGTCTCCTGCACGCAGTTAAACCCTTCAGATGATGCTTCAATGAATCTGAGAAGCAGGGTACTCATGTGCTTACTAATCTGGCAAAAGGATCAGACGCGTAGATGTCACGGGGATGTCACGGGCCGTGATACCCGCAGTTTAGCATTCGAATCTTCAATACATTCTTCCGAAGTCACCCGGTGTCCCGTTGCATTGATAAACATTGATAACGTCCCGGAAAGTTAAGATGGACAACTCCCCGGAGATGCTTCAACCCCTGGTGGATATTGTACATAAAGGATCAGGATGCAATATCTTCATGTCAGCGGTATCCCTCACTCGGCTCCCAAAACATGCCACTGTTTGTCGTGATAAACCAATTACAATCGAGGTATATGTATGATTACAATGCAATACGATGAAATCAGGTCAGAAAATTTTCATGGTCACGACAGGGGAATGTTCTACTGACAGAAGTTTGTAATCATGGTGCTCGAGGTGGAATTCATACATAAGGATCTTGGGGCCAGTATGTCCAGAATGTTTGGATGTCTAGAATCATCGATACCGGAAAACAGTCACACAATCTACTGGATAATCGAAATCTTACGATGTCACTCACACCTCAGCAAATCGACATCATAAAGGCCACAGTGCCTGTGGTCCAAGAGTATGGAACTACCATTACTACCACCTTTTACAAAAACGTTCTCGACGCGAATCCAGCACTAAATAACATCTTCAACCAAACAAACCAAAAGAATGGAGCTCAACCACGTGCTCTGTCAGGTGCTCTCGCTGCTTATGCTGCCAATATTGATAACCTCGCTGTACTCTCGGATGCAGTGGAAAGAATATGTCAAAAGCATGCCTCATTATTTATCCGACCAGAACACTATCCCATCGTTGGAAAATACCTCCTGGAAGCCATGGGCCAGGTACTTGGCGCAGCATTGACGCCAGAAATCCTAGACGCGTGGACGACTGCCTACAACCAGTTGGCCCAGATTATGATTGATAGAGAAGCGCAATTATATCGAGAAGCTGGCGAATGGAAAGAATGGAGAGACTTCAAGATCGCCAAGAAAGTCAAGGAATCCAGTATTATCACCTCTTTCTACCTAGAACCCGTGGACGGAAAACCTCTCCCTCTTTTCAAACCGGGCCAGTACATCTCAGTTCAGGTTCATGTACCAGACTTCGGGTATCTGCAATCCAGACAATACTCGTTAAGTGATCGTCCAAATGAGAAATACTACCGCATCAGTGTGAAACGTGAGGATGCCGTTGTCTTACCAGAAGTCAATACACCAGTTGAAGCAGGTGTGATTTCAAACACTCTCCACGATTCAAAGAATGAGGGTGATACCGTCCAGGTATCTCCACCCCAGGGAGAATTCTTTCTCGATCTGCAAAAGAACGTCGACTCTCCCGTAGTGTTAATTTCCGCCGGAGTTGGCCTCACACCCATGGTATCGATACTCAACACATTGGTAGAAAAAAGAAGCACGCGGCTAATATCATATATCCACGCAGCACGCAGCAAAGAAGTTGACGCATTCCATGCCCATATCCAAGAGATCGCTTCATCGCATTCGAATATCAGATCCTGGGTTTTTGTCAAGAATCTACCAGCGGATGATTATGGGCATCCAGTTAAGGATCTAGCGGGACGAATGGACCTATCGAAAGTTAAGGCTGATGCGTTGCATTTGGATGATTCCTCGACAGTCTATTTCATTTGTGGTCCGGGGGGTTTTATGGATGATATGAGTAAGACTTTGCAGACATCTGGAGTGAGCGAAGATAGGATTAAGTTGGAGGTGTTCGGGACGGGAGAAGCTCAGTGAGGGATCATAGTCGTAATGGATGATGTATAGATGATGGGAAGTGTATATAGAAGATCTCCAGAAGTTTGAACTCCACTAATATTCAAGATACCAAGAAAAATATTCTTACAGTCAATTGCCGCAAGATTTCCTCGCTCATATCTATAATTCAGGAAATACATAGTCTTCCGTCTATAATACTTGCGATCTACGATACATTTGATTTAATAGTTTCACAGTCCCAAGACTTTATGGAGGTAGGTTTTTTGAGTCATTATCTCAGACACGGTAAGTTCTCACATCGAAGTAATAAGTTTCAGAGTAGTCGATCTCCATTCAAACGAGCTAATGGAGTTTAAGGATCTACCACAATAACTCGTTGAGAGTCTCACTTGGGTAGGTATTATAGTCTTGTAATAGACATACAATTGTAAAAGAGTTTGAGACAAGTGGGGTATATTATCTTTGGGAATTGCTTTATGTTCCGATTGATTGAGGTTCTACGTAAGGGTATGTATTTGGAATAATTCTAGAAGATAGATGGACGAATATATAATCCAGATCTGTAGCATTAACAATTCCACACCTCTTCCATACCTACGAGAATGATCCCTCCAGCGCAATTGTTTTTGTCCCGCTCCCCTAACTCCCCGCAATAACCGGACGCGCATCATCTGTAGGAGGTAATTGACCATGATCTGGAAGTGTTGATTTATTTGTTATCGGAGTTTCATATTTAATAAAGATTGAAATTTGAGTCAATCGCTAGAGTATATAAAGATTTTCCCAGGACTGGCCTTGATGCGGAAACATATGTTTTAAAATATCATTGTTGACGAGACTTGTATTTGCCATCCGCAGCCAAACATCTGATGATATGAGTATGAATGAGCCCGAAAAACAAACGCAGGATGCTCAATTCTCAAACACCAGTACCGATACCGAATCTCACTCCCAGACTCCACCCCCCAATCCAACAAATCCCGAACCCCCTCCGGATGGGGGATTCACAGCTTGGCTGCACGTTTTTCTCACGCATCTCGTCTTTTTCAATAGTTGGGGTTTCGCAAACAGTTATGGGATTTTTCAGGAATACTATTCCGTCAGTCTAGCTCAAACTTCTTCATCCATCGCTTGGATCGGCAGCGTTCAAGTGTTTCTCCTATTATTCGTCGGAGTGATAGGTGGTCGAGCGTCAGATGCTGGCCATTTCAATCTCGTCTTTAGAATTGGTGTATTCCTACAATTACTGGGTGTCTTTATGACATCCTTATGTAAGAGCTACTGGCAGGTATTTCTGGCTCATGCGGTCTGTGTTGGTTTAGGGAATGGATTGTCGTTTTGTCCTGCTCTGTCTGTTTTGTCGACGTATTTTAAGAGGAATAGGGTGTTAGCCGTGGGTCTTGCAGCGGCGGGAGGAGCAAGTGGAGGTTTAGTGTATCCGGCTGCCGTGCATGTACTGATTGGAAAAGTTGGGTTCGCGTGGACGTTGAGAATCGTAGGGTTCATTATGTTTACAGCTCATATCCCTTCACTTCTTTTCTTTAAACCAAGATTACCTCCTTACAAAGCGGGTGCGTTTGTAGAATGGGCGGCATTCAAAGAACCTGCATATACCTTTTTTACCATGGGAATGTTCCTGAATTACTGGGGTCTGTATTTCGCTTTTTTCTATCTGGGAACATTCGCTCGCGACCGCTTGGGCGTTACGACTGAAACCTCTGTCAATCTCCTAATGATTTTAAATGGGATTGGAATCATCGGACGCATTATCCCAAACCTCATCGGAGATCGGATCACTGGACCCTTCAACATCCTCACCCCATTCAGTTTTGCAGCATGCATTTTAGTTTATTGTTGGGCGGCTGTCGATTCAATAAGTGGAATAAATGCTTTTGCCATTATATATGGATTTATTGCAGCTGCCTTGCAGGCGCTTCTTCCGGCTACTGCTACAACATTGACGGCAGATCCAAAGAAAACGGGGGTGAGGTTGGGTATGATTTTCAGTGTTGTTAGCTTTGCGTGTTTGACTGGGCCACCGATTTCCGGTGCGCTGATTCAGGTTGGAGGAGGAAGTTATCTTTATGCGCAGATCTTTGCTGGAACGTCGATTGCGCTGAGTGGATTGTGTCTTGTAGCTTCGAGGGTATCGAAGTCTGGATGGAATTGGGTTAAGGCCTAGGTCTCTTCCTACGTGAATGAATGGAATTCGGAATGATCAATTGATGCCACTTTCAAAATAGCGTTTGATAAGATTTTGATAAGGCAGTAAATAGATAGAGTAGGATCAACTAGACGACTGAATTGTTGCTCATTTGTGAAGAAGTGACAAACGAAGCTTCGGTGAATGCCGAGGATTAACCTTTGGTCGCATCTAAATTACGTAATGCACATGCAGCAAATCGTCTCCACCATAGCTCTGCCATGTCAGAGCATCAAATGGGTCTCAAAATGTGATCACTCAAGAAGGTAGGGAAAATTTTCGTTTCTCTATCTCAGCTGTTTGTTATCTTCGTTGGGAAATTCTCTAGCTGCCATGACAGACTCACCATTGAAGCGTAAACGCTCTCGAATAGCCTGCGAACCTTGTCGTGACCGCAAAAGAAGATGTGACGGCGGTCAACCATGTGATTCTTGTGTTCGATTCGAATACGAGTGTCAATACAAGAACTATTCCGGACATAGCAAAAGACCTAGACACAATCATGAGCAATCATCATTGTCGGCTCCCGCGAAAGCAGAATCCTTACCTCCTCCATCAATAGAAGCTAATTCCGGTGCAACTTTTGCCCGGCAATTGGCGCTGAAAATTGATCCTCAGAATGCACCGAGATTGAATCTGTTTTCATGGAATATTGGAGAGAGGTATAGCAATACCAGATCTAAGCGGGTTTCAACATTATCAACGGAAGATATATCGAGCACGGGCATCGTGGATGAATTGTCTGCGTTCTACTTTGAAAAGGTGGACATTTGTTACAATTTCATTGATCGGGCAAAATTCTTTCAAAGATGGAAGGTTCGACAACTTGTCAAGAACGAGAGAAAGCCATTTGATGCAATCTTGTTTGGGGTGACGGCACTTGGAAGTCTGTTTTCTAATCGGGTTGCACCTTTCTTAGAACTTCAGCTTGTTGAATCTGCGCGGTCAATTCTAGATGAATATTCCGGAGAAACACCAACAACAGAAACAATCACAGGTCAACTTCTTAGGGTTGTCTATTTGCGTATGACTGCATCACCTCATGTCGCATGGATGTCTAGTTGTACGTTGATGCACATGATTGAAGCAGCAGGTCTTCATATCCCGACTACCACAAATGATCCTTCAATACAACCAGCAGTAGACAGCAATTCAGAGTTACAATGGAGACTATTAGGTGTAGCACAGCATCTAAATACTTGGATCTCCTTTGATCTTGGACGGTCTAGGGTAGTACTCCAAGGAGGAGTGCCTTCGGTCCTCCCATATCTGAATCACCAAGATTCAACGAAAGAGCTTCTTAGCTTATTGCCCATGTCCGAAGCTTTGGATCCAATTAACCAGCAAAATGCATCTAACCTCGAATCTGCATTTGTGCAAGTCTTGGATAGCAGTCACATACAGCCGCCATCAGTAATGGCTCAATGTAATCTGATGCTCTGCATCTACCGACGTCTTCGCGCTTTGAATCTCACTGTCTCTTCGGAACTCTTAGACCGAGCTCTGACGCTTATGAGTAAAGCTTTACGCTGTGCTAGAGATATGGTCAGAACAAATTGTCCCTGGCATCATATGGCTAACGTACCGTTCCAAATAATCTGCACACTCCTCGCTATCGACAACCGAAGTTCATTATCGAGACTCGGAGACGCAATGAAGACTCTTGGGGAAGTATCAACCGCATATGATACGAGTGTAATGAGAGAAGCATACAAAACTGCTCGATTACTAGTTTTGCTTTCTCAAAAAAGGAAAGAGGATGATACGAAGATGCTTAGTGAAGTCATGAAGGCTGATCCACTACCACCTGTTGACCCTACAATGGATAGAAGTAGCAGTCAAACGCTACAGGATATCGGGTATGGTGATCCGTGGTTGGAATCACTTCTTGCGGATATACCAGGACTAGAAGACATCGAAACACAGTTCTCGATGCCTAATACGTCATGGACATTCCAAGGTTCAAATGCGTAAGGGTAGTTGCAAAAGAAAAGGACAACCTACATAGAGATAAAGATTTCTCGAACCACAAAAGAAGGCAAGTGGCTGCAGTACAAAAGATGTTCCCATTAGCAATATTGAATAGCAAATTGGAACATCAAGAACAACCCATTTCTTTCTATCTATCTTCTCGCAAATCACGCAGATTACACATCCAAATTGGATTCATAAATCAATCTCCTATTTCTCAAACCCGATACTCAGCACCACCTGGCAAAATATCGTTCCGTTTAACCTGTTTCTGTCTGTAATATTAACTTTCGCGCGTAGCATCTTCCACGATTCCATTGGATTCAACTTTGACAACAAAGCCATTCTTAAAAGAAGATGTGTGATTCTGATATTGAATACTTTTGCAGAAATGGAGATGACAGATTTGTGTGGATATGATCAGAGTACAATATAAATGCAAGAAAAGGCTTGAATGAATGAACATCCTCGCCTCTCTTGTTACTTCATTCAATTTCTCCTCATATTGAAACACTGTCTTTTTGTCCTTCGAATTCAAGTCGGACGAGAGTTAATCGAACACTGATCTTCATTTACTTGAAACGTCATTTTTTAGTCATAATAATTGTGATATCTATAATACCACATCTCCCCTAAATCTCCACAGGAACCTATTTAGCTCCCCTCGCACCCTCCCTCTCTCATTCCCCTACTCCCTTCCATCCGCTTCCCATTTCCCAATCATCAAAATCTCCTCCTTCTCCATCCCCTGCATACCCTCTCACTTATACCCACCCCCTCCATACCCATTAAACAAAAATTCACCATTTCCTCCACCCAATCCCGCACTTCTCAAGACTCTCTCCCTTTTCCTTCCTCTCTCATATCTACTTGAAGCGCGACTGAGAAGCGGTTGTTTGCATGTGCGAGAGCGGTAATGAGAGTAGAAAATTATTGTTATGAGGAGGGAAAGAGAGATGAGTATTAGTAGAGGGAGAAGAAAATGAGTGGAAGAGGTGTGTGAGGTTTTTGATTGGGGTTTGGACGGAGAAGGGGGTTTGACGTTGGGAGGGTGGGGACCTGAGGATAGTTAGGTTTCCTGGCCTAAATTTCTAGTAGAGGTATAACTGTTTACCACACGGGAAGCAAGACATGCAAAATCCAACAACTCACCGAAGAATCCCCTCCCAACACCCTCTCCCTTTCGCAACACACTAACTCTCCATCCCACACTACCCACCAATCCCATTTCTTCTCGGCCACTATTCCCCCTCTTATCATCCATACTTGTAGACGTATTAGCACCAAAACTAACACCCACATTCAATACTCCCTCTTCAATTCGCCTATGATACGCATCCCACACCTCTCCAAAAATGTCTCTCTTACACATCATCAATTTCTCCCCCTTCTTCAATTTCTCCGTCAAAATCAATCCTCCGATTTCTCTATCTCTCTCCCGTTCTCGCGTTCCTTCAACCCCCGGTGCACTATGTCCCATCAACACATCTATCAACTCCACTACAAACCCATGATTTCTCGGAGCGCCCATGATACGTGATAAGATTGTTCCTTTTAGCTTCTCGTCTCCTTCTTTATCCTCATTTTTGTTTTTAGAGGAAGATAAAGATAAAGGCTCAACTATAACAAACAACCCAAGCATCAAAAATGGATCCAGAGCACGCAGACAAATCGGATCCATATCCAATACAATACCACCATATTTATAAAGCAGAAGATATTTCATCGCTTCGACGCGTTGGGAATTAGAGGAATAGGATATATATGTTTTGAGAAACGGCGGATAGTGAGTTTTAATAAAGGCGACGGATTTCCGGGAGGTCCAGAGCTGTGTATGGATGTGTCATTAATTGTATGCTCTTAAACCCCAGTAAGAAACAAAAAAATTCTAGAGCTGGAAAAGATCATAGAGGGGATAAATAGAAATATACACACAATATATTTCCATCCACTCTGTTCATTAATTCCCCTACAATACTCTCTCCTCTCTTCCCACTCACGAGGAATTTCTCCATCTCCTCCAAATACTTCCCATCCCTCTTTATCTTCCGCGATATGTATTTTTCCCTTTCCCTTACCGTCCCCATAACTTCCTCCTCCTTTTTGAACTCCCACATTCCCATTCCCGCGCCTCTCAACTCTTCTCGCAAATCCTCCTTCCAGATTATGCCACAGCTGATGAATAATTTTTTCTCCTCCGCTTGCCTTCTCAGACTTCTCTCCATTTTGTCCACCTACTCCCAAAACATCATCTTCGAGTAATTTTTTCAGCGCGGGATATTTTCCTTGGTTTATTTTTGCTCGTAGCTGGATGATGGTTTGCTGGTTGATGGGTTTGCCTTCTTGGGTGATGTATTTTTGTTTTCTAGATGGGGCGTTGGAGTTGGTTATGGATAGGGGGTTCAGACTTAGATTGAAGTTTAGTGAATGAAGATATGTGAAATGTAAGAGGAGGATGAGGGAAAGGAAGAGCAGAAAAAAGAATAGGAGCATGCGGTGGTAGTGGAGAGATATCATTTTTGGGGGTGCTGGAATACATGGAAATTGATTGTTTTTTTCTAGAAGTGCAATCATGACAGAGGATATTTCAAATAATTGTTCGGGTAATGACTAGAAAGATAACAAGAGAAGAAGGAGAAAATTTGATGATTGTAAATGGGAGGAATGTGTAAGGTGTTGTGGAGGGAAAATGAATTCCGCAGCTGGAATGATGGAATTTGAGATTTGCTCTCGCCGGATATCAACTTAGCAATGTGTAGTCAGAATTTGGACCATAAGATTGGATTGCCAATTCCTATTGAGATGAAAGAGATCAAATGATTGAATGACATCAGTAAAATATTTACCCGTGAATAGGAGCGAGTTGCAAAGAATCGTACCCGAAGACTCAGTCAAGTAGTGGAGGAAAAGCAATGATTAAGATACAGGAGTACAATCGTATGTCGTGCTGACTTGAATTGAATGCTATATATACACCAAAATGAATCGCTCACTCGCTGAATCCTTTCGCTTTTTTTTATGAATACATATACAGAAATAATGAGTCCAGATCCATTTAGATCACCCGAACTATAAATCATCAAACATCATCTAAACGGGGTTCTGGTAGGAAAAGTATTTGGTAATCGCAGCAACTTGGTCTGCACTACCAATAGGAACCTCTTCAAATCCATAACCAACTTCCATAGTCACCATGTCGGTTTCTGAGTTCGCACTCCATTGTGGTAAGGTTCCGTTCCCTTTGTAGGAGCCTCCGTTGTTGGGGTTCAAAGTCTTAGCAAAGTTTGCCCAGTATCCGTTCATCTTGAGAGCAATCTCAAAATCAACAGCTTCCCATGGCTTATCAGTTCCGTAGAGATTGTTGAGAACATAGTTGATCTCAGACTCGTGATAAGCGCCTTGAGTTTGTCCTGGAGGGGCATGATCCCAGTAGTATGTCCAGATAGGCGACTTGGACTTAACAGACCAGCGATTGGCAAACGACCAACTGGAGACACGGGAAGTATTGCGACAGTGAGCATTATATGCCATACTTGCTTGAGTGGTGTTTGAGGCTGGATAAAGCTCCAAGAATGTGGATGAAAGGTTGTAAGCACCGTATTGTGCTTCGATTTCAGCTTCGTACTCGGCAACTGTGAGATTGGTACTTGTGGCTGCTCCGGACTCATCTTTGGTGTTTCCAGTGATGTATGGAACATCGTTTGCTGGGCCAGTGGCAAGTGTCTCAATATATTTGGCTGGGATAGCATAACCGTCAAGTACATTACCGAATTTATCGGAGAATGTACCTCCGAAAAGAGACTCTTCGAGATCAGCGAGAGGGAGAGCTCGCATCTCAGCGATGGTGCTAACATTCTTGGAAGCCATGTACTCTAAACCGGATGCGAGAGCATAAGACTGGTTACGATAATTCTCGGCAAGAGTAAGGGCCTCAGGATCGTATGGATCACGCGTTCCTGACTCGGCGATGGCTCTGACAATAAGTCCCTTTGATAATGGACTGTTAACAAAGTGGTAGACAGCAGCTGACCCAGCGGATTGACCCATAACGGTGATATGGCCTGGATCACCACCGAATGCAGCAATGTTGGCATGTACCCATTTCAAAGCGTGGATTTGATCAAGCTGTCCCCAATTTCCGGAACTGTTAGATCCAGTAGCTTTGTACATTTCCTCCGAAAGCTCTGGAGTTGAAAGCCAACCAAGAGCACTGATACGGTAGTTGTAATTGACGAAGACAATCCCTTGAGACGCCATTCCGGCACCGTCAAACAAAGGTTGATCGGCAGCACCACCTGCTGGGAAAGACCAAAAAACAACTGGGAGCTTGGCATCGGTAGAATTGCCGTTGGTCCAGATATTAAGGTTCAAACAATCTTCGCTGACAGTGCCGCCGGTTGTAGATGGATTGCCTGGTCCGCAAATAGGACCCATCTTGTTTGCTTGAAGAGTGGTATTCCAAGGTGTTGCATTCTTTGGAGGTGTCCATCGATTCTCGCCAGAGGTATCAGCACCATATGGAATACCTTTCCAGACGGTGATATCCTCCCAGTTCGAAATGTTACCATTTGGGGAAGAGTTGAAGGCGGGAATACCTTGAACAGGTCCGTAGTTCGTTTGAATTACTTGGTTGTAAAGTTGTGCTGAGGCGCCATGAGCGAGAGCGGCAGCCCCAAGGACTTGAGAAGTAAACTGCTTCATTATGAAAAGAATGTAACTTGGAGAGGAATGAGTGGAGGGAAAACTTCCGGTGAGAACGAAACATGTTTCTTTATATGTTCACTTACAAGAAATCTCAACTGAAGCTATCCACCAACTCTTGCGTACCCCATATATTGTTCGGTCCCGAATGAAGGGTATTGTGCTATTGACTCCTGCTAAATCAAGCTTTGGATCTGCGCATGAGGCGGTGACTAAGCCTCTACACATGGTAGAGGATATTGATAAGGGGCTCATAGATTATTAACATCGTTGAAGATGCGTTTCAAGCTTCGGCATTTGTCGACCGCCACCTCAATGCTCCATATATTCTCAAAGTCCGGAATGACGTTTAGATGCGGCATTGAAGCGGACCACCTGGTTCATCCAACAAAATCAGATTGCAAAAGGATGCCAGTCGTTCGGGGCCTTCCGTGCATTGAATTCCAGAATATACGTCGCACTTGCAAAGAAGGCTCTAATCCAACCATATATCAAAAATACCTGTTTTGCTCAAGCCGGTCAGCGATACAATGATTACACATTGTTCCTGTTAATCCAGCAAGTCCTGTATCTCCATCTTCTCAGACTCAAGTGTTTTGACACAGACATATGGTGATATATGGGTATCATCCAGAATAGGTTCCCATATAGTTCGGAGGTTTCGGACATTTTTCCTCTGGTTTCGGCACTTCTTCCTGGAGCGAAAGAAGTTATGCTTGACCCGAACTAGGCTATTTGCGTCTCTGCAACGCAAAAATAGTGTACGCGTAGACGAACGCGCAACATGTATATTCAATGTTCTTGGCATCCAACCTCTTTCATATCAATGACCGACAAGACCTTCGAGCAACCAGGCAGAACCGAAGCCGAGGTCAAGCAGTCCGGATGCCGTGCATGTTGAGCATGGATTTATCAGGTATCATTTTCACATAAGATAATTGTAATAGAGAATATTTATACTCTGTTAGTGGCTTCGGTACAATCCTTGGTACTTGAGACGAAAACACTTGTTCACTATTAGTTTGAGGACGCATTTTAGTTAGTATATCACGTGAACCTTTTCGAGTACGATTAAGCAATCGCTTGGCGTTCTGACTTGCATTTATAAGACTTGAAGAGAGTAAAATGAGAACTCCTTTCTTATCACCTCCATCCACTCCTTGCCATGAAGGTATGAGAGCGAAATCAACTCACCCAATACGCAAAGAGAATTAGTCTAGTCTGGACTAGCTCTCGAGTCTTAGACACTTTGGACGGTAGAATTTATGTTCCATTTTTACTGAACTCGAGTTCGCGGACACGTTTTAGTATTTCAATGGAATGATCTGATCTTGTCAGCTGTAATGGATCACAGACGTTACCATGTAAGAGAACTTGAGATGGAATTTTTCATACAATATTTCATGTTTCAAAACCATCTGATGATTATACACGCATCCCCATGAATATTCTCGAAACCAATGAACAGGAACATCTGGAATTAAGAACCTAGAAGTTCAATCAATAATTATCGGGTATCTTTGGTGCATAAACCGTAAATCACAGAACCCAAACACCAACCCACATCTTCCTCGATGTCCATTCTCCGTATCTCTGTCCGGCCTTAAATCTACCTTCATATTTTGAAACATTGCTCATCCTCATTCCCTACGCTCCAAATACCCAGTCTTATGAAAAATTACTTTACGCTCTCTTCCTCCAATTCCTCCCTCACAATTTTGTCTTCTGTATCTTCTTCGTCTAAAGTGTGCGAAGTATCTATGGCCATAAGTTCACCATTTTCTCCCCAACCCGAATTACTTCGACTTAACCTTCCTGTAGAGCCTGTAAGATCGCGCGGACTAGCTAGTGGGCTTCCTGGAGCAGCCATGCCACCGATACTTCCAGAGATGCTGTCTGTCCGGCCATGACCTAATAACCCACTTTTCACACTTCCACCATCATTTGCCAAAGATTGTTTGTTGGCGTAATAACTATTCCTTTCACTTGGTAAAGCTGGAGCCACGCCAGTTGAAGAGTATATGCTAGCTCTCTCATTTGCGATAGGGCGTGGTTGATATAGACCAGTTGGCGATGTGATTGTAGAACCGTCAATTGTAGCACTCAAAACACTCAAGGGTAGACTTTCACGACTGCCACCAAATACCGAAGATGGCGCCAAAGCACGAACAGATGCGTCAGTGTCCATAGATCGCCTTCGTCTGCGTTTAGAAGATGAGGCTAGAGTCAAGATAGATGCGTTATCTGTGAGGAGATTGTTCGCTGTAGCTGTATTGTATGTTGCAGGGTGACCTCCACTACCTTGTGGGGCCAAATGTGCGGGTAAGGCTGTGGCTGGTGGGGAGGTAGGAAATTGATGTGTGAATTGAATACCTTGTGTGTTATTCGAGGCATGATTGTGCGAAACAGTAGTGCCAGGAGCTCCAGCAGAATGAATCGTCGTAAGAGTTGTAGTCAAAGATCTAACAGATGGGGCTGGGGAGGAAAATGTGCTATCAGCACCTCTACCAGTGCTGACCCCGCATCCAATTGTACCGTTTGTAGCCTCACCTGAAGATGGCGCGTGGGATGCTGCAATGTCTGATCTTGCAACATCGTGTTCCTCGCCCATTGTAGGAGCTACTGACTTATTTCCAATTGTTGGCGGTGGATGTCCATCCTCAGAATATTGAGTCGATCTTCGACTTCTTTCCAACGATGACGTGCTGACCGAGTTACCGGTTGGTACAGTCGAAAATGACAAATGTCGATCGCGAGAGGCAGGCGCTGCCGCAGTACCATTTATGCGACCGGATTCTGGATATGGGTTGTTATTCTTCGAAGGAGATTGTTTCTTTAAGCTCCCCTTTGATTGTTGACCATTTCGTTTCGCATTAGTGGTTTGGTTGGAATTTGCAGTTGAAGAGCCGCTTTTGAAATTAGTGAACTTTTTCATCCATGTTGTAAATGGTCTGCGACGTCCTCCTACTTGTTCAGAACGGTCTGGCATATTAGTTAGTTGATGACAACTTAAATATAAGAGTGAGACAAAGGTGAGAGAATATCTAATGCACGATCGACTGGAAGTATGCTCGTGATGAATGAATTATGAGGTTGGGAATGGAAATGGAACTGTAATGTGGCTCATACCATGTTGTTGTGAGTTTGGAGGAGATTGTTGTTGCTGTGCTAACTCCGTGGCCGCCATTGTGCGAAACTCAAGTGACTGGCTTGGCTCGGAGCGGTGTTATGCGGAGAGGATACAGAAAGCGTTGAAAGGATACGAAGGTTGGGAATTGAAGGATGGATGGGTGATATTTGATTGTAGATCTCAAATGGCTGGATTATCGTGGTTTGATGTGTTATCTCGGTATTTCCCTTTGCTTTCTTTGCTTCGCCTTGCCTTTTTCCTTAGGCAGATAAGCAAGACAGAAGAAAGAAGGAGTAAAAGTAATCAGACACCAAAATTCTCTCTCAAGTAAGACAAATGGGACTGCAGATGTAAACTGATATCTTTATCTTTGACACAATGATAAGAAGAAAAGAAGAAGTTCAGACGACGATGATAAATTGGGTTGAATGGAAATTCGCTGGTTCAATCTAATGACCATCACTCTAACCAAGGTCTCTCCTCTCTAGTGCCAAAAACCCTTGGTGCTTGTTTGATCGATCAATCAGCTCAGCCAATCAATCGATTCATTTAGGTATTACATAAGCTGCAGCTTACCCTTCGGGTGATTCACATCTAAACCTCCGACCGTCATAAATGCTACTGCGTGTACTAAGGTTAGCTAGTCTAGCTCAGGCTTAGTGTGACATCAAGACCTAATCATGTGATGTGCAATCGGAGTGCGAGACTGCCTCGAGACTGCTTAACATTGATTTGTCATCTACCCGAATAGTTTACCAGGTTCGGATGCTTCAACATCGAAAGTTGAAAGGTTTCTCACTTATATTTCACTGGGATATATCTAAACAACGGTGGTTGCGATAACCCCCATATATGTAAGGTTTCCAACGAGGATGACTTTTTTCCCCTACGATGGATTTGTCCTCACATACTAATCATTCACATGATTTTGATAGATGGCTCTTGCTCACTCTGCTCTTTCCTACAGAGCAATATGATTTCAACCCCATGAATCCTGTGTGCTATCTGATCTGTTTATCTGTCCATACTCACATTCAATGACCTGCTCATTGCTTTCATTATGTCTATACAACCATTGCCTTCAGATGTAATAGCACAAATAAAATCCTCTTCAACTATTACCACTCTTAATGGTGTCATCTTTGAGCTTGTCAAGAATTGTTTGGATGCTTCTTGCTCTAGGATTGAGATTGATGTAGACTATAGCCGTGGAAGTTGTATAGTAGAGGACAATGGGCTTGGTATATTACCATCAGAATTTGGGGAAAATGGAGGGTTGGGAAAGCTCTATCGTATGTTATCACATATCTTCTGATGCATCCAGAAATATAACTTACCTATGCCAGATTCTTCGAAGCTAAATGTCTCGAATCCAACTCATGGGGGCCATGGAACGTTTATTGCCTCGTTATCTGCTTTGTCCTTACTCTCAATTACTTCGCATCATCATCTGCACCACTCGCACAATTCAATACATATGCATAGATCCGATATTGTATCACGTCAAATCCCAGCCCCGGATCAACATCATCTTGCTTTTTTTGAACACGGTACACGCGTTACTGTCCGGAATCTGTTCGGCAACATGCCAGTACGCGTAAAACAGAGAGCCATCGCTTCTGGAAACCGGCAGGTTACCGCTCAGATGTGGGATGCTT
This sequence comes from Botrytis byssoidea, assembly GCF_014898295.1. Lineage (NCBI taxonomy): Eukaryota > Fungi > Ascomycota > Leotiomycetes > Helotiales > Sclerotiniaceae > Botrytis > Botrytis byssoidea. The sequence continues at coordinate 438,834 of NW_024065862.1, read as the reverse complement.
TACGTAGAGACATTGTCTCACTCTTGCTAGCATGGCCGAAAGATATTTCGGTGTCTATAAAAGAAACTGGTATTGACCAGAAAATTACCATCCGAAGGTCTCTGGCAACATCTGAATGGCGCCCAGTTGGAACTGTTGATCTGTTCAATACTTGTAGTATACTCTCCAAAGCCTCATATATCGCAATTGATGAAAAGCCATCTTGGATACCAGTGAGTGGCTCTACGTCAAGCTTGATTGTCAATGGCGCGATTTCTTTGATCCCAAATGCAACCAAGCACATTCAGTTTCTAGCATTTGGGATAGAACCTCTGATTTCTCAAGACAGCTGTCATTTCATCTATGAAGAAATCAATCGTTGGTTTCTCAATTCCTCGTTTGGAAATCAAGAGGAGGCAAATGAAATTGATGAAACCGAATTGAAAAGGAGATCTAAGGACAGAAGGTTTAAGGGCGATGGGTACACCAACAAAGAGCTCAAAGCAGGGAAGAAGAATGTTGATCGATGGCCAATGTTTTACATCAATGTTCACCAAGCCGATCCATTGAAGCATGCAAGATTGAAAGTTGACGACGTGTTAGATGAGAAGCGGAATACTCTTGACAAGATTTTGGAATTGTTGCAAGCGATTGTATTAGAATTTCTAACCAGGAATCATTTCCGGCCAAAACTGGCACGCGGGGATCGCACTAAGAGATCAGAATTAGCCACTTCATCAACGAATTCGGAGATTTTGGAGCAAAGTGGATCAACTGAGACTAATCAATCTTGTCAAGATGTGAACACTTTCTCAACTACGCCGGAGTCTTCTCCTGATGCCGATGAGAATTACAGCCAAAAAAGAGTAAGAATAGATACGCTGGGAACGAAAGTAAAGCTTCCTTCTTTTCGTCGGTCGCATTCCGCATCTGCTTCCCTTTTTGGGTCTTGGTCAAAAATCAAAACAGGGATTGGACAACCACATAGAAAGTTTACAGATATGCCAGAAAATTCTAGTACACCAGTAAAAGTTAGCTCGAAGGTGGATGTGCGAGCAGAGACACCTTTGATTTCCAAATCAGGCCACTTGACTCGATGTCCTTTCGAAGAAAGTCAAGCTCCAATTTCCAAAGCAACACCGCTCACTGATAACGTGCAAGAATCAGATGGCAGTGGAGATGAACTGGCTGTATGGGTCAATCCTGTAAATAAGGTCAAATCTCTAGTGAACAGGCGAACGGGTCTTGTCGTATCTGAAAAGAAAGAGGACAGAACGAACAGGAAACAATTTATCTCTAATTCGTCTTCTCGCTTTACTGTGGTCAAAAAGCCTCTTACAGGCAACAAGCAGCCCATTCCATGGATCGATGACATTTTGAATAGGTGGGAGAATCCAGTGTTCGCTCCTGCTCAACCTTCAATTCCTCAGGTATTGATGGATGGGCTAGATCTGGAGACACAAGAAATTATACATGGCCGTCATCAAGACTGTTCACAAGCTCAAATCGAGAAGGCATTTAAAGAAACTTCAACAGGACTCCCTGGGCGCATCTCAAAAGAAGCTTTACGAGATGCAGAGATCATCTCACAAGTAGATAAAAAGTTTATTCTAGCCAATCTCCAAAGAAATTCTACAGCTGAAGAAGACTCGAGTTCTCTTCTTGTGATTATCGATCAGCACGCAGCGGACGAACGAATTCGAATAGAAACTCTTTTATCTGATTTTCTTGCATCGCCCATAGTCTCAACTGTTCCAGTCCCAGCATCAGTATTCACTACTCCACTTGAGAAATCCCTTAACTTTGATATCTCAACAAAAGAATCTCAGCTTTTCCATACCTACATGAATCACTTTTTTTATTGGGGAATCATTTATTCAGTTTCGCCGACGGGTGCCACTATCACCGTCCAATATCTTCCACCCTTGTTAACTGCCAGACTTGTCGCAAATCCAAGCCTACTCCTTCACATTCTCCGTACAGAGCTTTATTCGTATCACGAGAATCCAACGTCGCATCCTAGCGTCACTTCAGCATCCACTTGGATTGAGAGGATAGCTCACATCCCAAAGAGCATCTTGGAGCTATTGAATAGTAGAGCTTGTAGGACTGCAATTATGTTTAATGATGAACTTGGTGTTGATGAGTGTAGAGAGTTGATCAGAAGGTTGGCAAACTGCAAGTTTCCTTTCATGTGTGCACACGGGCGGGTGAGCATGGTACCTCTTGGGGAGCTTGAGATAATGGCAAAAATGAGAGGAGGTGGTGATTGCTCACATTCAGTACGGTTAGATCAGGGAAACAAAACTGCGGGTAGTGACGGGGCATTTGGTACTGAATGGAGAAAATGGATGAGCCAGCGAAGAAAGAACTAGTGAGTAAGAACAAGCTCACTTTGATTAAACCGAAACAGTGAATCTCGAACGTCTTATTATAATGATCGGGCATGGTTCATCCGAACTAGAAAATGCACGCTAAGCTTTTCGAACTTACCTAGAAGCTTGAGAACGTCAAGTGCTCGTTGATACAACAACAATCGCATCACAATTATAATCAAAACTGCGAATGCGAATACAGCATCACTGCGAATTCCAGTGCAACAAAATGGAAAATCAGGAGCATCCTTTCCTTTTCGAGGACGGTGACATGCGAGTCAAAGCCAAACATGGTGAACGAATAATCACTTTCAAATTATCCTCTCATGCGCTGTGCTTCGCCAGCCCAGTTTGGAAGAAGTTCGTGTTTCCTCCATTTCCTCTTCTATCCTCAATTCGAAATGAAGAAGAGCCAAACTCGAAAAAAGCTTGCGCGGTTCCCGAAGAGCCATTTCCCGACACCGAGTTGGATTTCACCGAAGACAATCCGGAAGCTTTGTTAATTCTTCTGCAGATTGCGCATCTGAAATTTTCGGATATCCCTTCACAGTTACCGTACGAAGTTCTTTACCACATTGCCACCCTTTGTGATCAATACGATTGTAGAAGATTGGTAAAACCTTGGATTCAGGGTTGGTTGGAAGACGAGGCAAATGAGGCGTATCTACCACGCCAAGAAGGATGGTTATGGATTGCTTACTACTTTGGGAAGAAGGAAATCTTCTACCAATTGATGAAAATTCTGGCACTGCGACTGACCGTCGACAATGATGGGAAATGCATGCTAATGGATGAGCCATTTTACCGCCAACATTGCACTCTCGAAACTTCACTCTGCTCTCTGGGTCTGGATGCGAGTCCATTACCTCCTGAAATCACAGGTTAGCCTCATGCCCATATTAATTTTCGTCGCTCTAACAGCTCGTAGATACAATCGTTAACTTGCGTAAGGATTTGAATTCTTTCCTGTTAACTTCTACGACAAATAACCTGAGGGAGCTTTTTACCGGCAATGTGCTGAGCCCATGCAAAGAGTTATGCTCGTTGGCCATGTATGGACTTCTGAGCAAATATCTGAGCGAATGCAAGCTGTGGCCTCTACCAAGAACAGAAAACTACAAATTGACACCTTTTCAGTTGTATACATCGATAATCCGCGTTTTATGTAAGATTTCTAGTGCCCACAAACCCATGGCACAGCTCCATATAGGCAGCTGTTCATTCACGGGTGCTTGGAAACTGGAACTGGAGCTTGAAGCAAAAACCGGAATATGCAAATGCGATGCGCATTGGGATGAGGGAGAAACTGACGGAAGCAGATTTCAAGAATTTATGGATCACGCGGTCGAAGAGCCTAGAAACTTTGAATGTCCTAACAATTCTCTGGGGGAAGTTCAGGATAGATTCATCAAGGAAATCTTGGAGCTGCGCCCGATGGAACCATGAAGATGATCCGTTGCGGTCTAGTTTATTTAAATTGCCTCGCTTTGCATTTCATACCCGCGACCGGTAGTCAAAACACTGGTTATGTTACTCCTCTCATCCACTGAGTGGTTGGCTGGTTAGTTCGTTCCCAACTTCGTAGTAATGGCTTCCACGAATTTCGAAATGCATGTGGTAGCGTGTTCCGGCTAGAGTAACGCGGAAGAACGATTCCATACGAATGATTGCGTGCTAGAAAACTCATATTACGGTTCTAACATATAAGGGTATGAGGAAACTCGAATCGAGGATATAGCCGGATCATGAGGTTTAGTCTACTTTCTGATACATCAATGATATTCATATACTTCAACTTCAAAAAGTTTTGCGATTTTTTATACATGATCGGGGGTTCCCTGTGAGTTGCACTTTTCACTTCATAATACCGCAATATAAGCTTACTTCACCCCCAAAGAAATGATTTCACTCGACTTTGCTTTCTATTCTCGTGCATCTTTAGCATTCCGCTACTCTCTTCTGACCAGTCCGTGATATTTCAATCCCCCCTTCAGGAAAGTAATCGGAACCAACAGCAACCCATTCACTTTGAACAGTTCAACAATCTCAACTCTATTCCCTGGCCCAAAAAATAAAATCATCATATCATCCAAATCAAACCAGCCCCTGACCATAATTCCTTATCAAAAAAACTCCATCGTTTCACATAAACCAAACCCACACTTTGTAATCATAGCTTTACATGATATACCACACTACAGGGAACCTCCCTCCACCTACACATCCCACGCCCCCACCAAGCGAGAGATCGCTACATGGTTCTTCGTTTACGGTTCATCTTAACGTTATGCATTTTCTTGCATTTTCTCTTGCATTCTCTTGCATTTTCTTATCTCCAACATGTGGGTGGAGTGATGATTTTTGATTTTTGCTGTACGATTTCCGATTCATTGGTTGTGGGGGTGGTTTTTGGGGGGGTCTGTTTGGGTTCTTTGGGGTCTAGATCTTGGGATGATATGGGATGGATGGGATGGGATGGATGGGATGAATTTAAATCGTGTATCTACGTACATGTGTAAGGTGTATGTAAACCATGCTATATTGTATGTACCTATGTACCTATGTGCAAATGCTATCTACCTATGTACGATGTATACAGCGAGGAACATATCCACCATCCTATCTGTAACTATGCAAACCCGAAGAAACCATGATAAATTATTTAGTCTCAGACTAAATCCTCATCATCGTCATCATCATCATACTTATTCAATTAAACTAACTGTATCTGAAAGGAAGTTCGCTCCAAAAATGATGTATTTTCCAGCCCGTAACCCCAAACGCCAAGTGAGATGAATAGATAGATAAATAAGTAATACAAATGCAAAGTGGTATCTGTTGTCCCGCCGCTAAAAGAAAAAGAAATTCAAAACCACGCTTTGCTTCCGTCCACAGCAATAAATGCGCAAGTTTCCGATGGGAAATTGCTCCAGTAATAAGAGGCGTTTGAGGAATGGGTACATCATTATATTCTCCCTATCGTATTTTCATAACCTGCCTTTCAATCCACATCACGAGTCATCATCTTCATTCCATTCCATCCCATCCCTAATCCAAAGCCGTGATCGCAGCTCCTACAAGCGTGTCCAGCGCGCTTCCATCACTCTGCACACTATATACCGGTTTGGTGGCGCCACTCCACACCAATCCGAGCATATTGTCACTACTAGTATCCTTGCGAATAATGCTCTCTGCATTGAGCGCTAGGAAGGCTCGATACTTGGCGAGAACATCTGCGTCCATTCCGGTAGCTCTGTTGACCATGAATGAGAGATTGCGTGTGAAGACACCTTTAAATTGCTGTTCGTCTCCATTACAGGCATTAGGCTCGCAAGCTTTTTCCTGCAGGATTCCTGCAGAGGTAGTCATGTTTGCGATGACTGAGTTGGCGATTTGGACCGCGAGGGCAGTGTAGGAATGACTTCTTGTGCTCCAGGTGAGTTCAGTGAGACCGGATAGGATGATCCCTTGATTGTAAGTGAACACGATCTTTCCGTTGTTTTTGCATGTGGACATGGAGATGCCGTCGTTGAAAAGATGAGTAGAGGGATTCATGGATGTAGTGGTGTTGGTGATAAGGAAGTCGTAAGCAATCAGAGCTTGGGAATAGTAGTAACCTTGACCTTGAGAATTCTTCTTGGCGGGGAGGCGGTTGGCGAGTTTGGCGGAGGCGGTAAGGTAGAGTTCGTTCTCTACACTGTTGACACCGGCGTGGTTCTTGTCCCACCTGATTGATTGTTAGTATATTTGTTCAAGTTTTGTAAGGCTGTTTGCAAAAGGGTACACATGATGAGTTGCAAGGAGATTATGTCGTAATTTGTGTGAGGAGAGATTGGTAGTCATTTGACCGAGAGTGAATGGAAAGGAACATACCATAAGCCACCACAAGGAGTATTACCATAAACACTCTTGGGATCTTCGTAGATTGCAGCCGCAGTATTAAGATAGGTAACATTTCCAGTTGCATCGTAAACCTGAATCCAAGCCAATACCCACCAGAGTTCATCATCATAATAATCATTAAGAAATCCTTTCGCATACGCGGGGGCATGCGTCAAGATTGTCGCAAAAACATCAGGCATCCATGTAGCTGTGGTTGGGTATCTTCCATAGTAGTTCGCCATCATAGTAAGGACATTGGCGGAAGGCCACCACTGTGGGGAGAACTTTCCGCCGTTGTCATAGGAGCCCCATAGTCCGGAGGGAGCGTTCCAGTAGGTTTTCTGGAGAGCGTTGATAGCTGATGAAGCGTAGTTTTGAAAGTCCCCGCGGGTCAAATCTGTTGCACGCTTCGCTAACAAAGAGGGGTCGAAATCTCGCTGAATCTTTGTTGGGATAGCTTCGACTACAGAAGAAGTGAGGGCAGCTATGGATAGCGAAGCCAAAATATGGCGCAGAGAGATATGCATGTTGTCTGGTAGTACTTTGTCTGTGGAAGAGCTTTCGTGCGTTGTTCTTAAGCAGGTTTCAGGACGTTATGAATCAATTAAAATTCGATGATTCACACTACTTTCCTTTTCTATGAATGGGCGCGTGATAGTATAAAGTTTGATGTAAATGACTTCCTGATTTCTTCAATATGCCTCGTGCCAAGTCTGAAGCCAATAAAGTCGCGCTACTAATTTGTGAAAGAGATGAAGGAGCAACAGGATTGGACGTTCCTATAGACCATTATGGAAAGCCGAGGAGCGGGAATCGGCAGACTTTATATTCACGCCCATAACGGCCGGCGGACCTCCCAAGTAAGCCAAGGCCCAGAATTCTATGGCATTGCTGAAAATCGGTCGGGAAATTGGTTTCTCGATTTCATTAACAGGAAGGCTACAATTCTTTCGAGGTCGAATGGTGGACTATGTGGCTCGAGCGTTTGTGGTTCTAAAATTGGATCTCTTCGGGGATTTTATTCCAACAAGTCAGGGGTTTAAACGGCCCACTACCATATACCTACAAGGTGATCCCACACTGGTGAAGATCATTTGTAAAGCAGTTGAGCCTTGCTCCAGAGTTTTGGTGTCTCATCTGCATATAATTGGATGACGTGAGATCGTGTGTTCGCAGAATGGATCCTTTGATTTACATTGGATGAGCTCATAGGAAAATCTCAAAGCAAATCTCGGGAGGGGTTGGAAGACAAGAAAATCGCAATTCTGGAGCATTGCTAACATGCCTTTAGGTTAGATGGTCTACAGACGATCTGAAAGTCCCAATAATGTTTGCGGTATGATAACATCGACACCCAAAAATCAATAAATGACATGGTCCTATAGCAGGTCAATATCGGCTACCATCAAATTCTATGGCTTGGCCGGCGCGAAGACCTTAGATGAGCTCATCCAAGTATCGAACCGATCGTTCGTGCTTACAAGAGCGCACCTTCTCCGATTGGTACGCGGTAGGTGAAAGAGCCTAGCCCCTTATTCTATAACTGTCTCTTATACTGATTGGTCAATGTGCTTATCCCACTTTTCTGCATTCGGCTAGTACAATAGCTGAATAGATTTTGATCACAGTTTTTCGTGATTCCAGCATTGGTACCAAGTGGGAGGATAGAAGAAAAACGCCTGACCTTGTCAGATCTATGCCACGAAGCGAATTTGTACGGAATTGTGACATTTCTGGACTTGAGGGCTTGTTCAATTTCCCGAAAGGAGCTTAATATGTCTTCTTTCGTTTCATAGCATTGATCAGTAGCTTGAAGAAAGCGGCTGAGCAGTTTCAAGTCCTCAATTCAGATGAACAGCCGTTGCGTTTAGATACATGTATAATTTCAATTTCTCGTGAGAGGATTCTGGCCAAGATAGTTCGTAGTTCTCGTATGAATGATTCCTCTGTCAGTATGTTGATTCGTTTCGAAAGAGTATGAGAGCGTCAATATTGATTGACGTTGATTTCTTCATCTCGAAATTTGATGGGTACGCGCGATGGTGGATGCTCTGATTTGTCAGCTGGCATGCCGTTTCAAAATAGCCATGGCATCATACGAAATTATTAAAGCAGCCATGAAAACTTCTTTGCGACCAATCACACGCAATATTCATCTTATCAAATCTAATTCTCACCGATACCAAATTTGGCAGCAGGAATAAACGACGAGGTAAGTTTAACATCAGCAAAAACGCCACCACATAGCTGGGCGCAATCTTATTAAGTTAATTTTTGTCTCAAACCAGATCTTTAAGGTTAAATCAACGTTGAAGCGGGCCATGTAACCCCAGGTTTAACGTGATGGCAATATCGAGGGAAAATGTTACCGGCGTTTAATGGGAAAGCTGCTCACAAGTTGCATTAAAGGGTACGCTTATGAATTGACAAGGTATTTTACGCAAAATGGTGTGGGTTGCACTTCCTTTTGAATCTAGCGGTCTTCTCAGAATCTCAAATCGGTGCACCAAAGGAGTGGTGTAATCTTAAATCCATGACATTCTCAAGTTCGTTCCGATGTTTCCGTTGAAGGAAGACAACTTCTCAGTATCGTTACTCTCAACACAAACTAGATTGCTAAGTCTTCTTAATTGAAGAATGGGGTATTCACGGCTCGATCCTGTGCAGCAAGTGTGCGTTGCTGTTCTGCAATACTGGAATACATTTCTTGAAACAATGGCGAGCACATGACTGGGGGTCGCTCACCATGTCCTCCCCTGCATGGTGAAATCGTCTCCGAGTAGCTTACAATTGAAAAAGAGTCTGAGGGACGTATCGAATCATGTCCGCTGGAGTTCACATCTCCTTCCCATGCACATCACGAGCATGAAGCTCGACCTCAGGTCCCTTCTCCATGGCTCGAGGTTGACAGTTCTTTACCCTTTCCAGTTTGTCCCTTAGTATTTTACTTCTTCAGAATTTTAGGAGTTGAAGCTTTCATTGCGCTGGTCTGGGAAAGAGTAAGAGCCAGAGCACAGACCAAATGGAATTCGGAGAGAACAAAGTGAAAGATTGAAACACTTGTTCGATTTCACTAATGTATATCTATAAATCTAACACGCCAAAAATGATAGATCTACATTTCCAAACTTCGCTTGGTGGCTCTCGTCACACTCCTGCAATATGCATACCTCACTCGGTCCTCCTCCAGTCCCACCAACCCCTCAATCGTCGTTCCTCTCGGACTACTGAACTGTTCTCTAATCTCATCACCCGTCATTCCTTTCGACTTCTCTTTTTGCCTACCATTCGCCTTCCCATCTTTTTTTCCATCATCCCCACTACTCTCTTCTCCCTTGCCCTCCAAAAGCCCGATCAAGCCCTTTAAACTCCTCACCAAGATATCTCTTCCCTCACTCCTCTTAATGCCCTCCTTCACACCCCCATCTAGTATCCCGTCAAGCGCCACTGTTAAAAACGCCATGCTTGTGGCCGCCATTACACTGGCCGCATCATATTGCCCAGGCCCCACTTCCACTATCGATCCTATACATCTAAAAATGTAGCGAACAATAGATTTATTTTGTTGCGAAAGAACCATCGAAGGAGATATCTCCACTACGGTATTTGATTCTCCGAAACTGGCTGCTAGACTCGGCATCGCGCGGACAATAGCAATTTCTTTTCCCTTGCCTTTTCCAATTGAAGATTCTGAGATTCCGATCGCAGCAGTCATTCTTTCCACCGGTGTCCCTACTGCTACACTAATCACTAGTTTTCCTCCCAACGCTTCTTTTACTCCTTGCATTGAGAGTACCCCCTCGATTGTATATGGCTTACACGCTAGTAGAACAATATCTGCCTTTTGCATAGCTTGAAGTACCCCGTCATTCCCAACAAGGATATGAACACGTGATTCGCTTGAATGGAATTGTTTGCGCAATCGTATCACGGAAGCCATTGTGTTGACTGTAGCAATAAATGTATTTATATTGGAATCTGTAGCAGCGCCTTTGGACTTTGCGTTGAGAATACCAGTGAGAATTGAAGTGCCCATTGTTCCTAAGGAAGCATGTCAGGTGACTTATCAAGGGGCTGATGAGTTGTGCTCTGTGCATCCTCCCACAAGAGTACAGACAGATGAGCAGAATAGAAGGGGTACTTACCACAACCAATAATCGCAAGCGTAAGTCCTCCATTCTCTTTATCTTTGTTAGACATCGTGAGATCTGGGGAGGTAGGAGAGGAGGCCATGATTGCAATATCTTGACGTGTTTGTGGGTGATATTCGAGATATATATATAATCCGTCTTCACGTCAATTTGTCTCCTCTTTAGATAGATACTCTTGAGAAACTTCGACGAATCCGCAATTACGAAGGTCACCAATTTCGAACTTCCTCCTTTCTTTGCAAATTAAATTGCTCCCTGGGGCCTGTGTTTTGAGAAGGAGGGGTTGAGGCAAGGTTTACGGCCGCAATCCAACGGCGCTAATCCTATATAGGTGTCCTGCTTATGTTCATGTGAGGCTTTTCATTCGCGGAATAATGAATGGTGATTGATCCATAATTTTCCTGTATTGTGGATTATTAGGCAACTTAGTGACACAACAGTGTTGGAAGATGCTTATTGCACTGTACCAACAGATTTAAGGGGTTCGGCTGCATATATTGAAGAGAAGCTTTTAGGGGAAAGGAATTCTGATCTGTGCTACGATAGAGGCGTACAAAATGATCAAATCGATCCAGATAAGTTTCCGACTGATCGTCGCTGGATGATGCGTCTAGCCCGCTAAGTGAGTGGGTACCTTTTATCTCTGCATGGGGGCTATAAATGTTCGTGCAGTCATAGATAAAAGACATCAGTAGTTCTATCGCATTAGGGGATTTCACAGCTTCCCTCCGTACCACATCGTGATGGTAGAGCAACACGTGCAAATTTCTGTAAATGGCAGTGGTGATGTGCCTCTAGGAATGGAAGGCGCAGTTGACGTCTTGCTGAGAAATTCACAGGCAAACCCTATGTCAGAATTCCACCATGAATTTTTGTCGAATCCCAAAACATTCATACGATTATTAGAGCTTGACAATGTCGAAGTAGAAGACACGACGACCGAATTGCGTTGTAACATTAGCACGTGGCATGTTGGCCATACACCTTCATATCATGCCATATCCTATGTTTGGGGTAGTACAGAGTTTAGCAAAACTATAAATGTTAACGGGAGAGGCCTAAAAATAAATAACAATGCGGATTACGCGTTGCGACAAGCAAAATGGTTTGGCGTCCGATATGTTTGGATGGATTCGATATGTATCGACCAACACAACATCGAAGAAAAAGCTGATCAGGTGAAGATGATGGGACAGATATATCGAAACGCTTTATGTGTCTTGGCTTGTGTAGGGTTGCATGATGATGACAGCGAGCTTGTGATGAGATTTTTCTGCAAAGTCAAGATCTTCAAGCCAGGACATGGACCATATCGATGGAGGCTCTAGGCTGACTGTCATTAAAAATACTATTGAATCTCTGATATGGGCCATCAAGACCCAAGACGTCAGAAAGAGAAGGCTTCGCAGAGCTTTTTTCACCTTCATGAAAAGACCCTACTGCAAGCGAGTATGGATCCTTCAGGAAGTTTCTACCGCTGGAAGTGTGATTGTTTTTTTTCGGAAGTGACCATCGTCCTATAGGCGAGCTTTATACACTTCATCATAAAGTACACAGTCTGATGGTGAACACTGGCCGGTTTTACACATGCAAGCAGTTGTTCTTCGTTGCTTCTTTGACAATGCATCGACAAGGGATAACAAAAACTTCCATAGCAGACTGGCAGGACAGCCGTTGTGACCCTGGTACGAATTCCTGCTGGGGTTACTGTGCGGATTCTTGCTATCGATACCTGTCATATGGGGCTAGAAAATTAGATCAGCATTTCCTCTTACTCCCTTTATTGGAGTTGACAGAGGAGTTACAATGCCAAGATCCTCGAGACAAGATATATGGGGTTCTCTCCATGATTGACTGGCAGGATATTCTGCCTATTGAGCCGGACTACACAGCAGACATCTTTGAGCTAGCTGTTTTGGCAATCACTAGGATAATCGAACAATCAAAATGTTCAGAAGAACAATGTTCAAAAGAAAGTTGCTATCGAGCAGCATTACCTCTCGCTTACTCATCGGCGGAGAGCATGAAGCTATCTCTCGCGAGCATTAATCCAGAGATCGTTCAAATGAATCAGCACCCAGAACGCGATAACAGTTTTGATGATTCTGTCAGTTCACACGCAGAAGACACAGAATGGTACTCTTGTGAAATTATGAAAGCCAGTGACAACAATTGGAAGCTCGACGTTCGACCAGATTATAAGTTCCATAAGAAGCATGTAGAAGGGGAACCGGGGTGTATATTTCATCGTGATAAAAGCGGTGGTCGGCCAAGATTGGTCTTGCCTGATCTCGAAGGGGAAATCCCGGAGAATTATGTCAAAATCACGGATGAAGAATGCGGCCTCATAGCGCTGCTACCTCAAGCTACACGACATGGAGACTTGCTTGTTACTCAAGCGTACGCACATTTTGACCGCAGAGAGCCAACCGGAATCAGATATGAAATGCCTCGCTACTAGTGTTACGAGAGCACGAATCGCGCCGTCATTCAATAATTGGGCAAGCTATAGTTGTGGGAGGATGTGTGGCATCTAGCGCTACTATCGGCTCATGGTTCGACTTTCAATTTGATGTCCGCGACGCGCTTAATCTGACGATTTCCTGGGCAAAATGTCCCGCCTACCAAAAAAAAGATCTTTCTTTGATGACTTGGAGTATGGCAAAAAGCTTATTGGACCTAAAGATTTGTCGGGTTCCATTATCTTCATACGCATCTGAGGTGCAACATAGGCCCGGGGGAGTTGAAATAAATTGGCGTCAGAAACTTGGATCTGATCCTTGGATGGCGGAGAAGTCGGGAGGACTTAGGCGGAGACTCAAACTATGGTACTCAAACATTGAAGTTGAATATGGAACGAGACGAGTAAACAGAAATGCTAGATATAAATCTGCGTAACGAGCACAAGGTTCAAAGAATGCGCATGTCTACCATCTTTGAAAATTGCCCACAACATGCAATAAATCGTCCAGTTGCCGTAACATATTCGAAAGTTCTACCTAGCTTACTACTCTACGGTAGCATGTTCATGTACCGCACGGTAGAAACCAGGAAGGATCCAGCCAAATGCACTGGATGATTGATAGAAAGTTATGTGTACTTCTGTAATCACTCGATCTGATGAAAGCTCTTCTCAATGCTCTGTCCCTCAAAGTTGTGATTGCTTGTGCTCGTACGACTCTGCACTTGCAATTTTTCTTGAGAATTGAGCAGTACATAAATCAGTGGTCTAAACATTTCGGGGCTGAGCTGACTTTGCGAACGAGAACGGGTTTTTGGCTCTCTTACCCGACCCATGGAATGGGGGGAAACAAAAATAGCAAGATGATGATGAGAAGTGCAGGTAATGACATGAAAGCTTCACGAGCACCGAGAATTTCAAGATAATTCTACGAATGATTCGCGCTAATTTGGTGTGTCATGATGTGATGATCTTGGCAGACCAGATCTGATAGAGTTTTCTTTGAATCAGGAATATCCCATTTTGATTCCTGATGGCCCCTTCCCAAATTCACTCAAAACTCCTCCTACCTCTGATATTAGTTAGGAAGATAAGGAGATTTACTCACGACACGCTATCTGAATCAAAAATTTCTCTATTAGGAAAGGTCAGATGTCGAGCACTAAAGTTACCTAGGTAGAGACACTGTCTTCCTATCTACCGTACAGTACTAGTGAATACTGGTAAATACATTACACGTGATTTAGTTATGGTGAAACATGATCTCACTATAATAATTCACTATTGCAGTACATCCTCATCCTTTTATTAATCGGTTCTGGTCCAAATCGAAATCCATTGAACTTTACATCAATTTAATTGAGATAAAATCCGAAATTAATCACACTTCAATACAACTAAAATTCAAATCAACAAACACCGCAACAAAAGATGTCCGACTCCGACGCACCTACCAACGTATCTGTTAGAGATCTCGACTATTCGGGACTCAGAAAGGCCATCGATACAAGACTCAACAAATATTTCGAGAGGTTGGACGCGCCAGAAACCCACGAAAGACCCAAGGCCATTCATCGTAACGACTTTTACAAATTCACAATCCGTGCAGAAGAGCCAAATGTAGAATTCATCAAGTTTGTACCAAAAATCATGTGGTGCAGCAAACTGGGAGTCTACAAACACGTTTCTCGTGAGCGGGCTTATGAACTTCGCATTGTTCTTGATGAGTTTTGTGAAGAATGGTGTAGTCAATGGTTGACTGGTGATGCTGGAATATTCTTTGTGCAGATTCGTACAAATCTTCGCAGGGGTAGGAACTTGTGAACCGACGAGGGTTCCTTCCGACTACTGGGAAGTAAATCACTTGTAGCTATTCGTGGCTTTAGACGTCTGGCCACACGTCATTCTCAGGGTAATCTCTACCCCTAACGAATGCAAGAGCAAACGCGACGTGGAAAGGCTTCGATTATTTACAAGAGTTTCCTTACAAAATGAAACTCTTAACCAATATCATTCTTTTTTTTTCGCAATAAGAAACAATCAAGAGCGATAACAGCAAAATAAAACTAGTATTGAATTTATATTAATCGAGACTCTGAATCTTTAGACTGGGCAAAGTATGGAACAAAAAATGTATCCAAAGGTTTTCATTGAGGCAGAATTGGGGGAACATCTCACCAAGTTATTTCTAACGTTGGATGAAGATTCGCTTCGAGGTATCATGGCTCAGATTGTCAGGGACGAGGGCTACGGACGCCCTATTTACAATGAAAAAAGAGAGGCTATCTTCATGATCAACATTGACCCATCAAAGCTATCTCACAATAATCCGCGAAAGATGGTCACGGCATACACCTTCATGGATGTTGAGGATATTCGAAAGTTTCTTAGGGATTTGTCTTATAAATCCTGTGTCGATCAAGATACTCGTGGAGCCAAAATTCGGTGTGATCTCCGTCTGGAAGGTCAGAGAGTAGTCTCGCAGGTCAAAGTATGGGAAGAGGGTGACTCAGATTTCGACGAAATTGGAGATGAGGATGAAGATGAATCGCTGTTTGAAGAGGTGCTCGGTGGCACAAAAGATAGTTATGCCGTCTGGAGATGCAGGGTCTGGTTCGCAATCGAAAAAATGAGAGCTCCACAACTTCGTAGGGCTATTCACATGATATGCGGAGGAGTCTACAAGCTGAGATTGCCCGCTGATGAGGAATACATCAATAAAAAGGAAGATCCGGATTCGCGACGTATAGTCGCGGTAATCTTTATAGTTGGTACTCAAGTCGTCCTCACACACGAAGCCGAAAGTTGCGATCTACTGGAGGACATGACTGCTGATGAGCTTAGAACAACCCTTTTAGTTTTGTTGAGATCTGGACGTGTCTCATTGCCAGTCTTTAACGGCAAGCAACTTTTTATAGATGGGTGCACAATTACTCTCGAAATGTGTGGAGGGGCCAAGCCGCAAAATGAAAGTCCCAGTGAGAGCGCCATTGAAAGCGTCAGTGAGAGCGCAGAACAGGATCCAGCAGATGAATATCCAGCAGAAGATGAAGCAAGTGATTATGGAGTGGAAGTTGACTCGTCCGACGAAGAATACCATGAGCCTGAGAGCCCCAATCCTAGGAAGAGGGCTAGACTGTGGGTTGAGCCAAGTCGGCTGCTCGGACCAAGATCGTGGTAGTATGCTTGTTCAAGTGACTATCCATATAATGGTGAATTCTAGACCAACAATTTGGTGTCAAGTATTGTATCTTTACACCGCGAGGGAAGGGAGGAAAGCAGATTGCATGCGCAACTAATCAACACCTAGTTCCAATTAGAGAAGTACAGAATCCAACAATTTTGTCATCCATACAGATCTGATGAAACAGTGAATTTAGGCCAACCAATTTCTTTTGCCTATAATTAACTTGCAGAGATTTAAAATTGCTTCTCAGCTTATCTAAGCGAACGGTGAATACTGTGACTGCAACTCGCGCTCTCGTACTTATTATATTATTACCTAAGCACGTCCTACTAATCCACTACATTGTCAAATCGGGAGAAGCACCGATACAGCTTCATCAGTACAACGACCATGAGTGACCCAAGACTCAAGACCGCCTTCGACGGAATGAACGCGCGAAGACTTCGAGAACTCCTCAACAAGCTGTGTGAGTGTGGAAAGTTTACTATTCATGATTCGATGGGTAAAATCGAGGTCGATGACCGCAACATCATCATCTCGAATGGATTCATCGACCTTACTCAAAGCGACGATAGCGATGGCGAGGGCGAGGAGAACAATAATGGCGAGCTTGGAAGTTACAACGACAACGAGGACGAGCTTGCTACGGAAAAAGGAGACGATGAAGAAGTTACAATCGTTGACAGCGCGAGATGGACTGAGCTTGAAGCTGCGGAGATAAATCAACGAGCGGGCACAATGGGGGAGCAAAAGATAGACGAAGCAATTGGAATAGTCAAATCGCCAGATCAAGACACAAACAAAGGCAACGATGAAGTACACAGCGAGGAGGAATCGGAGACTTACTCATTGGACAATTCTGATGATGAGAAAGATGTGCCAGCTTTACGAAAGAGCGAGATCAAGGAATTGCTTTTATCAAAGAAAGATTACCTAGAGGAAATTTACGCTGAAAAGGAGAAAAGATTGCGACTTTTGGTCGCTTCAAAGAAGAGAAACTTGAAGATATTTGAGTGCGAAAACTGTGGCTCCGACTTCAATATCGAGGAAAACAAAAAGGGAGATTGTTCGTTCCATCCAGGTATGTATTGAAGTGTTCTATCTTCGTGTAACGTTTTATCATTGACACTCATTCTAGGCGAGAGAGAACTAGATGAGAATTATGTGGAGGATTATCATTAGCCAACTATGGAGAGCCGTGGAAGAGTGTAGATGATCCGGAGTATGCAGATCGTTTCATCTGGAATTGTTGTGAGAGTAATCCAGATGTCGAGGCGTTTATATTTACGAGACATAAGGCATTGGAGGAAGGAGACAGCAAAAGAACTAAAATTGATGGTTAGTGGTCTGTCATGCTAGTAGCAACAAGAGTAGCGGGGTTTATACTTGATGTTCCATTGATGTTGATCTTCCAAATGCAAATAACCCTCTTGAATGCTTAAGGATGTACGTTTGAAAAAGACATGATGGGGGTCTTTTATATAGATTGACAATTCCAGCTATGCATCTCATCCATTGCTTTTGATCTCAAAACTTTTTTGTGCATTTGCTGCTTATTTGATGTGAGGGAGACAAAGTTACATTATATCTTGTAACCATCTCAATAAACCATAAGAAGCTGTACAGGCTTGCTTCGGCCTCTTTAGACTGTACAAATATATGACATGTATTCATTCCAGATATTCTCGGACAAATTTTGTGCAGAGAGTGAACAGCTTGCTCTCATTCCCCAAAAGATAATTATGTGGTGCTGAATCTCCTTACATTGTTGACATGCCTTGGACGAATTTGTTTAAAGGAATTTCAGGAGCCATCATCGGTCGAAATTCACCTCTTAGCTATCACCACTTCATTTTTGTGATGAACAAGGCCGTAGCTACTAATATTAGCGAGTAGATGGTGTATCTCGAGCTTCTTTCAAGAATATCTGCTTTCCTTCTCAACAACGACTTTCCTTACACCTATACACAGCTCTTGGATCCACAGCTTTTATATTATTCATCTTCAAATTTTGTATCTCAGCACAGACAACATGATCGACTCAAGATTATGCGAAGAATTTGACAAGATGGATGCTCCACAGCTCCGAAATCTTCTCAAGTTGGTCTGCGACAACAAAGGCTTTACTTTGAAGCATTGTCATGGAAAGCTTTTTGTCAAGCCAGAGAAGGTGTTTTTCGGAGTCGTTGGCTTTCACGACGGCAAGCCTAGAGTTACTGACTTCGGGCACTGCGATAACTATGAGGAAAGGGAAGAGGATGTTGGAATCGAAGTTGAAGAAGTGCCGGCCAAGTCCAAGTACGAAATCCATGAGTTAGTCAGAGCCAACAAGAGAAAACATCCCGGCAAAAGCACCACCATGTTTAGATGCGAGAATTGTTATAGTTACTTCTGCATAAACAACAACCCGGCCAATGACTGTCTATGGCATCCAGGTACATTGTAAATCTTTTTCGTCCCATGCCTATCTTACTAACAATTGCAGGTTATAGAACAACGGATCTTGAAGATATCATATGGGCAGATCATGATTCAAAGAAAGACGGAGCAATTGAATCTCTTATTGATCATCCGGACTTCGAGGATCGTTGGATTTGGTCTTGCTGTTCACAGTTCGGAAGCGACTGGGGTTGCAAAAACACGAGACACAAAGTGTTGGAAGAAGTCGAAGAGACAAGGAATATATTCGAACCCACTCCCGAAGACTCACGGAGTGACTGCGAAGACCTTGAAGATTCTGACTCATACGATGCATCCGAGGACAGGGAAGATGTTGAGGAACCGGCTGCGAAGAGGGCCAGACATGATTACAACAGTGTGTACAGGAAACAGAAAAGTAGACAATGGTGCTGAATTGAGAGTATGAGTCCTTCTGTGACGGAGGAAAATCAATGTTTTATATTGAGAGAGAACCTTGAGGGGACTGGGAACATTTAAAGGACAAGACCTCGAGGGCGTATAAGTGGAGAAATGAGTCCATTTCGGAGGGACGAAATATCGTGGCGGATGGCGGTTGAGGTAGGACAGGCTTTGCAAATGAAAGCAAAATCGAGACTATTTGCTCCAATGTTGATTGGATTTGAGGGTTCATATCAATATTAAAATTTCATGAAATTGTTGCCAAAGGCATCTCGTCAACGTACGTGAAGTGGTGGTGCAGTGTATTGTCATTTCATCTTTTGAATTCCACGTGATTAGCAAATAAAATTGGAAGTTACGTAAGCTTGGTGAAGCACGCTGCGACCAAAATGAGAGGGTAGCAAACAATTCGAGATACAAAGAACTGAACATATTCACTGTCAATAATTCATTAAAACTGATGAATTTTGTAATTCATATTTTGGGCTTTCAATACTGCACTTCGCCATGTTGAGATCCGAGATAAAGGAAATTTATTTCTTAAAGCTCTCGTAACAAAATAACAGCGCGAACTTTGCTACACTATACAAGAATTGCACATAGTGGTCATGTCGGATGCCAATATGGAAGGTCGCAATGGCGATTTGTTATCACTTGCCAAGCTTGATACTAAACAACGAATCGAGCAGGCAAAACTTCGAGCAGCCGAACGAAGAGCTCGTGAAGCAGCTGCAAGACGCGGGGAACAAGCTTCTCTATTACCATCCCGGTCACCATCTTCCGCATCGCCCTCCATCACACATTCTTTACCATCTACTTCCAATCATGCATCAACAACAAACATTTTTCTTCCATCACCGACTACAAATCATAAACGCATCGAGCGGGCTAAAACACTCGAGGCACTATCAACGAAGATCGATGGGGCGGGGAACTTTAAGCTTCAGGAACTGATTATGAACATGATATTGAAATGTTCAGGAGCAAAAGAGGTTGCGGAATCCTTTTTCCTATCGAACGGTGTGGAGGAGAACAACGAAGAAGACGGTGAAAAGAGACGAGATGATGCGGCGGAATCAGAGGACACAGACGTGCAAACCACCAATCACGTGACACATGCCCGCGATTATGGCGCAAGCACTACTTCAAATATGGACCAGAGTCGAGAGGATCCGTCAGCAATTGAAGCAGGGCTTGGAGCCCCGGCGACGATGGTGCTAAGTCAACAGATTGGTGAAGCAAATACCAGGCAAGAATCTGTTTCACCACGTTTACATCCAACTATTTCTCCAGAGGACAGCTTGATATTGCACAATAACGAGGTAGCCCGTCAATCAAGTGTCTTGGAACTGAGAAGTCGCTCTGGTTCTGCGGACTCACAAAGCTTAGTTGACAGGCAACTTCTTCCCATTCTCAATAATAATCCACAGAAAGACCCTAGAACGATCGATAACCCAGGATCGGAACCAACCTCGATACACACAAACACGGAAACGCTTCATATTGCGAATAATGGCAAACCAAAAGAAATTGTGTCCGCCACAGATATTTCGAAAGCGCTCGACACTCTTCTCATTAGCGTCGCCAAGTCACGTGGAATGACTGTTAATGATAATTATACGAGCGCGACTCCTCAATCCTCAATTCCTGGAGCAAGCGAGTCTGTCACGACTTCAGTAGAGAACAATAGACCGCAAGATGACATGCTTCAATTAGACAGTGACATTTCAGTCAGATACCTTGCTTTAGCTCGTGCTTCTGGTGTCGCCAATTTTCCTTACGACCAACCTGCAAGTATCAGAGCTGGATCTCCACGCAATGTATCCACTAAAGAGTTGTCGTTTGAAGCGTTTAACAATCTTGTTGATAATTTTCGGAGGAATATTAAATCGATGCATGAAGCTCATGTAAATAATGAGTCCCTGGGAAATATGAGGAGTCAAGGAGTTCAAGAGGATTTCAGTGATGCTAGTGATCTGGGCAGTCCTATTCCTATCGATCTAAATGGCCAGGAGTTGGATGGAAACTTAGTTCGTATCGACGGCGCCAATCCGGGCGTCGAAATAATTACGCCCATGGCAGAGTCAACGGATAGCGAGGAAGATGAATATGATTTCCTAGACAACATGCCAAGTAGTCATTACAACTGCGATAATTGTCGAAAGCCAATCGTGTTACCTGAAGGTTCAATTGTTAGTCTGATGAGTCCAGCACCTACCACATGTCTGCATTGCAAGACTCGAAAAGCTGCAGGGGTCACACGTAGGAGACTGGGGGCTGGATCTCGATCAAGCGTTGTTGCAGAATCTCCCATATCTGAGATAAGCAATCGGCTTTCACCTGACCGAGTAGATCAACCTGTTACGGAGACTTCAATTCAGTCTTCGAGACCTGTTGCCGAGACATCGGCGCCAATCCCTGAGGCTTGCTCGGAACCATTACCAGAACCATTACGAGAATCACCACCAGACTCATTGCCAGAGCCATTATCGGAACCTCTATCAGAATCACCACGAGAACCACCCATAGAAGATATCGAGCACCTATCACATTCAATAGAAATTGAAGAGAGCGAATCTGGTGAAATGCCTCGGGACTCTCAGTCAGGCGATCGAAGCAATATAAAAATGGAGTATCATAGAGGGACTTTCACTGTTGACCTTCCGGGATGGCCCAGTTCTGCAAGCCCATGCCTTTCCAAGAATAAATTTTCAGCTAACAGCCAAACATCCCCAAAGGGTATGAAGCGCAAGGTTGAGTACATAGAAGGTGAAGCCGTCTATTCCTGTCCCATCGGCCCGAAACGACGCCGCGGCAGACCTTTTAAAGATTATCATGCAATCGTTTTAGACCCTTCGCCGGCAGACTCTTCTCAAGCTTCGACACCGACATCACGCCAAAGTTCACAAGTGGGTCTGAGTGGCAAAAAACGAGGCCGTCCATTTGGAAGTAAGAATCGAGTAAAATCGGAGACTATAGATCACAATCAGCCAATGAATATTATAGGAACAATCAGACCTACGGGCCAGCCTCAATCTGCTAAGAAAACTCGGGAAATTCTACGTGATTTATTTAACGCAGAACAAGATTTCATAGAACATCCGATCGCCTGCTCTGGAGTACCAACACACATTCAGGCTAATTCTAGTTCGGCCATTAATGCTACAATTCCAGACTTGCAGTCACCCTCTGGCCGTGTTGTTCCATCAGACAAAAGGGCTCGGCGAGATCTTGATCCTGACTAATGCCAACATGGGAATCGGAAGTTCGAAGCGGAACAACACCAGATGGTGACTCAAATTCGTCTTCGTTCGGTGATGGAGTGTCAAATATCGGTAATGAGGGCGGTGCAATCGACAATACTTTGACCGGATTTGGGGGATAATGCGAGGGAGCGTGGGACTTACAATCCTCAGAGAAGAAGCCCTGGAGACGGTGCTGACTTAATGGTATCTTCGCGTCGCTTAGACATGGTTGCCGGGAGACAGGATAGAGAATTTTCTGTCCCTCAGAGCTCGACCTCGGACCAAGAACAATCCCGCGGTGAGTCGCTCTAGCTATTTTGACCGGGAATCATTCCTAACAACCAAGTAGTCCAGCCATTCTTGCACCCAAGCGGCTTTCATGGTATCGAGGGTTTACAACCTGGGAGAGAATATATAGCAGGCAGAACGTCGCCTGGAGAGTCACTGACTGAAAATTCATCATCTAGCACATTGCCTGTAGGCACGTTGCCCTGGAATCCCTTCAATCAAGACCCCGATCTGACCGTACTACCTGCCTCTTCGCCAACTTTCCAGAGTCTGCAAGAACATACTCCAAAAATTTGCTGCGGAGAAAGTAGTCGCACATGTAATAGTAGATGCGAGAATAAGCTCACTCGTAGGGAAAGGAGGAAGCTGCAGAGAAGACAAAATAAACTTTTAGCCAGGAAAAACGGCGGTAAAAATGGGCGTCACATGAATTGGTTCTGCACATATTATAGGAGAAGTACATGTTCTCGGGAAGGAAAACGGAGGGGTGAATAGCAGTGAGCTATTGAGTGAAAAGCTGAAATTGTGCAGGAATTCGATGAGAGATTGAGTCGATGGGATGTCTATCATGAGGCTTCATCTTTGTCCCTCTTGACGATCTGCGCTTCATAGAAAACAACCTGATGAGAAAAAGCTGTCGCGGATTTGATACGTAGTGGTAATAACACATACTTTGCATTCATTTTCTATATTCTCAGGGCTCTTCTGCACATACACAAGTTATACAGAATCTTAACCTTTATTCTCAGATGTATCTAGTCTAGGATAGAATCAAACAATACAGATTAAAGATCGACTTCATGTTTACGGTGCTAGCCAGGTAATCTACACGTAAATGCATTGGATATTTCCAAGTAGATATGACATAGGTAGCTGGCTTTACATATAAGAACTGAAGTGTAGGGATACAAAAGGATCCTCGTTTACCTACGATTTTCTTCAGTATCTTAAACCTAAATTGTCAACTGTGAGACGGGAATGCACATGTGTTTCATGTTTAAAGGTCTATACGTAGTTATGATCTCGTGAAACAATAATCCGTAGAGGTTGATCGAGATCTCAAATTGAGAGGGTGGATAGATTTGGGTAGGGGAGGGCAGGAAATTCGAGAGGCAAATTAGTTCGAGGCAATTTGCGCTTGGCTAGCTCCAGTGAAGTTCCTTTCCACCACAATTTGTGGTTATACCGACGGTTGGAGTCGGTAGATATGTGACGCAACTATTACATTGACTCTGTACTGACACATTATATAGATTATTTAAATCATTCTCACATTCAACAAACCGTGATAACATTCGTCTGAGTTCATTCTCTCGTAACTTAATGAATGAATATTACGGCCACTTGTTCTTTCCTAGTTTCTCGATCTATGAACCACTTGAAACATAAATAAATCTCTCTTTCTGGCTGATTCCAAAATAACATCAGAAACAAACCATCATTTCCACCCAATAAGATGAACAACAACGTAGCAAATCTGGAACTCGATCCAGAGTCCCAGAGAGTCATCGAAGATCTCGCCGCAAGCATGAGAGAAGACGAAGGCTTTGTCGAATACACGAATGATCGAGAGACAGAATTACAGATGTACATCGAGGAGCGTCGAGCGAATCTCAAGATTTTTATAGAGGAGCGTCAACTATATCGACAAATGTATGTTGAGGAGCGCCAGAAACGTCTCGATAAGGAAAGGAAGGATGCCCAATTTATTGAATTGATGAGTCGAGTTATGTTCGTATTGATTGTCGCTTTTTTGGTATACATTGTGTGCAAATATGGCGTCTAATGTAAGGGATTATCAACTCCTAAGTAGTAAAAATATTACTAATGTATATCTATGCGCAGATGATGGACTTCTGCTTTACGACTTTGTTTCCTAACGCTTGTTCGATTATGCAGAACATCTTCTTTCTTCTGTATAAAGGATTACTTGATATCGTTCAAATAAACAATTCACATTCTTGAGGACAATATCGAATGGATAATATCATAGGAACTACCGAGGGTGATGAAGTAATCAAACAGCTTGTGGAGTCGTATTGATAGGAATGGCCGGAGGCAGGATACAAATAATCCAGCCCCGATTCGTCGAGGCAAATTCGCCCGGCTTTAGATTCTGGGCAAGGTTGCTGACGGCCGTGAAAGAAAAGCGGACAACGAAATCAAAACTTCCACTTTGCATGATGATTGCCCTCGCTTGACTTTCTATCCGCCTTGGGAGCTCTAAATAGACTCATAAAGATACCGTTTTTATCTCGAATAATAGAAAAGTCACTCTTTTCAACATGAATCAAAGAATATACGCCTTCACAAAGTTGAAGTATCCGCACTGCTACCTCATAGCATGTTCTTCTCAATGAGATATAGAAGACTTCTACCAAGTTTAACCTCCTCAGAAACACTACTATGGCCTGATCTTGTTACATGTTACATCCCATAACCTAGCGAAATATCAACAGCATGAGCACAATAACATAAAACTATCAAAATCTCCGCACGCTATTGTAATTCAGCTACGTAAGTTTTCCTCATTAATCTTCTTTCCCTCCGAGGAGGAGATGAGTTAGCTCAGATCTTATATTGAAACTTCCGACACTTCAGAACTTGTAATATCGTAAAGAAGTGTAGCTTCATTATGGAAGTAGTATCAAGATTCTTCATAAATGCATAATCGCACAACTAAGCAACAAACATTGAACATATAGCTTGATATGGAGTAAACGAGCGTGAACTCTTTTTTTTTTAGATAGTCCTGTCAGGAAAACTTCGGCAAGATTTCATTCTCACAGCCTCCATGAGATTCTTCTATTTTCCTACACAGTACTACATCAAGAAAGCCATAGTCTTGCGAATTCTTACCGCCACAATTTTTCACACGCCTCATCTCATCTCTGCTCTTCTCATTGTGGAGCCTATCGCATGATGAAACTTCAACGCCAAAGTCTTAACAACGCAACAGGGTATTCGCACAAAAGCCCCCCCATCATTCCAACAACTCGCTCGATATTCAGAGAAGTATACACAGTGTAGGCAATAGTATACTACAGTGAAACTGTGGCGCGTATTAGCATATTGATATTGCAGCTAGTATGTATAGAAAGGAGGCTATACCACTCTCGTACATATTCATATATCTAGAGAATACTAGCAATATACTGAAATACTGGAATCCAATATAAAATATACATTCCTATTCAAATTAGATAATAAAATTCCATTCCTTATTTCAAATTGAATAGGAATCCCTTATTTTTAGTCTAATTTGGATAGGAATGTATATTTTATATTGAATTCCAGTATTTCAGTATATTGCTAATAATATTAAATAACTAAATGATATTGAATACTTTCAGTGGTATTGAATTCTATACCACATACGTACATATTTCGAAAAAACTCGATACACACCACTAAACTAACCCGTATACGAAATACGGGAAATACTATTGCCTACACTGAGTATACATACACTCAAGTTCTGTCTTCAAATCCAAACTCGTTCCGGCGCCTATCGATCTAAGAATGCTCTTCACTCGTCACGCGCTCTATTTCTTCCTTCGTTCCTTTCCCAGTATCAGCACCCAATTCCCTCTGGTCAACGACGCTACTACCACTACCACTCATGCTCACACTGTGATTCTCGGAACTTGTATGTCTGCCCTCCCCATTCAATACACTTACACCTCTAAACTCCTCATCATCCCTTTCTGGACCATTCAATCTCTCGATCACTCCATGACTCCTTTCAAAGATTTTATCAATATCTTCTAATTCCAACCCTTTGGTCTCGGGGAAATAGAGATATATGATTGGAATCCAGCATGCATTCAGTACTCCGAATATTATGTAGGTTTTATACCCTATATTGTTTAATGCAATTGGAGTAACTTGCACGACCATGTAATTGAAAATCCAGTTACATGCTGTTGAGACCGAGGAGCCTCGTTGGCGAAGACGAAGAGGAAGAATCTCAGACGGGTAGACCCAGACCTAAGAGTGAGGTACGGAGAAAATTAGCAATTTCAAGGAGATTCAATGGAGTAGGTAGAATGTTTGAGGTATGGAGCTGTTAAAATTGTGTCTTTGAAACTGACGAGTTTTTTCGTGTAGCGATCAAAAATGTGAACACTACTCACTGTCGCTTGAAATCCAATGGTAAAGGCCCCTTCAAAAATGAACAACATCACCGCGGCACCATTACCACAACCTTTGGCAATTGATGTGTTATTTTGCACATTATAGATTAATCTCGTCTGTACAATCATTACTATTGACATGACAGAAATCATTGACAATAGTAGAGGGCGCCTCCCAATTCGATCAATAAGTAACCAAGGGATAAAACTCGCGGCAAAGAACCAAGTTTGGAGAAACCCAGACATAAGTGCACTGAGATGATCCGAGAATCCTAGGGATGTCGAGAAAAGAGTATTGGAGTAGTATATCAATGCATTTATCCCGCCAAGCTGTTGGAAAGATTGGATGGCGCATGCAATCAGGAAGCGCCGTTGCGATTGAATTGCATCATTTGTGAACAGATCACTCCAAGAGCCTGTCCCCAGAAATTTCTCGAACTCGCAAGTGCGGACAATTTCTAGGTGTAAAGACTGTATTTGCTCTTCTGTCATGTGGTATGAGTGTAATCCAGAGAGGACATTTAAGGATTCATCGGTTTTCTCGTGCGCAGCTAGCCATCGAGGAGATTCAGGAACTATGGCGAGTAAAACAAGCATTGGTACTAAGAACATGCATTGGAGAATCGTCGGTACTCTCCAAGAAAACGAGGCAGTGTATGATTGCGTAAAGCCGTAATCGACCCAATACGCTAAGAATATGCCAAAATTCAAAGTCGATAATTGCATGCAGACATCTGTGGAATATTTAGTATAGTGGTTCTTCCTTACATCGGGTATTTTCCTTACACAATCCTCTTGTTGCTTTGGGACTGAACTCTGCTTGGAAAACAGGAACAGTGCTATTTATGAATCGCATTCCAACCCCAGAAACCACTCGTGCAACGATTATATGAGCTCTCGAGTATGCTGATGCTTGCAGTAGTGCCCCAATAATCATGATCACTACTCCCATTCCAATTGATCTCTTCCTTCCAATATTTTCTCCAAACAAAGATGTAGCCACACTCCCAAGGAAACACCCCACTTCATATATAGCGACGATCAGGCCAACGACGGTGGGATCAGGATTGTCGAATGTGTCTTTAAACCCTGTTGCATTAACGAGTCTGCCATGATCTGTTAGTTGAAGGAAGTCCAATGGCATCTTTTAAGATCAAAAAAATGCATTGAAGTTGTATGGAGGAAAATTTACCCTCCCATCAATCCATTGTCATATCCTATGAGCAAAAACCCAAGACATGTTAGTGATGTCACGGCCGTAAAGAGAGCTCGACCTTCAAGGTGTGGCATCGTGGTGAGAATTTAAATGATTAGAAATTGCCGAGATTTGAACATGGGAGGTGTTCAGGCAATTCTCTGTATCGCACTGATAGAAACAATGTCAAAAGACTTTTAAAAGCCGTTTCAAAGCTCAATGAAGCCGCGAACAAGTTCACAATATAGGTTTATAAATTTGCTTTATATATATCCCATGTAATACTATTGAGTAACGTAGCATCTGTTGTTGAATGATGAAGATTGGAGGCTTAGATATCTTGGTCTCGCAGTAAATGTAGGATATCTAGCTTCAGTTGATAAGAAAAGGAACACGAACACATCATAGATTAGATTAAATCCGGGGAAATGGTGGACTAATGAACAACTGGGGAAGGGACGTTTCGGCAATTCAGACTAAAGTGGGGTAGGTGCGTGTGACTGAGGGGTAAACTAGGAAAGAAGAAACCCTGGCAATTCTGTAAGTGGGACATTTTTGTTCGGCATGTTGCTCATCGAAATGCCAATTGAGATACAAAATGAGTCAATGTTTCGAATCTCCCCATTCTCAATGGCTATATCTAAAGCGATGAATTGATAATTGGTAATCATGCTGTGTTTAAAAAGATACTTTATCGAGATTTCATGGCTCGAGTGTATTTGAATGTCGATTCTGATGTGCCGAGCGTATTAGTTATGTGCCCAGCACAGTAGCTTCTCGGCTAAACTTTTTATAAGGTTTCGGCTTGAGACAGCAAGACTTCGATAGTATTATTAACTTTCGAAAATTAAGATGGTCTGTAAATAACCTCGGAAGAAGAGGGCGCAGGATAGAATGTTCATTTGTTCACCGCTTCATTGTACTATGCTGATCCAAATACCATGAGTTAGACGGAATGATGATGGAAGTTAAAAATATTCTAAAATCACAGGCCTCCTAATGCCTTTAATACCTCTACATTTCCTGCCTATACACTCATCAAAAGCTGCTAGCATAAAGAAAGACGTAAGTGTGGCAACCCACGTGGAGCGATCAATCCCATCCAATTAACAAAATTACCAATCCAATGGCTTACAAGCTTTCGGTACAATTCGCAACCCGCGAGTCAAAACTATCATGCGTGGGGTGATATATTTGGACTTATAGCCTACAGAAACTAACCATCGATGCTCTATCAGGGACAGTTTATGTACAAACCTGCTGTCAAAAATCTTGAACCGGGTATGAAATTGAATATGCAGACAAGCAATTTCGAACGCGGCGTGGAATCAGCTAGGTCTCGGGCATTAACATGGGGATTAGCACCAGCTTCAGCACGAGCCCAGACAGTAGCTGTTGAAGAGTCCAAAGAATTTCATTGCTTTCGAAAATCCAAAAGTTTTTAGGCGTGGCAATCCTCCAAATAGTAGACAAAAGTACGCATTGTTTTCAATTATGGTCTCAACATTATATCTTCTCATCAACACCACCGATATTATAGGAAATGATTCTACCCACTGTAGAAGAGTAGAAGGTGGTGGGATCATATAGTAATACTTCATATATATCACAGAAGAGTTTTTGTAAATGTAGCACCTTTGGTGGAAGAAAGGAATTGGAAACTCTAGGTAATACCTCACACTACATAAGGAGAGTTGTATTGATATGAATTGATTGCTTTTTCTAACTACACAAAGCAGTCCCATAAACACTAGCTACAAATAAGACCACGTAACGAGCACAGAGATTCGCGCGCACCACGACTATGGACATCATAAGTTGATCTACACGCTAAAGTACAGAGCTCCATGGTGTAATAGGAAATGTTGCAAAGAAGAACACGGCTTAGAGTATGAGAAAAGGAATGGTAGAAGGACAGTGCTGTGGATAGCATCTTTCAGATTTGCATCACCTCTCTTCTCCAGCTGTCAATTCCACTTTTTCACCGTGATTAATCAACTCTTTTCCATGAAATGGATGTACAAAGCAAGATCCTCCGAATGAAAGAACGTAAAAATCACAATATGCACAGAAACAATTTTCGGTTAAACATGAAAGCAATTCAGAGCAAAAATTCAATAAATAGGGTATCTAGTCTAGAAAGAACGACGTAATCACCTCCACTTCACAAGAGAACAAAGAAAAGTAACCGTCAGCAGTTATAAAGCCCAATCTCTCTATCCAATACTTTCGCCCTCAATCCGTTCGGTAACCAAATACAGCATGTGCAGATCTGCTCTCCCTTCTGTACTGAACCAGACAGTAAGCCAAGTCGTCTTTCTGTGCCAGTCGCCTTGTGAAATGGCTCGTTCGGTTGTTTTTGTTTGAGCCTTTGGACACACTGGAGGACGAAAAATATTGAGCAATAAAAGATCAGACGTTGACAGCAGAAGATGACTATGGCCAGATAACACGTGTGTGCGAGGCAATGAGACGAAAAACCAGCAGACGATATGTAGACAGCGAAAATTGAAGATGATGAAACCACGACAACGATAGCGATTATCTCCGAGGGGATTGAGAGTACAGCGAGAAAAATCCTCAGAGTATCTGCTTGTATCGAACTGGTTGGAGTTGAGAAGATTTTCTGAATGAGGTTACGCCGTTATTCCTCCAAACGGTAACCAAGTTTCGTTCAAAATGACAATACTGAACTCATGGGTATGACTTATTGGCCATCAGACACGAAGCAATGTCCAGATTTTACTGATGATACTCTGTAATACAAGAACAGCGAGAATTTGCGAAGGAGACTCAGTGGTGGCTAGAAGGCGACAGAAGAAAATGGGCGAAGAGGAAAAAAGTGGATAGTGCTATCGCAAGAAGAATGAAGCATCGAGCTCAAGATCGGTTACGAAGATTTTTGCTCAATTAGTTGACCAGGAAGCCAATCAATCATCCCTCTTACGTGTCCTCTTTTTGCCCTTTTTGCGCTCCCTGTCCTTTCTATCTTCCAAGTTCTTGTGACTGTTCGACAAACAAATAGTTAGAACCTTCAATACATTGTAGAATAAACGAAGTCTCATTATAGAACTGCCGATCAATGAAAAATTGGTAACTTACTTTGGATGAAACGAACACTTTCTCGGCGAACTTTGATAAGCACAACTCATACAAACTCCTCCAAATAGCTGTCGATCACTGCCAGATTGAGGTGAAACCACAATACACTCCGCAAATCGCCCATTACCGGCTTTGCAGTAGTTGCAGGGCTCAGGGGCTACTTCACCCACTAGGTATCCGGCTGTTGCATCCCAGTAGTCAGGACGCGAGCGATGAAAAAAGTCGTCTGGTTCTCGTAGAGAGAGTTGTCTGCGCAACGGCATATCCCTCAAAATGTCAAGTTGTTTACGGTGTGGGACGTCAAGAGGAAGGGCTGCTGTTCTTGCTTCTCTGGTTAATCTTGCCATGACTGCAGCGCGGATAGGGTCTGGTTTCTCTTCGACAACAGCACCGAGAGAAGCGGCGCCTTCGGCTGGACGCGTGGCTGCTGTGGGAATACGACTTCTGGAAGGACCTGATAATCGAGTTTTTAATTGTGCCGCAACTGTTCTAGAGTTTCTGAGGACCATGGAGTCATCGATATCATTACGTATGGTTGGATCGATAGGATTTGGTGGATATGGTAGAGGAGAGAAATACTGGGGAGTATTTTGAGGGAGATCAGACCATTCTGGAGGCATGACAGGAGGGAAGAGAAGAGGATCGGTGCGAGTTGGTCCTAATCTGCCAGTGGCCGCTGCCAGCTGCGCATTACTAACATCCAATGGCTCTTGAGGATATTTGAGGTCGCACCATTGTTTGTACGTCAAACCATAGTATTCGTATGGAGCGTTTGATGGAGTGGATGAGGTAGCCGGAAAAGAGGCGTTGTCTCTGTGATATGACATGTTTATTTTCGATGGAAGTAACTTACAGAGACTTTATTTGGATCCGTTGTATTTGAGGTTGATTCGGGGTGTAGATTAATTCTCGAGGATGTGAAGTTGTGTTGTTGGAAAATGTAAACGATCAAAATAAGACAGTGTTTTCGTTTCGTGGTAATAGCTTGGGCAATTAATGGTCACCACGTTGATATATATTCCTGTGTCGATTTCTGGAATAAATTGACTAACCATATGAGGAAAATTAGATACTTCACTCAACAACAGAAACCAAAATTTGCCAGCTTGAGGTTTCGCCCATGCGTAAAGTTCCCTTCCAAAATCACCAATTGCTGCGAACTTCGTTCTGTTTCTCTGCTTTCGGCACTATTCAAAGCCTCTCTTTGCCTTTTTTCAAAGTTAACTTTGGAGAGTATCTTCTGGCACATTCGTGTATCAGCTTCTCAAAGCCTTTCACAATATCTACCAACATAACGAATTTCCTTCGTAATTCACTCAAAGAGCAATGAAAACGAAGAACACAGCTCCACCATTGCATTAGTCCTTGCGAGTCACCAAGTGCTATCACTATGGCATTCTCAACCCTTTTTGCAGTCTTTCAATATCCTTCGATGATCGCAGAGGCGATTCAAACCTACAGTAACCGGCACTGATCCCTCGAGAGGAATTGCAAATGATATTTGGGTGGACAGTATTGGAAGAGAAAAGTCTAAACAAGGAGGGTGTGGCCTGTCGATCATTTATTCCCTCAAAGTTCAGCACTCTCCGGTATGTTTGAGCTTTTCTGAATACATCACTTTGATCTAGATGAATGATCAGCCTAGCAGACTTGATAGCGGCACAAATGAAAAAAATACCGTAACTTTTGCTATCGACCTTCAACATAATCATAGCTGCCGTGCTAGCTTTGGCATTCTACCCCTTCTAGAAAACCATAAGACGCGCGCAGAAATCTCTTCACAACTAGGATGCCAGCATGGAGAAACAGTGAGCTCCAACAGTAAACATCACGGACACCTCCACACAGCTTCTCGATAAATATGAGCGCCGTGGATCGGCTAGCCCATGGCTTTCTCCCTCTTCGGCAGCCTGAACCAGTCTACTCATTGACTCATAAATAATGAATTTCCGGCGTGAATTGCCATTAGATTGCTAGAATGAGCAGCGAGAGCTCACGATTTACGGCAATGACGACTATTTGGAACCCTCTACCTACTTGGAAGAAGAATTACTAAGGCTTGCGCGAAGGTCTCTTTGAGTTGAATGAGGGGCTTGTTCAACGCGATCTGTTACCGATGACATCACCGTTCTTATCGAGATGCGAGAGCTTATTAGACCTCGAAAGGTGGTCAGTTGGGTTGATCGACAATATCGTAATAAGTGTATAGATCTTGCCCCTCTTGCAAACTATCAGCTTTAGTTTAGCTCTCGTGGGTCATGCTTGCAGCAGCCTGTCACTCTTCCTTCTCGATGATCATACTCTCATTGTGAATCTAGATTGAATAACTGGACCAGCTATTTTCAGCAGTGGTTCTACTGAATCACAAGAGTTGGCCCGCACTTTAACTTGAGCCATGTTATATGGAGCTCCAAGCGGTAGCTGGTGTTTAAAAGGGGACCGTGTTCTCAAGTCCTTCCCAGCGCATCAGTACCGACACGAATGTAGCTCACTGGGGCTGTTATCGGTCGAATGATTAAAATTGCTAAAGGGACTAACGAAAATTTCCCGTGGATCCAGGCAAGGGCCCGCGCCTTAATACCAAGCTGTTATGAGGAAGTGGCTCTCTGTGTCACTAGGTCTTCTCTTTTAGACAGAGTCTTTCATCTCAAAACTTCAAAGTCTGATGCAACTTGAGAAAGCCGATCCACATAGGTATTGATGGAAGTTATTGACCTCTTTTGAGGTTCTGCCAGCATCAAAACTCTTTTTCGCATTTTCTCTTCGCCCTTCCCAGACACTAATCAATATCATAGAGATCTCTTCGATCTAACCAGAGCTTTTGGGAGCAATTTAAAAATGATTCTAATCAACAACACACCGAAACAGGCTACGAATTGGCTATCATTTAAATATTCTGCAGCATTTCTGGAGACTCTGAGATGAGGCGGAGGTCAACCACAACTGGCACTATGGTCAATGATCGACTTAGCTGCCTCAAAATCCCTATCCTCGGTGTTCTCAAAGATCGTGGTCTTTCTAGCTTGCATGGAAGAGTGGAAACATCATATATGAGCGGACAGATTTCTCTTCAATGTAGATATCACTAAATCGGCCTCGAGAATTGGAGAGAGATCCCCACCCATGGCTGAGTCGATAAAGCATCGAAGTCAAAAGTTCCACTAGGAATCTTCTATCCAGATAGCTTGCTTCATCAAACTTCGAAAATACAACACTGTACTAGTGCAAGCACGAGCTCTGTTGCTTTCAAGTCAGCTATCGAGGACCTAATCAGGCGACACAATATCTATTCGCACGATAGCAACTGTTATAGAAAGCAACTAACAATTGGAGCGTTCCCAAAGGCAAGAGAAACGCGACTATCCTACCTATTTAATCTTGAAATCGAAATACTGAACCAAGACAGCAAGACTCATACTGGTTCTAGGCAAGCTCCACATATTTACTTCCCTTGAGATCCCCTGTATGTCTTTTCCAGACCCAGCTAAGTGACTAAATCATGATATTCTAAAAGAAGCTAATACACCATATATCAAAGGGTGGGCTAGCTAAACTAATTTTTAGGGACGTTTCCCACACTTCATGACCTTTTCGGCTTCTACTAACAGAACGTATTGAGTCTACTCCGTAGGGTGCATGACGCCTTAAACGCGGAGTCCATCCCTTGATATTCCAGAGAATACTTATGTTTAAGCGTATTTAAATTTCAAGACTCAATCCTACCATGGTATTGAGTCCACGTCATTACTGGCCGGCTGTAGCCCCAACAACCGCACGTCTGAATTGTGGGCAAAAGATCGTCGCTGAGGTCATTCAGCCACAAAGCCTAAAGCAGATGGCAAGAGACAGGTAAATTCGAGGTGTTTAGCGGTTATAACGGATAACTTTGATGTCTCCTTCGATCCGTCTAGTATCGATTAGTTGATGACCGAGTGCTTGACTATCATTCAGCATATATATACTGAGCCGTTGCAATTTTCATGCGCTTGTTGTGACATTCTTCCTCAATCGCTCTACTGACTCCACATTGGTACTCTCTAATACCAACATCTATAATCGGAAGCTCTGCTCCTTTATCAGAACGTAGAATTTGTTCAGATCAGCCGCCGCGAACATGAGTAATCATCACAACCGATTTCGCCTCCCCTTATGGAACCTGCGGTAGTGGCCTCGATATCAGCGGTCTGGCTCTCTTTTTGTATACTGTCGATCTCGCCATTTGAATTGTTCTCAGGCTTCGGGCTCCTTCAACTAGTAAACTGAGAACCTTGAAGACTGGAGTGGAAAAGGTTTCGTTCTGTCTCCGTGCATCATTCTTATGGAAGACTGTGAATTTCAACACGGCAGGACTAAGTTGCAAAAAAAATAGTAAACGAATTCTTCTTGGATGGAGATCTCGTGTCTTCTTTCAAATGTTTTCGGGGGAAACTTTCAAGAAACTGCTGAAACAGACGCATTCGATTTTGTATAGGTGATCAATTGCTAATCAAATCTCTTTCCCTCTTTGCAAAGATTCTTTAGTAATGAGATGAAGTCAACATTATGAGAATACTTATAACAGGATAAAGGAGCAGTGCAATACCCAGTCTGCAAGCCTTTTTCTACAAATAATTTGGAGTGCAGATTTTGAATTGGGAATTCATAGGAAACTGACAGGACTTCACTTACCCATTAGTGTCAGAAATTTCATCAAAAATTTGACTTTGGTACACAGTCTTGGTTTTTTTGTTGATTTCCCTGCTTCCAAATAGAAATTTAAATCCCTCTATTCTGAAACAAACAAGCAAGAAAGCTTGAAAACAGACCAGGCTGACAATTTAATCTCACTTTGCCTCTTTGAGTATGTTAGGCGAAGAGGCTCGAGCCCTTTATGCAATTTTTTCAATTCAAAACAAACCAAATTTGGACACATTACATCTTTCATTCGACAACCTATTCTACATCAATAGTTTTGATGATGATCAATCCTGGGTACATTTGGATTCTCTTGGTTCTTTTTTAATGTTTCATCAGAACACATTCAACAGACAAATTAAAAAGGATCAAACGGGAGAACTTGTTTGTCTTCACATCAATCGACAGTGAATCATCGTAGATACGGTCTATGAGAGACGGCTTTTCATATTTTAAGCATGAATAATTACCCGATATTCTTGCTTCAACCTCATTTACTCTAAAAAGAGATGCTATGTTATAATCTACACGATTCCTACAGGTGGTACGATTGCTGCACTCAATTTCCTCGAAAGTTAAGTTGAGGAAGTGAAGCTAGAAAAACGTATTGACTTCTGCGCCTAGACTTCTCATTCTGGTCAAAGATACTGGTCAATCCCAAAATAAGATGCAGGCACTGGCAAACTGCGATAACATTGAAAACATTAAAGAACGAGAGAGCTGCCCGTCATCGAAGAAACTATAAGGCAAAGAGAATTCCATGGTGTATCAGTCGACTCATCACTTACTATTCGTAAGCATTCGGACTGAGCGTAATCTAGATATGACATGTATCTATAAAGTCTATTCAGATCTCATAGTCAGCACTGGGCAGATTGGAGTTCGTGGGAGTTTTCTGGTCACCACAACGTACCTTCCCGCACACCTTAATACATTTCTCCAACTTCGTCTCGATGGATTATTCACCACTGAGCTACGCTGCCTTCGTCACCAACAGAGTGCCGCAGTAGAAATATTCATCGCTTCCGAGTTCTAGTGTTCTTGGTCCATGCCTTTGGTGCGAATATTGATTAGTTCCTTCATTACTTTGGGTCCTTGTGGCTGTCCATATACATTTCTCGGTTGAGTCATGATATCCAGACGTCTAATTTTAGTAATTATGGTTCATTACACCATTAAAAATAACGCTTCTGCGTGTTTTGCCTATTATCACAGAGAATCAGGCTTTGCGCATGCACATTTTGTTTTTGCTAGATAGCGAGATGTACTTGCAATCATTATCTAGCTCTCTGCGTATCTATTCAAAAGAATCATGTTCAATCTCTTATTCTATATTTTTCAGCCCCGAAATCACGCATATACGACTGGTCATCTTATCTAGCACCAATCAATCTCCTCTTTCTTTTTTTATCTTCTGCAAAATGTGTCCATACCAATTCAGCCAATCATGAATTGCCTATCTCACAGAACTCCTCAACCAATCAACCCTTTAACTACTCAACCTCGTAAGGATAAATGCAAGTAAAGTAACAAACGCCACTTTGTTCCACGTGGTGGCTTTGCTAACATCATTTTTTCTTTTTCTATCCTCGGCTTATTTGGGTTTGTGACACCTCGAATTTTTGGGCTTTTCGCAAACTTACAATAGCAAATGTATGGAAAGATGTGTCATACACCGTGTAGGCTGATTTTAGGAGACAGATTAATTCGCTTGTTACATCAGCTAGTTCAATGATACACATACCACTAATCATCTCCATAATGTCTCTCCCTATACATCAGAATTACACATCCCTCCCGCCCACTTCCTTATACCATAGTTTCTGTATGGCAAGGCTCTAGTGGCATTACATTTATACCGTCTATTTGACTCCTTCAAGCCACTTTTCCTGCACGCTAATCTTTCACACAAAAGAAACGAATTGAAGGATGCAAAGTTGTGACGCCATAAAGCCACCGCAATGGCTTTGATATAATCCCTCCCGCATTACAGTAGCAAGGCATCACCGATTCATTAAAGGGATCGTGGTAGGATGGCGACAAAAGTTGAAGAAATCCTATCGTTTCCCACCCTCAACAACCAATCGGTACATTTGAGAAATAAACATTATGCGATAAAGCATTGGCAATTTCGTACACAAGCGAACACATGTTATTATCGCAATTGCCGAAACTATAATAAATTATTAATTGGATATACGAGCAGTGCCTTTTGTATGGATGTTATACGAATGCATTCTCACATGTGCGCCATCATAATTAGTTATCATTACTATCTTACCACACCACAACACATCAAAATACAACACTGCGCTCATACCTTACACTACACCATAATCTCATATAATACAATACAATAGAATAAACAATAAAGTTGTCTGCACAGCACAGCATACCACCACATAGCGTCGCGCACGAGGCCTATCCTTGAGCCTCCCCTGCACCCCGACTTTAATTTATCTTGGGCAGAAAGGTAGAGTAAGATTTTAATACCGATATGAGGTGACTCGGCAAGGCAGATAGATGAAGGCATGATTATCTTATGCAGTTGTACATGTTGTGCAGCTAGGCAATGAATAGGTGAATGGATATTCTCCGTGGGAATCAATTCAAAAGTGCTGTTCTTATGGCTGGATTGGCTAAGCATATATAATTCTAGACCGAAAGTCTAGCTTATTTGATGCATATTGTCCGTTTGAGGAGTACAAGACTATTTTTTCATATCATGTATTGATTCACGGATTATCTAACAATATGAATTAGTGACTAGCAGTCATTCTGTTCCTATTACCATTCCCACCCAGTGAATAATCATCATCATCATCCTCATCCTTGAGAAACTCCATCATCAACCACAACACAGCATTAGACTACAAAGTCACTTTACCTTCCACATTCTACACCCTCTAATAATCTATCTAACAGATGCCGTACCGTTTTCAAATCCTACCTACCAATGCTACCACAAGTAAGATCGGCTTTTCTCTTCTCAATCACCCCGATCCCAATTCATTTTTGCGTCATCCCATACCATTTCCCCTTCCCGCTTTCCTTCCCGTTCCTTTCTCCTCCCGCCTGCCCATTACAGTCCCTACCGCCATAGCATTCAACTCAAAAAGGTATCAAACATAAAACATCAGATGAATCTCTCACTAAAGCAAATGATGTTACTTGGTGTACACATACCTGTACATGCTTACATAGAAATATGCCCCAGTACACCCCAACACCTATGCAAACACATAGACAGATACCGACGCCGAGTTAGATGAATGAAGTTGGTAAGTGGGTAATATACCCCCAGATAATAGAATATCACAACATCCTCATCCTCATTGTGTTCACATACACATTCGCATACATACATGCATGTCGTGCAATTATGCAAGCCATCATTATATCACCGTTGTTGCCTATATCTGTTATGCGTTTATAAACAAAGTAAATACCGAGTTCAATCTCACAAGAGGTAGTTTGTAGGGTAGACTAGACACCGGTAGGCTAAGATACAAGTATAGGGCTGAGCCGATTGCTGGTGACGCTTGCAGTGTTTCTAATGAAGATTGATTGCGCGTATCCTTAGTATCTTGAAGCTTATTTGATTTTTAGTGCAATGCATAATGCGCTAACTTACGAAATATACTAAACAATGATCATTATTAACAGGAGTTCCCACTCCCAAATATTCCCCTGAGTTATACAAATAATTTAAATACTGAATAATGTGCAATATTCTTTTTTCGTCGACCTACTCCGGCGCCCATACGCCAATCTTATTCCATTTCCTGATTTATCCTATCCCAGTATCCTGTATTCTTTCCCATCCTGTAGTTCCGTACAAGACTCATAATACAATATTATTTGAGCCTCAATAATCTCTCCATACCCAATCCATACCCAAGCCGATGTCATTCAATCATAAGCCCAATACGAAGTTCCAAAAGTCTCACCACGCTCGCCGTGTTCCAGCACAACCTATCTTGTCCATACCCACATCCAATGCGCCCACGTCTTGAAATTTTCCATACTAATTCCCTCATCCGGAAACTCTAGTCTTCCCTTTCTCTTCTCACTCGCAGCTTGAATCGTGTTTCTCAAATCATTTGATCTTTCCGGGCCCCAATTTCGTACTTTCAGTCCATGCTTATTGATTTTATAGCCTATAATTAGAAGAATAAACACCGGGATCTGTTCCGTGTTAGTCCAACGAAGTCAATAGGAGATTTAGGGAAGCTAAACATACAGATACATAACTCGCAACGAATCTTCTAGCATCAAAAGGTCTTTCAAGAAATGCAGAAACACCGTTAAAAGTAACGAGAATAATACATGCCGCCATACCGTAAAACCCTTTAAGCCATTGACCGTGTGATTTGTATGGGTAACGGGGATGATCGCGGTCATAGTGCGCTGCTTGCCTTTCCGATGCATTTCCGTAGAGTTTAGTATCTTCAAGTCTGTCATTTGTGGCGTCAATAGGCTGCATAAATGAAACACTAACGTTTGGGAAAAAGCAAGAAGAAAAAATAAACTTGAGACATACGTCCGAAAAAATCCGAGATAAGTAGCACAAATCGTGGCGTAGACGATAAGAATCGATGAAGTGCAGTTTGATGCCAATTCACTTAGTCGCTATTTTCCCAATCAATTTTCAATGTATCGCAATAAACGGATGGGTGAAGGTACTCACAATTGCAGTTGTGCCAGTCCTACCCATGAAAGCCACTAGAGCCATAGCAGCCGTTGCTAACACCGCTCTGATTGGAACACCCGATCTTGTTTGCCTTAATCTCCTGGCAATAAACTCCGGTCCCGCCTGATCCTGTAAAGCCAAAGTATGTAAGACTCTCGATGCCACATACATAGAATTGATGGCGCAAGTAAAGGATGCAAAAGCGAAGATGGCGTTGAAAAAATGTGCCAGAGCTGGTAATCCCGCCTCGACAACTGCAATAACAAAAATGGAGTGCGCGCCAACCGATTGCCCCTTTCCATTGATGAAAGGATGAGTATATGGTACTATAAAAGATGCTGTGATCATGGCCATGGTGTAGAGAGTGACGATACGAATGGAGATTTTTCTTGCGGCCATTTTCATACTCTCAGCATTAGCAAGCGATTTTGACTCTGCCGCAGTTGCTGCTACAATATCCATTCCAGTATATGAGAAAATTACATTAATAATAGTTGTCCTGTAGAGATAATCAGCTATCGATAGGACTTGGAGATAGTGATTCGACATACCACATCCCAAGGAATGAGCCAGCGGGTCCTTCAATCTTTCGCTGCAGGTTTCCTTGTTCATCTCGAACGGAGTAGGCGTGGTTGAAAAATCCCCACGGATGACACCAATCTGAATATATTGAATCAGTATAAAAACATAGCACTTCACGGCTAATAATACCCACATTTAGAGTTTGGAGGTGACGTGTAATAAGCATCTGAGCTAGCTATCGGGGCGTCAGCGCACAACAATCAACGAAAGAGTACTTTACGTACGTTGCTTAGTGTCAAGAATAAGCATCAAAACAATGACCATCGTGATAAAGATGATCTTGATGCAACCGAAAGCATACTCTAATTCTCCGAAATACTGTAGCTGATCAGTAGCTGTCATGATTAGTGGGTGCTGCTGAATACTCACTTTAACAGGAAACATATTGATAGCAGTAACAATTATTAGGAACAATCCGATCCAAACAGCGGGGTCGACGCTTTCCCCAATTGTCCAAGCTAGAAATGTTCTTCCATCATCGTAATGAAATCCAAGAGTTCCAGAAACAGCAACTAATTCTTCTGCGGCAGTGACAGCCCATGCAAACCTTCTGATCGTCAATATTCCCTCTCGATTTGGATCATGATTGAGTTTGCTCACCAATACATCCACCCAACTGCAAACCCTACGCCGCGATCTAAGAATCTTCGAGGAAACTCTACGACCGGGGCATTGACAGGCATAAGAGCAGTCATTTCACCTAAACAAGATATAACAGATGAAACCACTGTTCCCATGATAATGTATGCCATGACGGCGCCGCCTGGTCCAGCCCCAGCAAGAGATCGACCACTACCAAGAAAAAGTCCATTTCCAATTGTCCTGTAGCCGTATTACGTTATTTATATGCTTGGGTAGAATTTGATTTCGAGGAACGTACCCAGAAAACGCTATCATCTGGCGTACGATTTACGTCGTTAGCCATTGTTTCTGACAGAAAAATAGCTCAGCCATAGCTCAGCAACTCACATTAATGTGCCGTTCACCAAGCGTTCTCCTAATTATAATTAGTGTTCGCAAAGATTGAATGGTACAGATTGGCGCACCACAGACTCTCCCCTCGGCGTTCCCGACGGTCTTCAGGGTAATTAGGCTCTGCATCTGGACTTGTCCGACTTCGAGTTTGAT
Organism: Botrytis byssoidea; assembly: GCF_014898295.1. Lineage (NCBI taxonomy): Eukaryota > Fungi > Ascomycota > Leotiomycetes > Helotiales > Sclerotiniaceae > Botrytis > Botrytis byssoidea. The sequence goes on along the minus strand of NW_024065862.1, from coordinate 396,897 downwards.
CGATGTCGAATTCGAATATTTGCGGTGGATCCACCGCTTCAGGTTTTTCATGATCCATCGTAACAATGTTGCGGTCAAAATCTCGAGTCAAAAAAGTTATGACAATTCGCGCAAAAGAGGTCGAAGGAATCAGGGTCGCCTAGAATCATATATATCTGCACTGCCTCGATGTAGACAATCCTCCGCAATATTTAGCCCCTGTACGGGCGGAAGGTCTAATGTAACCACATAGAAGGGACGACTAATTATATCGCACGAAGCTGATGCCTACTTACAGGGACCCCGCATCTGCCGCTCTTTTGGGTAGTACTTTGTTTAAACCTCGTGACAAGATATACTCTTGCAATATGGTTACAATGTATAAAACTGGATAAATATGAACCTCAAACAGAAAGTAAACACCAAATTTCGAAGCAACCAACCAGTCAAGTACAGAAGATAAAGTTCTGAAATAAGATCAATCCCGAAAACCTTAATGTCAGATTTATTTTTGAAGCTGGTTCTTTCGTCTGAGATTTCCACAAGAAGAACTAAGTCTGTGCTATCCTTGTGGACTTTCAACCAGCATTTTCATTGATCCTTAAAGTGGGTTACATTGCATATGATAAACCCTGATACCGGTTGGGGTTTTCAGCCCTCCGGGTGGCCAGATAGTAAATGATCCAATGGTATACAGGAGATACGAATAGACGAAACGGTCTGTATCCGTAGCTGAGATTGGATGACCTTCCAAATTGGATCAAGTAAAAGAGACAAATCTGGGCACAGTCTTCCCGAACAAGGGTACTTTTTGAAAAAAATCCTATCCAAAGACCTTGCTTGAACGTTCTCTTGAAGTGACAGCGGGGCCACCACCCATTTCATCCCTCATGGTACCCTAGCCATTGCTGTAAACGGTCGCGGGTTGTGGTCGCCAGGAAACAAGCCCAATACGATCCGATCGAGTTGATGATCTTCGCCCTTCATGGTCCATTTTGACACGCATCAATCATACTTATGATATACTCTCAAAGCTTGCCATTATTGCGGCACCAAGTTGAGGGAGTCAGCCCACGTGGCGACCAGACTGCTTCGAATCGTTGAAGCTACTACGTAGATTGAGAGCTCATGCCATCAACACACCATGCCGACTCCAGCCTCGGCCGCATCACCACAATTTACACGTCTAGCAAACATTTGGAAACTATTGTCCCTGCGCAGCGACGTCGATAGTATAATATTGGAACTGGTGGGGCAGTTTTCCCTCGAAAAAGTATATTCTGATGGCGATAAGGAAACCTATCAAAATCTGGTAATAACGCTATTTGCTCAACTCAACGCCATTTTTTATATACAACGCCTTTCTATCCCATCTGCGAAGCTTCAAAAAGATGGATGGTATTTTGGATTTCTGGCTAGCTGGGAGGTGACTCTGCGGATGATCGAATTTGTCTTACACATTGTTATCGAAGGTCGAGAGAGTTTATGGGAGTCGCGACAATTGAGAGACAAGTACTTGGCCGAACTGTTACTATCTGCGCTTCGTGTCCTCCAACTATTACCGCAGCCGCCATCCAATGGACAATCTCAATCGAAAATCGAATTGCAGAGAAAGATTCGTCGAGATAGATTTGGGCGCATTCATCGCTCACTCGAACATATGTTTGACAGTTATCCAGGACCGAAATCATTTTTGTTGTTGGTTTGCAAAGAAATAACTGAATCGTTGCGGGGTTCGGAGCCTAACCCACTAGCTTTACCCTCTAAATTAAGGGATGAACTGCCAAATTTAGCAGAAGAATTGGTAAGAGCCACTATATTCACGTTTTACTTATGGGGCTCCGCTAGGCCTAAGCTTTCTAAGTACCCTTCTAGAACCTTTTAATCGAAATCTACGAATCTAGACTGACTGCCACACTTCTTCATCACAGTATCCATTGAGCGATTGCTTCTCGACAAAATATGTGTCTACTCTTATACTTGCAGATGGTTCAGGAGGAGGAGGAGAAGGAGGAGGCAGTGGGGGAGGTGGATGGCTCGCACAATTCCTGGCACTTCGAGACATTACTCAATTCGTCGTCGCAGCTTCGGTTCAATATACGATAAATGGAGAAAGTCGCGATGCATATCTTCCAGCAGCATCAGAACGAACGAGGAATGCAGTTTTACGAGCGATTGAGAATATGCGAATCCCGACACGATTCTCCAAAGAAGATTTGGTCGGCACTTTTACTGATCAATATCGAATCATCCTTCCAGATACACCAGATTTGAGGAGACAGTCAATGCAGATGGAAATAGATGATAAGGAGTTGGATGCAATAGATGCACTATGTCTGCGACTCAATGATCGTCAAATAATAAGTCGCGTGAGTGATAGGGAGATGATGCATACAATATCTGAAATTACGAAAAGGATTCTTGCTCTTGATGATCCAAGCCGGCATGCCAAATCGTCAAGACCGAGGATATATACGCTCAATTGCTCTAAATGTCATATAGCTGGTGCCTCACAGATGAGATACCTAGAGAATCTGAAATTTCCGGTACGCCAAATATTTTACTAGAATTTAACTTCTGACATAATTATTCGGGAAGGTTCCGAGCAATAGTCTGAATGTGGACTGACGCGAATGGAATAGCATGCTGACGATGATCTCTATGCTCAGTTGGAAAACCCAGATATAAATGAAGTTAGACTACCCTCAAAGACAAAGTGCGTTCAATGCGAAGAACCGGTTACAATAATGCGTGAGATGGCGCTTGCAAGGCAAGTTTGGGATCTTCTTGAGCCCTTTGAATCCCATGCAGACGCTATGCATTTGGAACGATACGTTCCCACATACTTCCAACTTCCACCGCCGAAAATGGATGGAGCAATCCCCTATCATCCAGCCTACGGTAATTCAAGTACAAGCAATTTGAAGATGCGTACATATGATACTGAACCACCTTCACCCTTTCACAACAAGACAACTTTTGTCTCCGCAGCTGCCCAAGATCGGTCTAGGTCTTTACCTCATACTATGCCGTCTCAAGTGTCGCCTACTGTTGGTACTTTCAGCCAAAGACTAGACACCCCTATTACCCTACCTTCTTCCTCTTCTGACTTGGTATCACTGGATGATTCGAGGTCAGGTGAACCCTCGAGAATACCAGAGCTTCGGAAAAACTCTACTACTACAGACGAGACGCCATTCTCTCCAGATTCCGTTGGTAATACTTCACCGAATGATCATACCCCGTATGGAATGAACTCTGAAGGCGGGACTTATTTTGTCAACCGACCAACAATAGGCCAGAGCCATTCTGATAGAAAAAAGTCAAAAGGTGGATCCAAATGGACATCGGTTTTCACTGGAACGCGAAAGGAGTCTGTTCCTGGACAGTCCGTCGAAACTACATCACTTTCCTCATCAGCACTAGAGGCTCAAAGACTCGACGAAATAAATCTAGAAAGTTTGGTACGAGTACCAAGAAAGACTTCGAAAAGCAAAAGCGCTAAGGCAATCAATATTTCCTTGTCACAAAACTCAACGAATGGCCTATTCTGGACTCAATCTTTAATACAAATTTGGGATATGGGAGCATCCCCTCCCGCGATGACCCGTGTATTCCCAACGGAGAGTAGCTGTTATAAGGCATCTGTAACCAAAATGTATTTAGCTTATATAATTGGCACCCGAGATCCAAAGCTCACAGTATGTCCTTTCGGTCAATAGCACTTTCCTAATGATTTATCTAATTACTAACATTAAACTAGCTTAGAATAGTCAACTTGCAAACATCAGCTCCGGTTGTAGAGTATCCCTTACCCCCAAATCTTTGGGTAAGCAGCATAGCCATATCCCCCAACGAAAGCACCGTCGCAGTAGGCTTTACAAACGCAACAGTGTACTTTTTCAAAACCACTCAATCATCCGAACCTAGAGAGGATCGACTTCATAGTCGCATTCATAGTGAATGTGAAGACTGTCCGGAGGTAGAAACCCTTTCCTACTCTGACGATGGGATGCATCTTCTTGCCAGTACCCGCAGTGCCAAAAGTGGAGCTATTCAAATATATTTTTGGATGACTCCAATGCAATCGTCTCAAGAACTAGTTTCTTGTAGATATCATGTTCCTTTACATGAGTCAGAAGATAGAGGTCTCTCGTCTGCTATTTTTCGGTCAAGAACGGGTATTGAAGAAGTTCTGGTGTGTATAACGACTTGGACACAATCCGGTGTACCAGTCCTCGTCCATCCTAAAACAGGTCAAAAAACAGATATAAGAACCGCGCCTAATCGATCTGGAAAGTTGGGAAGTCGTATTCAGTGCGCTAGTTTCTCTCCATCTGGAAAAGAGTTAGCTATGGTCAATGAAAAGGGGCATTTGTATTTGATTTCGGCTCTAAATTCTAGTCCGTTGGATATCAGAAAAATAGCAGTTTCAAGAGAGCTTACTATTAAATCTGATTCATTCGCAATGGCGTTCATGTCATTGCCAGATGAGGAGGCCGCGATTGTCATGGCATGGATCGATCCTTCGAAGGCGGAAAGGGGAGTGGTCAGGAAGATTCCTCTAACTGCAGTTAGTACTATTTTTTGTTCCTTCTTGATCGACGGTTCTCGGGAATTTCGCCCACTACATCATCTTGAAAGCCTCTTTGCTTTCTTTTTTCACCCCCAAAAATATATGATACTAACACATTACAGAATGATACCATTGCCACATCACCTATCCTCCACAAATCAGATGTAAACTCTGCAACTTCTGCACCCAATACATTTATGTCGGGTGCAATAAATGAATTACCGGGGGACTCGAGACCAACTGAAATGGTGGCTGATGAGGAACCGATTACGAAATATAGGATGATGGGATTTGTTAAGTTTCCGAAGAAATAGAGGGAGAGGACATGGTAGATTCTGGAATGATTGGAATGCGAGAATATGAGAAGCGGTGATGAGATATGACAAGAGATAGAAGAGGGGAACAAAAGGAAATGCGACAATGCCATCGGAAAACTTTCAATAGAATATCAGCGGATGGATTAGGCTTTTTATATTGGTGAGTGGCTTCGTTGGATTACTGAATATATCCTATGTTGTACTTGGTTATCGAACGGCACGACTAGAATATTAGTCGGGTTCATGTATTGAATAAAACCCTTGGAGGACTTGAAAAGAAGGTTAAGATTCAAAAAAGTGTATGTAGGGAGATAATAAATTTTCAAATTTTTTTAAAAAAAATTAATAATAATAAATTGATAAATAGCTTCAACATGATAGATAGTGATCTCGAGGTAGACACTTCACATTTGAAAGCTTAGATATAATGAGACGAAAAGTTGTAGGATATAAGAATTTAAAAGGTTTGAAATATCATGTATAAGATTCCTCAATATCTTTTCGCGATAGTGTCTGCTCCTGTTCTCTTCATTTGGTTTCTTGGATGTAGGATAGTGAGATATCTTTTTGTTTTGGTGCTTTACCTTCTCATGTGGAATTTTTGTTTTGAAGTCGATATCCATACCCAGCACTTCCTACATCGTTTCATTATCGATGGACAAGTAAGAATAGAAAAGCGGAATAACTTTAGAATGTGACTGGAGGTCCTGAGAGATGAAACAAAGATATATGATATCATATTGTAATTGTAACTATAACTACCTAGGTACTAAAACAACGTGAAAATTCACCTCGCTTCCTTCATCTCGATTTCCCTCTCTTTTTCCTCGAACCGGAAGTGGAAGTTAGAGTGAAATGTTTATCACGATGATTGTGCTTTTTTCTTCGTGCTTAGATGATATGACATGATCTTGTAAACCTTCTGCATGATGAATTTTGAATTTCATACACTATTCTTAATATACAATCAATTTTCATGAGTGTAACCAAATTTTACAGAAAAGAAAACAAGATCTACACAATCTCTTCATCCCTGCTCTCGCTCCAAGACTCAAAAATGCACTTTCTCTCCATCCCCTCCCCCGCTCCATCCCACCGCCCCTCTCACCCCAATCCTACCCAAACAACATCACAGCCCCGAAAAACAAGCCCACCAACGCCAGCATCTCGCCCCTTCCCACCTCTTTCCTCCTGCCCATGCCCACAGCTCTCACTGGGGTCCCTGGTTTAACAGTCATCCCCGTTTCATACACACTCCACGTGATATTCCCATTACCATTCCGCGCATCTAATCCCCACTCTACAAATCCTACATACGCGTTACTCGAGATGTATACTTCTCTCCAGAGATAATTGAGCAGGGGGGAGATATCCATTGCGGTGAGCGTGGTGGCGTTGATGGAGGGATACCATGTGTATATTGTCTGTGGGACTCGTGGTTCATCGTTTGCTACTGTGGAGGAACTCAAATTCGAAGTGGGGAAAGAGGAAGTGGATGGGGAGGTTTGCGATACGTAGAGAGTGTAGGAGATTCCCGCGAGGTTTATGACCGGCCTGGTGATGGTGGATGCGGTGTCGTTGTAACCTAGGGGGATTAAGCCGCCGTAGTTGGCTTGCCAGATGGAGATTTTGGTGGCGGAGAATCGTTTGTCGAGGGAGAGGGAGGGCTCGAGATCGAGATAGATGTTCAGGTAGCAGGCTGCGATGACGGATGCGTTTAGTAAGGAATCGGGGGTGGTGGCGGAAATGGTGTGGAGAGGATTGCCGGGGTAGAGAGCCCAGTTATTGGTGAGTGGGAAGAGGGAAATGTTGGAAATAGAGACGGGGAGGATGGAGGGGAGATTGAGGGCTAGGGAGGGGAAGGAGTGCGGGGTCGAGATATCGGGGGAGGACCAGGAGAAAGTGGTGTTGAATTGAGTTGTTGAACCTACGCTTCCGCTGTTTTCGTCGGCGAGGGAGAACTTGGGGAGATGGAATTAGCACTTTCGTTTATTATTTCTTCTTTGTGATGAGGAGAATGACTCACATCTGTACATTGATACCCATCTTTATCAGTCGTTGTGATATCTGGGAAGAATGTGTATCTTCCAGATTTCGTTGTTGCATTTGTAGAATCACATATCTGTGTTGTTTCTGCATATATTGATGGTGTGAGGAGAGGGAAGAGGTAGATGATAATTTTGTATTGAGAGCTGAGAAGCATTTCGCAAGGGATCCACGAGAAAAAATGGATTTCGATTCAGGTGAGAAACTGGATGGTGTAAAGATTGAGTGAGTGGCTGGGAAATGAAATTAAAATTGACTTACACAATGGTTGTGAGAACTGCAATGAAAGACTTGGAAAGTCATGAAGACATGAGTGCAGTACGTTGCGTGTTTATTGGATGGTTATTAATAGTGAAAGACGGACTTAATGACTGCTTGTGACTGTTCGGCAGCAAAATGATATGAATATAGAAGAATATCTCAAGGAGCTTGAGGTATTGAAGATGAAAATGCTTGTACCAGATACTTGCCTTGACACAAGATAATAAAATATAACAGAAACGACTTAACAACTCAATTGAGCGAGGACTAGATGAAGTTCCAGAAATCGACACTGGGGAAATGGAAATTGAGAGAACCAACCAACAAGATGATAAAGAATAAGCACTCTCCTTAGGTACCTTCAGTATTGCAAGCAATTGTCGGAATATGTTGACTTTTCATAGGTCTAAATTGTTGGCCAAGAATTCCTACAATATAGAACTTACTGCGCCTTGTAGATTATAACTGAAAGTCCTCACTTGAGGTCTATCCAGCTCCATCAAAAGGTCTGATCTAGGAGACCTACTTTGTTGGTTAACCATATACTTATGTCTATCTGTTGTGACTCGCCCCTCTTAAAGGTCGTTTTCTAACACCGCACAGAGCGTATATTTGACAGAAGAACCATAAGAAGAGACGACCAAGATAATTGATTAATTTCGAGGTCTCCAAGTCAAACATATCAAACAATGTTATCCTGTACAAATGATCGAGAAGAGGTCTAGCCTCGAGATCTCGTAGTCGGCCATCAAACACGCCTTCGTAAGCGCCGTCATTTGTTTTGAGAAATTCGTCAGCGTCTATGTCACCGGCAAAGGTTTTTCGTCGCCTAAGATATAGCGTCTTTTCAGCCCTTCATCATTTAGTCCCATTTTACAAGCCGTGCCGCGTCCTCGGACTTTTCACCACGTTTCTGGGTACCGGTACCTGACTAGCTACTTGGCATGAAATTCGAATCTTTTCTTTGAGTGAATTCATCTGATGTTCGGTTTTATCAGTTGCCTCGTGAATAAGGTTCGGTGCCGAAATAATTTGTGGTTTAATACGGATATTCTTTGTTTCAGGGTTCTTGCTGATAGGTAGTGATAATTACTGAATCATGGCGACCTTATTCAGTGTCCTCACCAGATTGAAAGAGTGTTTGTATACCTAGGTAGTTACAGTCCTGTATTGGATGATTATTGCTTCTTAATTAAAAATTTGAAGAAAGGGAGAGACGACTTTTGGTGTGATTTGATATATTTTTCTCTCAAACTGGACTGAGCCTTCCAATTTTCATCCATGCGTTGATTTTGTTGCTCCGTAAATTGTTGAGAAAAGGATTTGTATCGCCCGGGCACATTCAAAGTGTGGCCAGTGCCTTCATCGATGAGTAGGTACTGAAATCCACGTGATGATTTAGATCGATCAACAGAGTACTCCAGGGAATGAAAACATCATCTGCCTTGATTGGTTTCGGGATCATATGAACGCTTTCCGGATTTCCCTCTGCGTCCATTGAAACACCAGATTCGCAATCTGGAAATGAGGTTCGGCTGGAAAGGCATTGATGTGATGCTTGTGGTGATCGCTAAGGATCGAGCATTTTCCATTGCACCAAATCCTTTTTGACACATCCAACCGCTAACCAACTTACCTCTCACATTGATATGAGGCTACAGTTTGTGAATGTCAACTTTGGTGCTGACTTGAAGATGCCCAATATCGCTACTGCGAATTCGTGATTTCAATGGATCCTCGGGAAGTGACGGATTGTACTTTACCTATTCCTCACAGGCTCATAGGATAAAACGTGTTTTAGCTAGCGGTGATGTACGCGAATTGCCTCGTTTGCAACTCACTTTTTCGTGCTGCTGAGGAGGCTAAGCACGTAAGTGAGTGTACCGATAGAGTGGCCAAGGTCGTGAAATTGACCAAGAAGCACAGTTTGTTAGTAAAGTCTTGTGAGTCGCGGATCTGGTTAGGCTCTTATGATTCGTTAAAACGGTTCGGTTCTCCAAGTAAATAGAATCGACTTAATGCAGAATTGATGGAGGGAGAAATTTTTGACTGCGAGTTCATTGGGGCCTCCCCGCAGAACTGTCAAGAAGGGGCAGCCGTTCAAAATCAATTTTGTCATGGAAAATTCGATCGCTCGTGCGGATGCTCACAGCGCCAGTGACATCACTCATCGAGTACGATACGCTTTCAGAGAAAACGACGACTGTGGGGAAGCACCCAAATCAAGGAGAGAGTGACTACTTTTACAGGATTAGAGTCGATAACAAAAGAGGTTCCGAAGTACTGAAAGATCTTTTTTAATCAACAAAAGCGTGAAAAATGTGCAGAGACCAAGGCGGAGTTCGATCTTTCTCTTCTGATTTGCGGCTACACCCTTTACCTTTGGAATTTAGCACTTTGCTCCTTTCATCTTATACCTATCAAAGCCGAGAAAATAACAAGACAACAGAGATTTGGCTTTACTCGCAGAATTTGCGCAGCTTATCTATGTATTTGCTTTACCACCCCTTCATTTCTCTAGCGAACTTTTGCCAAGTCAATCTTCAAGAATTATTAACATAACCGATATCCCTGCTACGTGCACGACCCTACTATGTGCACACTTTTATTATTTATATAGAAAATTGAATTAAAAATTGAAAAAGCGATATTATAATTTGAAATTCAAAATTGAGATAATTGAAATAAACTTATATAATATTTTGAAATAAAAAAATTAAAAATCTCAAAATTATAATAATAATAATGATAAATAAGATATTAATTTTTATAAAAAAAATTATTTATTTATTAATATATTTTATAATATAATTAAAAATATAAGTTTTTTTTAATGAAATTATGAAGTTCTATATATTATAATATAAGATATTTGAAAAAAACTAAAGTTTTTTATCGAAAATTTGAAATTATATTAATATTAAATTCTAATATATTTATAAAAAATATTTTAATAATTAATTATTAATAGAATAATGAATTTATAATATTTTATTCTATTTTTAAGTTATATAATAACAATAATCTTTAAAAAAAATATAAATATATTAAAATCTATAATTTATTAATATTAAATTTAAATAAAGATTTATAAAAACTTATTAGGAATTTGATTTAATCTAATAATAAATATAATATAAGTATTTATTAATTTTTTTAAGAAATTTCAATCTTAAACTTTTTTGTTATATAGTTTTTAATCAATTATTAAAGAATGAAACTATATTGATCAGATTTTGATTTAATAAAAAAATTTAAATTTCGAAAATTAAATTATTAATTAATATTAAATCAATTTTTATTTAAAATAATTTTTTTAAAAATGAATTAATAATATTTTGAATTGAAAAAAAAATTCTTTTTAAAGAATTTTATTTTAAAAGAATTTTTATATAATTAGAATCTTATTATATATAATAGAATTAAGATTTAGATAATTTTAAAATAAAATTTCAAAAATAAAAGATATTTTTTAAATAATTTTCTTTTATTAATCAAAACTCTATATATTTTAATATTTAATATAATCCCTTTTTTAAAAACTTACTTTTTAAATCTTTAATATTAAATATAAAATTTAAATTCATTTAAAAAAATATTTTTAACTTTTCTAAAAATATTATAAATCATTAGAAAAATCTAAGAATCTATATTAAATTTAATTCTTTTTACTTTTTTGATTTTTTTGATTTTTTTATAATATTATTAATATCAAAAAATCTATAAAAATTTATTATAATTCTATAAATAGATTCTAATATATTATTTATTAAGAAATTATATATCAAGATTCTATATTCTCTTTATTTAATTATTCAATCAATTCTTAATTTAATAATTCGAAATCCTTATAAATTGAAATTGATAATATTAATTAATTATTGAATTAAATTTTATATTATTATAATGATTTTTAAATTTTAAATTGATTTTTGTTTTGATATAAAAAAAGTGTGCATATAGTAGGGTCGTGCACGTAGTAGGGATATCGGTTAACCTTCTATGCAGAACTCTTAGAATCGCGCGGCAATCAAAATACAATAAAACAAGATACAATACGAGACTCCTTTTTATAAAGAGCATGAGCTGGCATTCCCTAGAAGCTTCCATAAAAGTATATTAGGGTGAATGCTGGTATGAAAAAACTTTACTCTGTTAACCTTAACATAGCGTCATTAATTTTCTAATTTAAGAAATCTATTCGGAACGGTCGGTAAGGATATGCTAGAAGGAGGAGCTCTGCGGAAAATTTCTATGGGAATTGATTAATTCTGACGACATTACGGAGTAAGGCAATGCATTCTCCTTGGTCGGGCGGAGTGGAATAGATGACACTTCTTGACCAACTGAATACGATTTGCTGAATGCGTCTGTATATCGGAATGTTCTCAAATGCCGGTACTGGTTTCCAACTAATGACTCCTGACCGTTAAAATGGAGGGCAAGGAAAGACAGCCAAGCCGGTTGGCTGCATTGACCTTGCAGCCCCAGTAAGTAAGTGAGGCGCAGCAGTGGATTATGTAATCTTCCATGGAACGAACAACAAATCTTTTTCTCAATCCGATTCCCGAGATTCTGCTTTGTACTTTATTTTACTTCGTCTGCTGTCCTGTACTTTGGTCCCCTTTATGTACATCTTTCAATCCTCAAGGTTCAAGGTAAAGAGAAGCAAAGTCCATCCAAATCTTCCCAGTAAGATCCACTACATTAATACGATTTAAGGTTCATGCAAGAATCTGTTTCCCTGAGCTCTAAGGCCTCCAAATACGATTCATATGATGTCCAGCCCGACCAAAAACAAAGCCATCTCCACTTCAAACCATGCATGTTCCACGCGTCGTCACCGCTTAGCACCACATTTAGTTTCTCTGCGATAAAGGAAACAAATGAGCCTTGCATGACAAAGCTTGCAAACCTCCTTTGGAAAAACAAATGAACGTTGACAGGAGTTCGTCCAATCTCATCGTTGTACTGAACATTCATTACGAATCAATGCTGTTTTCAGAGTTTTATTAAGGGGGTCGTCCACTATTTCCAACATCCACTCTGGGTTTCCTCGATCTAAAAGAGGAGACTTGTCTCTCATTATCGCAAGAGCTCCGATGTGAATTTCTTTCGTCAAGTAAGATTCAAATGAGCTTAGACGAAATCATGGGTTAGTACCCAGGCGTGAAGCATATCTTGACGTATCGGGCCAACTATGGTTGTTGGAAAAAGTTTACGAACATCTAGGATATGGATATCAGAATCAGATGTCGTTTGTCCTGCCGAGTGGATTCCTTAAGCCCACTCTCTTGGTTCACAGAGTTGTTATGGAGACCAACCGTCTTATCCGCTGCATACTTACCTCGTATCTCGTTACAAGGGCTTCCTGTGAATTCCTCTCTTATCTTGATTCCCGATGTCCCGATCTGGGATGACCTTACACACACTACTGCAAGCAACTTCCATCAACTGCTGTCGCTCAGAGCTTCAGGAAGGTACCTTGTGAGCGTTAAATGTATTCTACGGCGGCTTCCGTGATATCCACTTGAACCGTCAGGGAGCAAGGTCTTCCTTCCAATCGCTGGTGTACCGGTCACTAAGATGAAACGTTTGCACTGGTAAGTTCGGATGAGAATTCTGTTCAACATAGATATAATTCGAAATATTGATTGTGGTACGATATCTTAACCATAATCATGTTTCGTTCTGCCTGGTTCGCAGTAATACGGCAATTTTCCGTGGGGGTTCTCGTCAAAGTTATATAGCCCAAATGCAGAGAACTAAAAACACATTGCGTGGAGGGTTTGCGTTGAAGCGGGTCCAAAAGTGGCTCGCTCCCCCTTGTCGCGTCTTCCAACTACATACTCAAGTATCGCTGCATCAAAGAGATAGTGGAGCAGTCATCTAGACTTCTCCTTGCACTTCCATGGTAGCAACACGATAAACCTGGATACTATACCCAGTCATTTTGTCGGCGTTTGCTTAGGTGACTGCCAGATCCATACAAACATGTTGACCTACACGGGCGCATGTATCGTTTCTGTTTTTAGACGAACAGTCGAAGATTCCTATGTTACCCTGGATGGCTGATCTGCACTACTTGCAGTCCAAATCCAAGAGAAAGAATCTAGGTTTGGCTTGCTTCTCTCTTTGGAAAATAGCTGAAATAGCAATTGTACACCAAGACCTTCCACTTCAACATCCACATACACAAAAGTTGAACTATTCTGAGTAGCAATTTTGATTTCTCCAGCCCGCAGCATAGAGACGCCTTGGGCTATGAAGCGTTCTTTTATTGCATGGGCAATTTTGTCAGCGAACATTGCCAGTAAAATTTCCCATCACGATTGTAGCAAATGACTGCATCCAGCTCGATTGTTCAAACTCTAGTGAAGCTCTTTCAAAGATGACTGATAAACCTGAATACCAATAATTATCACAGCTCATGGTCAATTGATTGAAATATTTAATTCTAGGGACTGAAAACTCTATAATTTAAGTAATATATATGCTAAAGCATAACCTAGATAGTACTAGCTCGAAAGAAAAAGTATCAGTGGGAAAGCTCCTCAAAAAATAGCTAACATTACTAAGTAGTAACATCCCACATACTATCTTGTAAGTGACTTGGGATCTCGAGGCATCTCAAAAACATCTCCCCATTAACATGTTCCCCACCGGAGCCATATCTTAACAGTAGAAGTGGACCCGTGAAGCCTTGAACAGATGTTATCCAATACTTTTCACCATTCCCACTCAGTATTCAAGGCTCTGACAGGGACATGTATGTTTGTCACTAACATCCACTTTGTGTCTCTTACTATTTTGGTCTCACAGATATCGTGCATGCGGAATCTCCATCTCTTTAAGAATCAGACGATGCCTACATGTTTTTTATTCTTTAGGGTTCATTCGTTTTCCTCGTCATATTTTTTGGTTCTTTATTAACACGGTCAATTGACCTCATTTCCATAGACCTCCTCTGAACCTTGAGTCTTCACTACATTCGTTCGTTAACTCGATTTTCCGTCGAAGCACAATTCGGGATGATACAGTTTCCTCCCACAGCGGCTCACAGTGATAGTGATGACCGCGGAGAGTTCCAATCTCTCCCTCAACCGCCATCACCCACAGTAGCAAGATGGGGCGAATTTCATAACAATGAATCAGTCACATCTCTAGACACCATTCAAAACAGTCGACCCGGTACTCTGCGATCATCATCGAACATAAACTTAATAAACAATTATAGCTCGGCAACTCTTTTACCTGGCGCATCAACACCTGGCCCTTCAACGCCTGGTCCAGCATATGGCAATTCGTTGAACGCCTTTAATCATGGCCGCTCTTTCTCCGATACCTCATCCTACGATGGAGCAACAGCATGCCCGACACCAGCTTTACAAGATGAAAGTATCAGTTATGAAGAATTCAAGAAGGAAGATCCAGCGACCGCTAGAAAAGTCAGACATTTCAATACCTTCAACAAGCGATTCGATACTTCTGTCTATCAAATCGAAACACTACACAAGCACGATGACGAAATTTTCCTTCCCCCTTGGAAAAGAAACATGTATCGATTCTCACCACTTTTCACATTGTTAGCCTGTGGCTCGTACTTCCTTTACTACGCATACCGTATCATATGCATTGTTGATGTTCAGAAAGCATATGACAAGGTGTATATCATGGCATGGCTTTTCATTGCAGCTGAAGGTTGCGTTGCTTGTAAGTACTTGTGTTTTGACATTTCCTCCGATTCCCCGTGTTCGATGTGTTGTTGGAGCCGGAAAATTCCCAGTTTCCTTCACGTAAAAATCCTTCCGCTTATCACAACTCCCGAAAATTTATTCTGCCGCCAAGTTTTGCCAAGAGATCGCACACTTACGTCAAATAGGTCCCGCATTACTCCACCAACTGTACCAAATGTTATCCATTCGCGGTCGTTCACGACCAAAGCTTCGTCTTCGTGGTGAAGAAGTACCTACTGTTGATGTTTTCGTTACGTGCTGCGGTGAAGATGTAGATGTTGTTCTTGATACGACCCGAGCTGCTGCTGCTGGCGATGTAAGTGTTTAATTTCCAATTATCCTTGCCACCACGTAAATATTAACAGAAATGACAGTATCCTCAAGACCGTTTCCGCGTTGTCGTTCTCGATGATGGAAAAGATCCCGAATTAGAAAAGGCTGTCAACGAACTCTCTCTCGAATATCCTAATGTCTATTATCATGCCCGTATAAAAATCAAGGGTGTTCCACATCATTTCAAAGCTGGTAATCTTACAGGTGGAACCAATTTCGTGGTCGATTTGGAAGGAGGTGAAGCCGAGTTTATCGCAGCTTTGGATGCGGATATGATTCCAGAAGCAGATTGGTTGAGAGCTATTCTTGCTCATATGGTTATTGATGATAAGATGGCTCTTGTTTGCCCACCTCAGGTATGTGTTTTTCTCAACTTTATTATGCGGAAACATCAGAGCTAGAGAACTAACAACACAATTAGCTTTTCTACAACGTTCCTCAAAATGATCCGCTTTGTCAATCCCTCGATGCCTTTGTTCACGTCATGGAACCAACAAAGGATGCCAATGGAGTAGCATGGTGTACTGGATCCGGTTATGCTATCCGTCGTGCAGCCCTCGACGATATTGGAGGCTGGCCCGTTGGTTCCCTCGCTGAAGATACCTTTACCTCATCCCTCCTTCTTGGTGCTGGGTGGAGAACCGCCTTTTGTCACGAAGCCCTACAATTCGGTACCGTTCCCGACACCATCACCGGTCATCTCAAACAACGTACACGATGGACATTAGGAACACTGCAAACCGCAGTCAAATTAAAATTCTGTCTATTTGGAGATTTGGTAAAAGGCATGAGCTTTTTCGCCCGTCTCTCTGCATTCGTCTTCGCCATCGACGCGTTTTTCAAAATCTTCCTTTGCATCGCTCTCCTCACCATTCCTATCGTTCTTATCTCTGGTGGTCAACTAGTAGCCTACAATACCGAAACTCAATTAAAATGGCAAATCAGATTATGTTTCATCCAACTCGTGCTTACACGTCTCAACGAATGGGTCACCTATCTTCCCTCTGGATATCGTTTAGCACAACGTGATTCTGGCGCTCAATTGTGGATGGCTCCTTTCCACGCCAAGACAATCATCATGTCCTTTTTGCTTCCTTCCTGGCTCGGTGGAAAACCCATGGCTTTCTCCAGTTCCGGTAGTCAGAAGAGCGATATCAACGAGCGCGATCCACGTACGCGCGCAGGAGTCTTCAGACGTCTCTGGGTCATTCTTTGGGATTGTCAATGCTACATGCATCTCCTCTATATTCTCTTCGTCGTTGCAGCCGTCACTTACAGTACCGTCCGCGGCCTCGCTCTCGATTCTGAAAATAATACCTTGAAGAAAAAGCTCGTTTACCTCCTCACCCATGCTTTCTGGCCGCCTATGCTCTGGATGATGTGTCTCACAGCTTGTTTTGAGCCAATCCGCTATGCGATTTGGCCACCAACAATGCCAGACAGAGAAGAGCTTTTGGATCGCGATGACAAGACGCAGATCGCGAGACCAAAGGAAGAGTGGAAGAAAGCGAGATACGCAAAGACGACTTTCTTCCACGAGTTTCAATACACACTATTAACGGCATTTACATGTATGGTTTTTGTGGGGGCGTTTTTTATCGATATCTAAGGTATGATTTGGCGGAGTAGTGGGGGAAAGGAATGTATATGTTGATGATTTTACACGGCGTTAATTTAATATCTGGATGTGCATTGGAGCTTGATATTTACTATCTAGTAATCTAGTTGCTACATGTTTTGCTGTACATGATGGAGTTCGGATACCGAATAATAATTAACGTATATTGTACGAATAGGATAAAGACGGGGTTAGATGGAAACATAATCTGACAATAGAATCAGATGAGATAATTCTCTTCAAGAATGAAAAAAATAAATAATATCATATGAACAATTCTTTTACTTGCAGACTTCACTGAGGTGCGTGGTATGGACATAGATGATGTGGTGGCTTGCTCTAAATGGATCGGCGGGCCACCAGTTGGGACAGACTACCCTGATTGGAGCTGGCGATTTCTCTGGAAAGATCAGATCAGGTACTTTGAAATCTGACATCAACGATTTAACATTGATTAAACAGATAAACTCCCAATTTAGGATTAGATAATTAAAAAATAGACCAGCTACCAAAATTGAAAGTTGGGAAGTGTTCTTCCTATCGGTACTTGGCTCTATTAGTGTAGCGATCTAGGAATCTTAATTCATAAGATTACATTTCACAGAATATTCTCATTTAAAAGTTATACTGCAGAGGACTCGCGATCAGTACCTATCTAGACTTGAAATAGAACTCATCTTTCTTCCATAATCCAGATTTTCCGCATGCAAATTCCCTCTTTCTCCATTACCGATATTAAAGTTTCGGTTCGACATTTATTCGTCACCAACCAATACCATACAAATACAATACAACACACTTAACTCAATCTACTACCTCCCAACATCCAGTATCGATGCAAACTACGCTCGATATCCTGGAAGTACATGTGGAACTTTCCATCATACGATTAAGCATCATGAATTTTTTATTTATTCTCAAGCTGTAAAAACCATGGGAATTTTCCTCAATCCCCGGAACTTGGAAGTCTTAAAGGTTGAGATTTCGATTGTAGAGGTTTGGGATGGGATGTTAGATGCGGGCGGGTGATGACAGAAGATATGGAAGCTAGGGAGTGCGGGGGTGCTAGCCGAGAAGTAGACTAAGGGGTTGTGTCGTGATGGTGAGGCTTCGGTTCTGATGTGTATTGTATTAGTGGAGAGGTGCTAGATTAGTGGCGTGGCGATTTGAGTTATGGAATGTATGTTTACGTACGCGAGACGGCGATATAAGAAGAGCAATTGATCTTTTTGTCTGTGAAACTGGGTAGGTGGGTAGCTTGTGGGTAGCCTAATGGGTGATAATGTTGGCTGCATCTGTTCTCATCTGCTACGGAGATTAAATCACTTGATGGTGGATAGTTGGGAAATAAAAATCTGGAATGAAATCAACGACATGTCTTGTTAATTGATCAGATGAATTAGTCGGCCAATAGAGTCATGCGTCAGTCATTCTAGAATGGGATGTTCCGAAAGATAGTATTGGAGGTACATTTTTACTTTCGTGATCGACTACCGTGTTCTGAGCCCTTTGTGTTGCAGTTGATTTAGTTCCATATTCGTGACTATTTCGTAGAATCGGAATCAGATTGATATTATCTTTTGGACGTGATCGCCGACATGGCGAATCTGGGGAGAATCATGTAATTTACTCAACTATCTGGTGGTCGTTATCTTATATTGACTTAACTAGATCGGGCGTGCCTGATGTGTTGGCTATTGATAGAATATACCAAAAGGTGATTTAAATGCATCATTACTCGAGCATTCTACTCTTGTACTGTGTAGTGTGTATATTGCATCTAGCAAGAGAGAATGATATTCTAGCATTTAACTTCACCTAGGCACTCAACATCAACGGCAAATACCTTACCGAAGAGTACAAGGATTTATATGCTTGCTTCGCCTTATTCGACAGGCGTTGTATTCATGGATCGAAAGTTATCGCGGATATTGACATGGCCCAATCCATTGATTGGCCCAAAGCACAAGGGAAAGAGGCCGGCATTAAAACTCAATACGTGACGGAAGAGCCAGATGAGAAGTTTATCAAAGATCTTTTTGTTGGCTTTGTCGCCGTGGTACTGGGATTCATCCCCGTCATCGGACCTCTTGTGGCGTTTGGCTTCACTGTCACGTATGAGCTGTTGGAAAATTCGGAAAAGTTCACAAAGGCTGCAGGAGTTGGTGGCAAAGCACCAGCCTTTACACAGGCGTGTGTCGATTCTCGTGAGGGATTGAAACCTATAGTCAAGGCGGGTTTCAAGGCTGTATTCAAGGGGCATTTGCAAGAGGCTCCTAAAAAAAGTATTCAAGTCGATACCGGCGAAGAGAAAGTCGAGAACGGCGATGAAGAAGATACACCCCATCTTGTCATTGAAGCGGGAGAAGCAGAAGTGCTTCAAGCTCGTGGAAACTTTGTTGCTTAGCTTTTGGATTTGAATTGGGAGGGACTAGGGTTTTTATTGAATCTGAATCGTACTTGAAATACTATGCTTGAGAAATTATCAAATGAAGTTCGAAGTCCTTGACAAAGAAATCCCAGGTGAGAATATTGTGTGAACGGTTAGGAAATTTGTGTGCTTTTCCCGACAAACATTAGACGAGTTGTGATTATTGTATGGGCAATGCGTGATATAGTAGACTGCCAACTTCAAAGTCTTCATATGAAAAGGCATCGATGCAAGATAGAGCGATGTAGGGTCTTGATTCAAAATGCTCCGAGATTGTCAGGCGATATACCATTGATGTCGTGGTATTACGCGTGTATCTCTGTAAATGATCTCATTCCGGTGAAGTTTTTTGACCGTTATTGGAAAAGATGATGAAAAACTCTTCCTCGCAGTTATATCATAATTTTAACGAATTGTAGTATGCAAATTATAGGACCATTTCAATTAACATTATGTTCCTGTCACCGTGCAGCCAGCCGTGCGTTATATAATGTTCAACGTGTAGTCATGAAGTCAGACATTTGCGAGAAATTACCCTGAGTCTCTTGAAGCAGCAGAAAGACTGTCTTCTGTCATCCACGTGACGATACGAAGGGCATATGATCCTTCCGTCCATATCCAACTATTATGTTTTATGAGCTACAATTTACTCTCACACAATTACTTTTTGAACTATTAAATAGAATCTACAAATAACATTTCATGAGTTGTCTTTATATACTAGTCTATGATTCTTTAGTATTAGTGATTGATTCATTTTGCTACTACATTAGAACCTTTACTGTTAAGATAGGATGGCCTAAACGTTTATGCCTTAAATTACAGGCTTCATACTTCGAGCCCCATTAGATAGATTGAAAAATAGTATAACTTACCGCATTAACTGGATTAGAATGAGATCTTTGGTTATTAGTCAAACTGGATTAATGAATCATATTCTTCTCTAACTAAAGAATTTTTTGATTTTTTTTGAAGTATAAAAGAATATTTAAATAGGCTTTATACTTTATATTTAACGTAGTTTAACACCGAGTGGCCCATATCACCGAGTGGCCCACTTTCACCTCAATTTACACTTTCAAACTTATATTATTCAATAACAATCGAATTAATTAATTGAAATTATTAAGAATCTAATAATCTAGAATCTATTATATTATTTTGATAGATTCTTATATTATATCCTATCTTTTCATATTTACTATAATATCAATTAAAAAATACTTTTTTATTAGAATTCCTTTCTTTTTAATACTTATTATATTAAATCTAAATATCAATCTCTTACTAAAATAATATATCAAAAGCCTTTTATTCAATAAACACTTCTTTTTAATATAATTAAGTTTTTTTTATATATTAATATTTATTTAATACTTTATTTACTACCCGAAGTATACAATTCTTTATATTTAAAAGTATATTCTTATAAGCTAATCTCTTTATACCCTTAGCTAAAGCTAATACAGTTTCGAATATAAATATAGAAAAATTTGATTAATAACAAATTATTCGAGATTTAACTAATATTGATTAAAAAAAAGCTTCAATTGAATTACAAAGAATTTAAAAAATTCATTAATTTAGATTGAAAAAAGGGAAAATAGATATACAAATTCGAATATCTAATTTTGAGAATATAGTTTTAGAATTAAATAAAATTAAACCTATTCCTCGAAACCCTACTTTTATATTCTGAGAAATAATTGATTCTTGATATACAGCTTTGAAAACTATAAAGAATTCAATTTTCGAAATATAATTAATATATACCTTAATAAATTCATTAATTTAAGCACTATATAAACATTTCAGATTATTAAAATAATTAATATCAAATAATTGAGTTAAATAACTTAAATGCAATAATAAATTTAGATATATAATATTATTCTTTTTACAATATATTTGAAAAGCTATTGATTTGTGGCTTTTATGTTCATTTAATACTAATATTCGATATTTGCCCTCTCTTCGATTCTTAGTATATTTATCGAAATATTTCAATTATTCTAAATCTATCTTATTGTTTATTTATTTATTAGATATAGATTTAATAGCTTATTCCATAGAAAGATTGATTTTAGTATATCAATTGAAGAGATAAACCTATCCTTAAATTATTAGAAATGAGGGAATAGTTTTATCCTCTATATTTCCATATATTATTACTATAGTTTATTCTCGATTACCTAATTATACTGATTTATTTCTATCATATCTTTTAATGCTAATAATAATTATTATTATATATATAATCCTCATTATAAAGCCTATTTTATCGAAATTATAGAAATTACTATTCAAAATATTATATTTCGCTCGTATATTCGTAACCAATTGAAACCACTTTTTAATAAACTTAGGATTTTTACAAAAAGCTCTTTGAAAATCATAAATACAACTAAAACACATTTTTAATTCAATTTAACACTTTACAAATCAATACGCTCAAAGCTTTCTAATATATTTCGCACCTCTTAATTCAAGAATATAATTTACTATATTTTTTATATTCTTTAATTTAAATAAAAATCCTTTTGAATTTATATCAAATATATATTAAATAATTATCTTTTTTTCTAATTCTATAATCTTATAATTATTGATTCGAATTTCTATATAAAAAAGTAAATCTTCTATTTTATATTGAAAAATTATATAAAGGATATTATAGAGTATAATAACTTTTTGAATATTTAGTTTTTTATTTTTATAAATAATTTTGATAATAAGAAGTATACAAACTTTTTGATTATTTGAATTTATTATAAGTTATTAATAAAATACATATTGAAAGAGAAAGATGTAAATTGAGGTGAAAGTGGGCCACTTGGTGATATAGGCCACTCGGTGTTAAACTACGTTACAAGTTATGAAGTGTTTTAAAATCTGATTATTATTTTGAATTATAAAATTTTAACTGGTTTATAAGACCATATTCGATCTTAACTGAAGACGGATTTTTTAGCTATAAGATAATATCACCTAATCCAATTAATACGATACATCAAATTCCATATTTCCTCTTCTCCAGGAGAGATAGTTCGCTACTATCATAAAACAAACCCACTAAAAATACACCTACTCTTCATGCTCTTCCTCCACCTCTTTCCCCCTCATCTCTACAACCATATTTTCCCATTACTCAAAAGTTCAACCGGCTGACTATTAACCCTCATCACCCAACCTCTTTTCTGACCGTCGTAATGCATCTTTTCATCTACATCATCCCTATCTTCTTCCTTTCCTTTATTCCATTTATACCATTTTTCTCGCTTATATAATGCATTTCTGTAGAAAGTTGCTCTCCTGTGATTGCCCTATTTTCCTTGTACCATCGATTACCATTGTTTGTATCTTCGAATTTCGATCCATTTGATTTCGATTTGAGATTTTGGAGTTTATGATGACGATGGAAAAGATAGATAGAGATAAGGAAAAGGAGAGGGAGGCAGATGAGAAAGAGGAATATTGCTGGTGGTGGGTGGTTCAGGGGGGCGGATGACGGTGAGAATGGGGCTGTGGTTGGTGGAATAGTGTAATTCGTTGGTATTGATCGATGGAAGTCGGAGGAGGCTGAGGCCGAGGGCAGGGTTGAGGTCGTAGTGAGGAATAGGGAGGTGGATAGAGATATGAATGTGAATGATGTTGATTTTGATGTTGATGTAGATGAATTTGTGGACTAGCTCTTATTAATTATGCTCTAGGGGATAGAAGACATGAGTGCAAGTGACTTACTATTGTTTTCAAGGTTGATAGTATACTAGAGATCGTAGAAGCTTGTGGGCTTTCCGAAGAACTTCCCCCAGAAGTAGATGCCGCAGAAACAATCTCCGTACTTTCCGAAGCTCTCGTCTCAACCCTCGTAGAGCTTGCCGCGGTAGAAGTAACCGCATCGATAATCGAAGCCGGTAGTACTACTGTCATTTTCTGCTTTTGAGAAATGTAGTAGATGCAGGCGTCGTAATTTGGACCACCTGTTTCACAGCAGAAGTAGTTTCAGACTCGCTTGCAACAATTTGATTTGGATTCGCATCCCCAAGCACAAAAAACTTTCCAATGAAAGTCAAACCATTCTTGTTGACTCTATTCGGCGTTTCGTAAAGATTTATCACATGTGTCCCATCTGGTATGGAGGTTGATGGTAACCATGTAAATGAACCTCCATTGATACCAGCTGGTCATAATTAGTGTTCATTTTTGCGGACAGATATGATTGTAAGAATATGAACCTACTAGCGATATTTTCTACAGCTGCAAACTCGTTTCCAGAACTATCCGCATCATTCAATGTGAGATTTTTTAAACCAGCATCACTAGTACCACTCCAAGCAATGGTAAACTTGGTTCCTTGTATTGGATTCCATTTAGTCGTTATAAAATCTGCAATTACTCGACTTGCAAATAGAATAAGAGAGAGTGTACTGCAAGAAACACACAATGGACGTGATAGAGCTTTCATCGTTATGTGAGGGAACTTTTCCCGGCACGACCAATGAGTGAAGGAAAAGTGGAAAAGTAGAGGAGAAAGCACTATAACAATGGTCCCTAGGATATTCATGCATTTCATGTACGAAACTTCTTTTGATTCCTGTGGAACAGTTGGCAATATCCGTAACGTGCCAAAAAAAGAGGGTATAGTAACAGCGAACGAGTTTGAGTCTGCCTATCGAGCTAGGCTTTCATCACAACCCTTCACGTTGGAACTACTCTAGTTTCGCCGCACAAGTTAGCTGGGATTACAATTTGTCTGGACAGGTGTTTGGATACTCGTATGTCCGTTACAGCATTTAAATAGTAGAATTAGTCGTAGAATCTGATATTTTGAGACAACTTGTCCTGCTATTGAGGTTGATCTCGTTGTCTGACATTATCTCGAGCTGGTAGATCCGAGTATCAACATCGAATCATTACGCATAGACAAGATCTGAGACTTCCCAGGTATTGACTATATTTTGCCCCCAACAGCGCGTGTTGGTCATCTTGACTTTATTTGCTTAATAAGCTCAAGAAACAGCTCCGCCTCTCAACGTAGACATAGGGTGGTGTTACAGAGTAGTATATCGATTGTGCATGATCATGAAACCCGTGCCTTTCTTGTCAGACAATTTTCGAATTTAATACGACACCACTTTGGAATAATATATTCCGCCTTGAGGGATCTAAAGGGGCAACACCTAGATCGAACTGGATAATTGTTCCACAGAGGACTTTCTCTTGGCAATGCCAAAATGCGGCAATGAGGTTACACTTCCTTGTGTGGAGAGCCTCTCGGGTCGTCTTGATCCCGGAACAGGTTCTTATGAATGAAGGATGATGAAAAGATATTATCCGGCATAATGACTAACTGAACATTTCAAGATTATATATCACGAGGCCAGATCTCGCTGGCCTCACACTAGAAGGGAAGGGCTATGCTCATATATCTGCCATTAATTTGGTTGTGCGAAGATCATGGGAGCCAGGAGTTCATGGTAAACCAATTGAGAGCCACAACGGGCCCTGTGGACTAATAGAAAATTATACTGAATACATTAAGTACCGACACATGTTCCACCGAAAATAACTAAATAATTTCCTTATGAATCTTTTTTTCAAAATGAGATGAAGCTCTTGCCTCCGATGTATCATATCCTACAAGCGACCTGAGATCACGCCAGACCGATGACCGGCACCGAGTAGCTATACCGAAATTAATTGATCCATGAATGATCGCGTGATATTTTCCTCAAAATTGAATTTGTCCTAATGGATATCCCGAAACATACTAAACTCCTAACCCAAGTCAATAAATCAAAATCCATGACGCGAGTATTATCGCATAGCCAACCCCAAGTCCCAAGCTTCCTTCATTCATACATGATCATTATCGCAACCGACCCACCTAGCGGTGTCTATATCAATCTATTTAATGTCTTCCTCCAATCTCTTCATATGCAGGTGGCGGATCTTGTGTTTCGCCCGGAATCGTAAGTTCATCTTCTCCCGGAACCGCAATCCTAACTCTCGAGGTGTTCGCTCTTGGAATCTCATATACATCGCCCGGCGCAGAAGATGAGCGACCCCGAGTGGGCGCACCAGGCCTCAACATGGACTCGGGTAGCTTCTCGGGCGGGTAAGCATATGGTTCATTCGCGAATGTTGGGTGGAGAGGCTGCTTTGATGTTGGATAAGGCGGATGATGAGGTTGAGAATGATGGCTGAAAGGAGGAGAGGTAGTGATGACAGGCGGGCTATTCATACGTTGTTGAGGAGGTGGTGGAGGAACCCATCGCGTTGAGGATGCGCCGACAGGTGAATGCGCATGTTGTCGCATCTGCGTTTCTGGATGCGGCGCATAATATTCTTTTCGTGGTGGCGGACTGGTATACCTCAGATCCTCTCTACTTCTCCTCTTGTCATCTGTTCGATGATCTCGCTCCCTTTTGTCGTACGTATATTTTCTTTCTGACGACTCTCTTCGTCTGTGTCTGCGCTCCTTACTTCTTTCTCTCCCTCTATCCCTACTAGCATTCCTATCACAAGCACGATCGTACTCCCGGTCGCGAGATTGTCTCCGTCTTCGATGTCCTGGACCGGCGCGATCAGGAGAATAAATGTGATAAGACTGCTCGTCGAGGTCCAAAGCTTCAATCTCGAGGCGCTGCTTCTCCTCTCTGTGTTTTAGATGTTGTTTTAGAAGGTAACCTGCTGCGAGGATTTCAAGACCGCCGAGGATGACCATACTGATAATATTTATCTATATCTCTTCGAAATATAGATCTCAATTCTATGTGCGCAGTATCTTTTGTGCCTCGCTTGGTTAATGTGTATTGTAGTTAGTCCTCAGAAAACGTTGTTGATGTAATATGGAGTAGAGAATGATGATTGAGTCACAAATACAAAACATGATGGCAATATCCAGTCAGCTGCCGGGAGCCGCTCACCTCAGCTCAGCTGATGAATATTTCGAGGATTAACCTTTCTGTTACACGAGAAATTTTCATCCCAACTTCCAACTTCATACCAAGACGGAAACATGGCACAATCGAAATCGGGCTTGTGGCTGCCGTTAGAGGCTGTGCGTGCTTCATTACATCATCTCGATCATGAATGCCAAGATAGTCATGTGACACGGAAAATTGTTCTTACTACCGGCCTTACCGGAATAGATTTGATCCTTGAACAATCTGATCATACCTAGGTAGTGGTGCAATGCAATGCGGCAAGTCAACAACAAGTCTGCGACATATGTCAAATTAATAACTTTAATGGTTGTCAATCGTTGCCAAAGAAATTTCATACCTCTTCGAATTTGTTGATATGACTCTGTTAAGCCATCCTCATTCTGTGTGTTCCTTTGAACCGAGCCTCCTGTTAGACCTACTCGGTCCAAGATCACGTCTCTGATGATCAGTTAAGGCAAGTGGTACATTATATTATCACTCCTCGATTCATTCTCATCGGAACAATACATATCAAAATTTCTGTAGCCGAGGTGCTACTTAAGGTCTTGGTACCTGTTGTGCCTGTCGGGGTATGTCAAATTGTTATACCCAGACTGATATATACATTGCCGCTCGGTTGAAAGTTCGCCGAGTTATGTCAAATGTTAGCACAAAAAGACTTAGAAAAAACTTCTGTCTAAGATCATCATTTGAACCATGCAATTAGCCAAAAAACAAAAACGTTGTACTATCTCCACTATGGCTTCGGATCTCGAGGAATCCACAATGATTGTCTTTCTGATTGCTGGAAATCAAATATCTTCCGAGCCGTCGGATTGCGGGGTGCGTCGGCAAGAACATCACCCCTGGATCACAAGCTTTGTTTACTAAATGATGCTATTTTCAAATTGCTATAATTATAAGAAATAAGTTTTACTATGTAATTATTGTTTAGTTTGCTCACACAAAGTGAAATCATGAGGTTACTAAACATCTTCACAGCGTTGTGTCTCCTGTTGTGGGGTGGAGCTGCTACAAATGATGGATTGACCGATGTTGTAGAATGGGATCCATATAGTTTGACCGTCAATGGCTCTAGAGTGTTTATTTTGTGAGATTCTTCAAAGTGTTTATTCAATTCTTGCTGATTGCCAGTCAAGCTCTGCCGAGTTTCATTATCAACGGATGCCCGTTCCCGAACTATGGCTCGTACGTTTCGTTCCCCCCCAAATCTTACAGAGATCTTACGCTGGTCTAGGATATCTTCCAAAAATTTCGAGCAAATGGTTTCAACACAATTAGGTAGGATCAATGTTGCTCAACTTGAATTGTCTAACTAGTATAGTGTATATTTTTTCTGGTCTTATCACGAGGCCTCGAAAGGAAAATTTGACTTTGAAACATCAGGCAAGAATGTTCAAAGAGTTCTTGATTATGCAAAGGAAGCAGGAATCTGGGTCATTGCCCGAGCCGGGTAAGTTCATTTGGTTCACTACTTAAAATCCTCATTCCCGATGTTCGAATTAGCACACGATTAACTCCTCGTATTCCTGATTTCCATTCATAACTATCAACAAGAGTTATTTACTGACTCCCCGTTAATGCAGACCATATTGTAACGCTGAGACCAATGGTGGAGGTCTCGCGTTATGGGGTTCCGATGGAAGTCTGGGGACTTTAAGAAGCAACAATGCTGTATATTATCAATCCTGGCTTCCATGGATCACGGAAATTGGAGAAATTCTAGCAAAGAATCAAATCACTAATGGAGGAGTAAGATTCATCACATGTGTTAAAAAAGATCAACGCGTGCTAACTCCCAAGATAGCCTGTTATCCTCAACCAGGTTGAGAATGAACTTCAAGAGACAACTCACTCAGCGACCAACTCTTTGGTTCTTTACATGGAGCAAATTAAAGCTGCGTTTCGAGATGCTGGCATTACTGTCCCTCTTAGTCATAATGAGAAAGGTCAAAGAAGCATATCATGGAGTACTGATTATCAAAATGTTGGTGGCGCTGTGAATATTTATGGTTTAGATTCGTGTGAGTACATTACTGATGCTTAATATTTTTTTGGCTCTCGTTTTATCTTCTCTCTCTACGAATCAGCTGACAAAATAAAAATGTAGACCCCGGTGGATTGTCATGTACTAACCCTGCCTCTGGTTTTAATCTTGTTCGCAATTATTATCAATGGTTCTCAAATTACTCCTACACACAACCAAACTACTTTCCAGAGTTTGAGAGTGGTTACTTTACTCCATGGGGTGGTAGCTTTTATGATGATTGTCAATCTGAACTTTCACCTGCTTTTGCAGACGTCTATTACAAGAACAACATTGGGCAGAGAACAACTCTTATGAGCTTGTATATGGCTTGGGGTGGTACAAATTGGGGTCATTGTGAGTGTGTCTTGTCAACACAAATGAATTGATTCTAATCTTCTGAATAGCCGCAGCTCCAGTGGTGTACAGTTCTTACGACTACGCAGCTCCTCTTAGGGAAACTCGTCAAATTCGAGACAAACTTTCCCAAACCAAACTTATTGCGCTTTTCACCAGAGTTTCTACTGATCTGCTCAAAACAGATATGATCGGTAATGGTACTGGGTATAGTGTACGTATCTCATTGTATAAACAGACATACAAAGAAACAAAACTGATGAATAATAGGTATCTTCAACTGGTATTTGGTCATGGGTTTTGCGGAACCCAGATACCCAAGCTGGATTTACAACAGTCCAACAAGCAACCTCCAGCTCAACAGCATCAGTAACTTTTGATGTATATCTAAATACATCCTTGGGTGCGGTGACTGCTTCGAATGTTAATCTAAATGGCCGTCAAAGTAAAATTCTTGTCACGGATTATACATTCGGAAAGCATACACTCCTTTTTGCATCGGCGGATATCCTTACATATGGTGTATTCGATGTTGACGTTTTAGTTTTGTATCTCGAAGAAGGACAAGTTGGTCAATTCGCATTCAAAACTAACAAAAAATTGACCTATCAAGTTTATGGAAATTCTGTTTTCGCAGCAAACTCCACATCCAACTATACCTCGAGCTCACAAACATTTACATACACCCAAGGATCTGGTCAGACAGTAGTCAAATTCTCCGATGGAGCTTTGGTATATTTACTCGATCAACCTTCAGCATGGAAGTTCTGGGCTCCAGCGACAACGTCAAATCCTCATGTCAAGCCAGATGAACAAATATTTGTTCTAGGACCATACCTTGTACGAAGTGCAACCACGTCTTTTGGGGTGGTTAATATTTCTGGCGATGTCGACAAAACTACGAATATTGAAGTCTTTTCCGGAAATGAATTAATTGAGGTTATTGTATGGAATGGCTTTCCATTATTCACAACAAAGACGAAATATGGTTCATACATCGCGAAACTTCCTGGTACTGAAGGTAGAATTGTTCACTTGCCAAAATTAACCGATTGGGAATCTGCGAATTCTCTTCCGGAAAAAGAAACCTCATACGACGATTCAAAATGGACTGTTTGTAACAAAACAACTACATTGAGTCCAATTGCTCCAGCGACTCTCCCTGTCTTATTTTCAAGTGACTATGGATATTATACCGGACCTAAAATCTACCGTGGATATTTCGACGGCTCAAATTACACATCGATTAATATCACCGCATCGGGAGGTTTGGCATTTGGATGGTCTGCCTGGATAAATGGTGTTTTGATCGGTGGAAACACTGGTAATGCGACTGCAACAACTACCACTGCCATTCTCGATCTCTCAGCCCACACTTCTATTATTAGACTCACCAACAATCTTGTCACAGTCGTAGTAGACTATCACGGACACGACGAAACATCCACAGCGAAAGGAGTCGAAAATCCCCGTGGTATCCTCGGCGCATCTCTCCTACCAAAACCAAGTAATTCCACCGGCTTCAAACTTTGGAAAATACAAGGAAATGCAGGAGGTAGCGCAAATATTGATGCAGTACGTGGTCCTATGAATGAGGGTGGTTTCTACGGCGAGAGACTCGGATGGCATTTACCTTCTTCTCCTTCTTTGCCTTCAAAATCCACTCCTTTCGTTGGTCTGAATACTTCTGGAATCTCATGGTATTCTACAACTTTCAATTTGGCGCTCGATGCAGATCTCGATGTTCCGCTTGGAATTAAGTTTTCCGCACCAGCGGGCACTGTTGCCAGAGTTATGTTCTGGATTAATGGTTACCAATACGGAAAATACGTACCACATATCGGGCCGCAAACAGTGTTCCCTATTCCACCGGGAATCATCAATAACCGGGGAAAGAACAAGTTGGCGATTAGTTTGTGGGCGATGCAAGACGAGGGTGCGAAATTGGATAGTGTGGAGTTGGTTAGTTATGGGGTTTATGAGAGTGGGTTTGGGTTCAGTAGGGATTGGAGCTATTTGCAGCCTGCGTATAGCAGTGATAGGTTGCAGTATGCTTAAAGTGGAGGATTTGGAGGAAGGAGATATAGGGGAGACATGATGAGGAGAGATATTGCTTGAAATATTCTTGCGGAGAAAATGAATTTCCAATTAATTTTTAGTCTGATTTGTCTGTCCCTTTATTCTTCATTCTTCTCTTGACAATACTTCTCATCATGATCACACACTTCTATTCCTCTTTCCTCTCTGCATGTTTTCCATCACTACATATAATAAAATTCACGTTTTCTCATCTGTCACCAAGCATCTTCCTAAGGGAGAACATTCCGTCAAGTATGAACATAAATACCCTAGTACATATATCTTCAACCAAGCAAGCGCTTCTGCAGATACACTATTCCATCACAAAAGATTGCAGAATAAACAAAATAATGTATCAACTACATGGGATACTGATTCCCATAATTTTAATCGGAAGACTTCTTCTCCTCTTCTTTTCTTCTTTTCTTCTTTTCTTCGCAATGGAGTAATCGATTCTAAAACTCTGAGAACTATATAATCACTCCATATGGATCTAAATCTTAAATCTTAAATCTTGAATCTCAAGTTTAAGATGGTCAAAGGAGATTAAAGTGGAAGAAAAATGTTAGTTAAATGGGTAGACTCATTCATGAGACATATCATATCATAGAGATGAAGATGAGATAGATGAGATATTTCCGTGCCTGTGGGGCTGGGGTTTATTCGATATTTGATGTGCTTGACATTACGATACTTGTTACTATATAAACGGAAAAAGAAAATAACAAGTTAAAAATTAAAAAGGAAAAAGGAAAAAGGAAATAGTAAATAGATGAGTTTAACATCTTTGGAATAATGAATTATTATCTAATCTCTCCAAGTTTTCATAGTTAGTTATGGAGTTTATTGATTAATTAGGTATTCATGATCGTTCTTGATCTAAATCTTCGTATTGTTACTAATTCCCTCAAAGCTCTCTACTATCCCTTCCTTCTCTCATCTAGAACTCGTAGACCAACTTCTTATTCACTATCTTATTCTTCATCTACTCAGGTCTCGCATTTTTTCTCCTTCTACTCTATCGAATATGCTTCTTATTTTTTTGTTCTTCTTTCTCTCTTTCCTTATCCCCTCCATGTCCTCTTCCTCCTCTCCCCACATAATCCTCTCCAGTCTTGCCTTCCCGCCCCTCCCCCCTTCCTCCACACCTCCTCCACACCTCCCACAAACCCATTCATCGCATTAATTACCTATCGAGTATCTCGATTTCAATCTCCATCTCCATCTCCATCTCAATTCTTCAGCTTAGACTTAACGATCGATATAGATATAAACATAAACATAAATCTATACATCCATCTCGATATGCAAAGACACGCCATACTACCCAACTCTGGAAATCCATCAGTGCCGAAGGAAATGCAATCAATTTTAGAGGAAGAAGTAAGCACATCAGATTCCCAAGTGTCGTTGAGATATTGCATATCTATATCTATTACTTCCATAACCTGTCTTCTTAAGCAAATCTCTCTAGAACATCTCGGTATCTATATCCATATCCCCTCGATTCACCATTCCAATCCGATCAATTATCTTCAGCTCGTTCCTCAGAAACTCAATCAATTAATCGTCTCCTATCCATCTTATATTCCTATCTTCTATCCTGCTGGTCCTTCTTGAGCTGAATATTTCTAGTTATCTCTAGCAGTATCTCTCGATATCGTCTTTCCGGGGATCGGTCTTCTAGATTTCAGATACTCTATCGGGATCTTGGAATTTGCGATGGATCTTGTAGCGGTTTGATGATGGGTGGACTTTTCTCGTTCAGTGGTTTCGATATCGAAATCTGTATCCTCATGCTGCAAATCTTCTTCTTCTTCTTCCTCGACATCGTTACCATCATTTACCACGCCAACAAAAGAAGACATACGCGAATCAAGAGATACCTCTTCTCTTTCTCTTTCCTCACTATGCTCGTAGTCAAAATCATTTTCTTCTCTCCTGAACTTCTTCCCACGTACTCCCTTACCCAAAACATTAGATTTACCATCTCCACTCTCTTCCCGTACATCATCACATCCATCGTTCGTCTTCAACACCTCACAAACCCCTCCTCTCTTTTCCATCACACCCATACTCTCAAATGCAGTAGTCCCCTCCCCCGCGCTCAAATTATCCTCCAGATTATACTCTTCACCAAGAATGCGATCACAAATCGATGTTCCGGTATCAACATATCCAGTTCCCTCCATCCCCCCTCTTCCGTCGTCATCACAATCACTCCTATCGAAACTATGCGATGCAAACGAATGACCCCGCAAAGACACCCTCTCCACATCCTGAAAAACTGCCGATTTCTCTCTAAACCTCTCGCCAAAAGTTCCTTTCCTCGTAATTCTCGCTGTTGATATAATTCTCCTCTTCGAATTTGAATCTTTCTCCTTCTCCTTCTTTTCCTCCCTTTCCCTCTCATCCTCACCCCAACTCCATTCCCTCTCTCCTTCAATATCCAAGCCCCGCTCTTCCGCTCCCACACTCTCATCCACCGATCCCCCATCCCCTATATCCTCCGAAATCTTTTCCATTTTTCTCAACGTGCTATTGCGTTTCATTCCCTGCGCACGTCTCCTTACATCTCTTTCTATCTCGTACTCTCGTATATCGTTCGCGTGGGCATTTTCTAGAGTCCACTTGAAGACCCCAGGATTGTATTTTCTTTCGCGAAGACTTGTATATTTGCTATGTGAGGATGGCCGTGGTATCTGGGAAAGAGAGGTAGCCTGTATCTGTTTTTGGTCTTGTTCCCGTTCCAGCCCAAAATCAAAATCAAACTCTCCGACAGTATCAGAACTTTTTCGGCCATACGTAGAGATGCTAGAGTACGAGGAAACTCTTGCCATCCCCTCTTTCGTAACGCTTTCTTGCTCATTTTGAGTATCAAATGCGTGATCGATGTTTGTGTTTGTTGTATTTGGTGGGCGAATAATGGGAGATGGATGCGGGAGATTGTGTGTGCCTGTAAAGTCAGTATTTTCCCTGCATTATCCATATCATCGATATTTCTTTGTCTGAAAGCCAGATTTGAGAAAGGGAGTTGATAAGTCACATCATTTGAGGTCTCAGCTGATCTTGCTCTCTCCGACTCCATTTCCATCTTAAATTCCCAGAAATAGATATGCATGCACGCACGCACAAATGCACAAATGCAAAAGAAAAAAATATAAAAGCAACTCACCAGGAATAACCCCCACAACCAAATACGCCTTCCCCCTCAACCCCTCTCCCTCTCTCTTCCCTCCCTTCCCCCACATTCTCCAATTCTTCCTCCCCTTCCCCCCCGAACCCACCCTCCCATACCTCCCCCTCGTAACCCAATACAACGCACTACACCTCCCCAACAACTCCTCCAAACAAAACACCACACTCCCCCCCTCCCTCAACACCACGCCCCCCACCTCAAAAATCTGCACTCCCCCAATCCTCCTCCCCTCCTCCCGCGCATCCTCTGCATTATCCCACAAACTAACCTTCGAACTCTTTCCCGCTCGCCATACCCCCGGGACAAAGATGGAATTCGAGGGTGTGGATGCATACGCGCTTTTCTCCGAGAAATGGTTTCGGACCAGCGCGAGGATTTCTCTCGGAGAGCTAGGAAGTGGAGTCTGTGTATCTTTCGCAGACCAGCCGTGCTCAGGTGGATTGTAGGATTGAGAGGAGAGGAGATGAGTAGCAGGGGATGAGTGGATATCCATCCAATTTTCCGTACGATGAAGTCTGTAAAAAACTTCTGGAAATGATTCCGGCGCGAGAGAAAAGGGATACTGGTATCCGGGGATCACTTGCTGATTCAACGGAGTTGATGGTGTCTATCACACTGTTAACGAAATATTCAGATGGAAATCAAGATCGAGATTACTTACATTTACCAAATCATCAATGTGTCCAGGATGAGACGTATCCATAATCGGCGCAGAAATAACCAACTCGTGTCTTCGTTCTAGTTTTACTCTTCGTTTTCGACACTTGAACTCGAGATTGAGATTAAATTTGAAAGGACATCTAGTCTTCAGATCCTCTTTAAACTTTTCAAAAGACCATCGACTCGCAGACGTACGAGTCGGCGATTTGAAATTTCGCGATCGGAATCGAAACCGAGATGAAAAACGAGGTCGAAATCGAAATCCTCTCCTACCAACAAACCCCCCCTTCCTCCTCCAACCCTCCATCGACCTTTTCCCCCCTCCAAACCCCTTCTTTCCAATTTTGAATCTCCCAACCCACAATTTAATTTTCGCCTCCCTCGTAAATCTCCCATCCGCATAACCCAGTTTCCGGGATCGACACCACGAAATTCGTTGCCACGAAAGAGGGACACACATCTCCTCGCTCGCGTGACCGTATTATATTTCCGATTTCGTGTTTGCAGTCTTGAGGTTTCGCGATCTTTGCTATTTGGATTCGAATCTTATCAAAAAAATGAGATCATTCAGTATGAGAAGTGTGGTGAGTGATGAGTAATGTAAGTGTATCGAGAAATCGCCACAAAACACCCTCTTGAGAAAAATCCAATCCAATCCAATCTGCTCTGATCTAATCCCAATATCCCACTTCTTTCGTCTCTTTCCCTTTTCCTCCTCTTAGACGCGAAAGAGAGAAAGAAAGAGAGAAAGAGAGAAAGAGAGAAAGTAGATATAAGTAGGTATCTAAACATCAAATTCTCTATTCCTTATTCTATTTCATTCCATACTCCTTTGTTCTATATCTATCCACCATCAACCATCCACCATCCATCTCCTATTCATCTTTCCAGCCACTCCCTGTTCTCCTCTTCGCTCGCTTCGGTGGGGTGCAGAAAGCGAAACGCGTATTGCTTTATATATTTAGCGCAATGAATCACCACAAACAAATTTCTTTCTTTCTTTGATTTCACATCTTCATATTCATGTTAATTCTCGAATAGAAGAAAGGAAGAAGGTATTAGAAGTTATAAGAAAGTATAAAAGAAGAATATGAAACAAAATCACAAACCAAAAACTTTCCACAGCATATCCAACATGAAAACGAATCAACTTCTTTCCACGCGACAATATTTGCTTGTATATTTGATGCTCATGACACATCCAATCTGAACTCAACATTTCTAGATTCTTTGACGAAAGTCTTGTGATTTGAATAGATGTGGAGATAGATTATGAAACGAAATTTTGGGAGGAAGAAACACCTTGCAGTTTTGTTGCAACTTACTTCACAGATTGACATCAACAACAACCCAATCATCAACCCTAAGATCAACCGTAAGATCAAACCTGAGATCAAGATCTCATGGCCCCATGACCTTCTCCTCACAAATCAAAATGATATTTCTGATGTTTCCATCTATCCCATGATCCTTCCATCTTTCTATCTGTAGAACTCTTTCACTCTCTTCCTCTTCCCATCCCATCGTTTGTATCATATCATGACACCAATTCACTATATAAGTACTTACTAGGTAGTCTCTTCCTCTCTTACCTTCTAACTCACCTCTTTAATTCTCCTCCCATAAATCGCTCTCCCTTTCCTCATACCATAACGTTCCTTAAATCATCGTCTCAATCACACCCTCCCTCCCTCACATCTCCATCCACGATGTCCAAACACAACGACCCCAACGTCCCCATTGATCCCACAGAGCAAAAATTCGAATCGGTGTCCCTCCCCCAAATCTCCATCCATTCTGAATCCGATTCCCCATCACCATCGCTAACCTCTCCACCATCCCCTTCTTCCTCTCTGCACGCAAGCTCTCTTTCCTATTCTGGCGATTCTCCCTCCTCTCCTCCCTCTCCTTCTCTTTTTCCTCCTTCGCTTTCCCTCACATCTCTAGAAATCGAATCAAAATCAAATTCAGAATCAGCATCACACGCATCCACAAACGTATCAAACAAACCCACCCCCCCAGCTATGCCATCTACCGAACCTCCACCAAGCTCTCCAACCCCCCACCAACCCGCTCTCTCGCTCTCCCTCACCATCCCGCTCCTCGCATTCACCTCCCACAAATCCCCAACTCCACTCCTCAATTGCGGATCCATAACTTTC
This sequence comes from Botrytis byssoidea, assembly GCF_014898295.1. Classification (NCBI taxonomy): domain Eukaryota; kingdom Fungi; phylum Ascomycota; class Leotiomycetes; order Helotiales; family Sclerotiniaceae; genus Botrytis; species Botrytis byssoidea. The sequence continues at coordinate 360,167 of NW_024065862.1, read as the reverse complement.
AGTCCCGAGGAGCTAGTCGATGCTAGCTATGATTTTTTGGTGGCGAAGGTGATGATTTCTATCGAAAAGATTCTTTTGTCGCAGAGAGATGAGGCGCCCAAACATGCTGAGTGGATGGAAGGTATGTTGAAGTTCCTGATTTTTGGTGGGTCTAGCTAACAGGTGAGATGAGATAGGAATTGGGGATGGGGGAGAAGGATCGATGGGCGATGGGATTATAGGCACCGAGTTTGATGATATTGGTGATTTTCATGGGGGGATTGGGGGAGATACTCTTCCTCATGCCCCACTAGGAAATCGAGGGAGTGGAGTAGGAGACGTAGGCCTAGGGAGCGCATTGAGACATGAAGGAATATCCAACCTCCGCTGTGGAGTTTTAGAGATGTTTGGTCAAAGTAAGAGCAAGGAATTAAGGGATAAGAAAGATCGGAAGAGGAGGTGGGAGTTCCAGATTTATGAGGATCCGGTTGATCGAGAGCCTGGAAGACCTGAAGCTGCGACAATCTCAAGGCCGTCTAGGGAGAGATTAGCCAATGAAAGGGAGCAGATAGATGGAGGACAGCGAGTGAGAGAACATGTGGGAGAGGACCAAGAAAACGAGGAAACGGGGGGGAGTCGACAGATACAAACACGACCGAATGAGAATGTTGGAGAGATCGCGAACGACGCACAGTCTGGAAAACTCCATCCTACCAATTCTTCACTTCCTCCTCCCACACAATCAAGAACCCCCCTCGCCACTCTCTCCTACCTCCCCAAACCCAAAGAATGCAATCCCACCACCCTCTACATCCACTGGACCCCCGAACCTCTCATCCCTGCCGAATATATCGAAAGAACCACTCGTATGTGTCCTACTGTACATGTCAGCTCATCAAGAATCTCACAGTTCCATCCATCGACTTCTGGAGATGAGGATGGGGATGGTAGGAACATAGTCAAAGAAGTTGATGATATACACACGGAGGGTGAAAGTAAAGAAAAAGAAGAAGAAGAAGAAGCAGCCAAAAACCCTCCCATCCCAACCCTCAGCACCACTCCCACTCCAAACAACCCCGATGCCATCAAACCCTTTTCCACAACATCAACATCAACAACCCCCGCGGAGTCCGAAAAACTAAATCTCACAATCCTCCACGCCTCCTTCCCCACGCACGCGCAATTTACCGATGCATACGGAAACGGAGACGGAGAGGAGATGAACTCGGAAGGAATCCGAGAGCTACTGCGATTTGTACGAGAGAGAGGAGGGAGAGATGAGTTGATTGTGGAATATGTTCTTTTGTAGCTATGCTATGGGCGATTTGTTATTCGAAAAAGAAAAACAATTCTGATCAAGGAAATTTGAAACCTATTAATAAAACAAACCATCAGATGAAGTTGTGAATCAACTAGCTAGAAACTCAATTCAATTCAATCCTCACTCTATACACCTAGCCAACTACCTAGGTACTTTTCTAAGTTTCTCGAGAATCATCAATCGTGACAATTGATTGGCCAACCACAACTTTCTACCAAAAGCCAAAAAAAAAGCACCTCGCCGGAAATAACCTCAAAAGCCATCCTTATTCCCAGTTGATGCAATTCTTAAAATTTTGGCTTGGAAAAGGTAGGATGGAAGAGTGAAGACCGAACAATTTTTCAGATATGCAACAAAACGAAACTTGACGAACTGTCACCGTCCACGTGATTTATGGCAGAATAATTTTGTTTTGTTGCAATCATTGTCCGCTCCAACACTTTTGCTAGGTATCCATTGGGGGTGATTGATTGAATGTATTAGTAGTGAGTTAGAGAGTTCACATCATGGTGAATGTTGACTGAAAATCATATGTTAGTAATAGAATATTGTGAAAAGAAATTAGTCGTAGTCTACAACTGGACAAATTTATTGATAGTGACGACTGGGAGGCCGAAGCAGAGTATAATCGAAAAGAACGGCTACGTCCACAGAGGAAACAACAATGAAGTCATTTGTTGCTATGTTGTGTGATCTGTGTTTTGCTTTGCTTTACTATCCTGTCGCGAGATGCCGTGTAAATCTGTACAGGCAGGATAACTGAAGAGGCCTCCAGGGATCGATGGTTCGATTTCATTTCCACAAAGATTGAGTCATTCGTTAAATTGTGATATGATTCGATAGTTTTGATTTTCCGACTTGGTTGCATAATGTTCGTAGATCCTCTGCTTCCTTAACAACCCATCATAACACAGAAGGGTTAGAATAACAAACGGGATATGTTGTGCATCAAACGGAGATTGGATGATTGGAAGAGGAGATTGATCAATCAACCAGACTAACCATTCGTAAAAAGAAATGGGTGCGAATGATGTCAATAATATCAAGAATAAGCAGACAAACATATTCGAACATCTGAATGAGCCAGTCGTATTATATGTACCTGCATATAAAATACACACCTCAGCATAACAATCGGGAAAGCACTTGCTCTAGATGTGCTTCTATTCATTCAATCAGACAAGGTGTAGAAAAAACATCGAAAGATCTGGACCTTCTCTTCCGCATACGCCGAAATACCCCTTGCTCTCAACGCGTCGATCTTGTACAACGCTGCAGTGGCAAAACCTTCACTAATATCCATCCTGAACATAATATGGCATCTCTTCTCGGGTAGGCGGCTGAAACGGGATACCAAGACGAGCATCTCAAAGAATCAAGTACCCGTCGGAAATTGAAATGATTAGTTGCATCAACTAGGAGTAAACCACACCAGGAATAATTAAACTTCGGTTTGTACACTCCGAAATCTTTTTGCAATTGTGTGAATTGCCATGTCACTTGAGCATCATGGATTCTTCTCTGGCACACTCCGAATGGACCGATTTTTTAAGTCTTTCATGTATTTTTTTCTTTTCAAGAGGAACGAGATCCTTGAAATTGTTGTTTGACTGCATGAGAGATTCTTCCCTACAGTAGTAAGAGATCCTTCCCCGCAGCAAGTAATCATGCATGGTTGCCGTATGCAGGTACAACAAATGATACATTGGTCGATTTCCAACCGGAAAAGATATTCTATCATTCGTGTCTCGGAAGATTTTTGAAGAGAAATTCCAATGTCTAATTGCAATGAATACAATGCAATTTCTGCTCGATAATTAGAAGTGAGAATCGGAAGAAGTGTCTGGAGTTTAATTGTAAACTTGGATGTGAAGTTGGAATGCATGATGAAGAGAGATGCATCTTACCCCTCTCGTGGAATGGATGCTGGAATAGAAACAATTACACTTATCAGCCAGTCAGCCAGCCAGCTCCTTACCGCTCGGTTTCCACCATCACCCCGGATTTTCTTTGTGATCTGTGGGATCCAGGGTATGAAAAGCTGGCGTTTTTGATGTAACGGTTATGAAAAGTCATTGGTGGGGAAAAGGTAATTGATATGATAAGGAGAGTGATATTAATGTTAATGCAAGGTTAATGCGGGAGAAGCTCGTCGTTGCGGTTGTGATTGTTTGTTTTGCTGCAAAAGAAAACAAATTGTAATGTTGTCTGTCGTGTGAGATGGCTGGAGCTGGAGCTGGAGCTGGGTAAATTAAAAGAACCAAGAGAATTGGGCCAAGTATTATTGTGATTGTGATTGTACTTCGTATACGAACGGAATACATTACCCCGTAATGAAGATGAGAGGCAAAAAGAATTGAGTCTTGTTCGATCCACTTCAATAATAAAGTTTGGAATATTGATTTCTTGGTGAGTGGAGATGAATTGATGAATGAGCGAGTGAGTGGGCGATGGAGCGGTCACGAACGAGTACCGCTATCTATGTATTAAAAGAATGAATTTCTTCTCTATCTGGGGATTCTATTCTTTTTTTTTGATTGTCGCGTCATGCTGAAACTTTTTTTTTTTTATAACCTTTCCTGATATTGAAGTGGCTTATCTTTCGTCGTCTGGTAGTCGTTATATAGTTATCTTTATTAGTTAACGTTACCGGTAGAAGTTGTCATGGCTAGGAGTAGTAGGAGTAGTAGGAGTAGTAGGAGTAGTAGGAGTAGTAGGAGTAGTAGGAGTGGTAGGAGTGGTAGTCGGTCGGTAGAAGTGGTGGTAGTATATCTATATCTATTAGTCTACCACCGTACAAAGTAAGTAAGTTTACCCCTGACGCTACTGCAAGACCGAAGAACGAACTTGTAAGGGATCTAGTACTTCGTAGTTGAGCAAACCACATCATATCAGATCACTACTAGAAGGGAAAGAAAGGGAGATTCAGATAACTATCAATCTCTTTTATGATGAATAAATGAATGAATGATTGGATTGATGAATTGTGAACCAATTGATTATATAATTCAATACTATACGACAATAAGAGAAGTAGAAGATATTTAATAATATTTAACGATATTACTTCTTGATCATGAGATTATCTCCATGTGATTCAATCATGTATCGTAGGTAAAATCGATAAAGATATCAAGGAAAATGCTTGTGAATAGAAAATCAAGCGAAGAAATGACAGACGGATAGAATAGACAACCTCCTTTTACCGTTTTTTGACAGTCAACTTACTTAATTACATTATATTAAATCTTCTTCTTCTTTTACTTCCTTCTCTCCTTCTCCTTCTCCTTCTCCTTCTCCTACTCCTACTCCTTGTCCTTCTCCCTCCCCTTTCACAAATAGACTACACCACTCATTATCAAATCGTCCCTCTTGTGCCCAGTTATCCAAGTGCTGCCAAGACCAAACATTTCAATCCATTTCTCCATTTCTCTCATATTACTACTTACTGTACAGTGGTTATATGGATAAGTCGTGTAAAACACTAATTAACCCACATTTAGTTGGGATATCGAAATACATAGATTCAATTGATTTATTCTGTTTGTTTTGATATTGCTTTTAAAACCCTATTTTGAATCAATTCTAGAAAATACTTTTAGGAATTGTTATAAGAAATATTATTTTTAATATTTTTTTATAATGAATATATTAAAAAAGAATAATATTTGAATTAATCAAAATGAAAGAAGTTAATTTATTATTATTTAATTTATTATTGATATTCTTAAATATTAAATCTATATTATTGTTTATTATATTATTATTATTTTGTATATCTGAATATTAAGAAATAACTAAAAATCAATAAATCGAAGTATATATTTTATATTGTATTAATATGAAATTTAAAGAAATTCAATCTTTTTTTTTAAAAAAAAAGTAAATCTGATATACAAACAGATTTATTATATTATTAAAATATGAGCAACTTTTTAGAAACATTTTGATCAATCTCTTATTTTGATTATTAATTAAATTGATTAATTTATTCAATTTATAAGTAAATCAAAAACAAATAGGTATATATTATATTAGAAAATTGCTTTTATATTATCTTAAAAAGGAATAGGGGAGTTCATTATTTGATTTGCTTTATATAGAATAAAATATAAATATTATATTGCTTTTCGAAAATCTTTTATATTAAAAAATAATCAACAAATCCGATTACAATTTATATTAGATTATATTCATTAAATTGAAAAACAATGGAATATTATTTTATAATCAAATAAAATATAGATAATTATAGAATCATATAAAAAGATATATGTTATATATCAAAAGAATAAAGCTCTTAATTTTATATATATATTAGAAAGAGAGTATAAAAAAATCAAATAAATATTTTAAAACTGTTTTTCAAGTAAATCAGATAAAGAACCAGGTATATTTTGGGAAAAGAATTAGGGTTCTATTAATACTAAATTTTATCAAATATATATAATACTTATTATATATGATTAAATAAGATTGAACTTGGATTATATATTTATACAAAATAATATATCAGATTATTCTATAGAAACTATTATTCAAGCTTTTCTTGAAAAAAGGATTGAAAAAATGAATTAGTCTTTCTTTTCTCCTGATCTTAATCCTATTGAAAATATATGGAATTAAATGAAAGAATAAATATAAAATTATTATTCTATTAATAAAATGAATTATAATATACTTAAAAAAATTATAAAAAAGGGTTGGAAAACAATATTAAAAGATTATTTAATAAAATTGCTTAAAATTATAAAAGAATATTACAAAATAATAATTACAATAAATAAAATATATATAAGATTTTAATATAATTTAATATATTCAGATATTTCTTTATAATATTTTGATATATTAAAATTCATTATATTAATTTTCAAAGAATATAATATTTTAATTGGTTAAAGCCCTTGTATATAGGGAAAAGCATGGCCGCTTTTTGGTGTGTTTTATAATACTTACCCTTACAACCATCGTACAAGTGTTTGGCTGAGCTCTGGGAACCAATGATGATCGACACCACATCTTCTCATTCGTCCTTCTCCGTAAATTAATGTTGGCATTGATCCAATGATATTGTGTGCGTACCTGCATCGTCTAGATGAGATCTAAACTCTATGTGGCATTAGTCGACGGATAAAGTTGAGCAAAAGGTGATAAAGTTCTCAAATGATTCTCAAATGATTCTCCAATAATTCTCAAAATGGAAAAGGTTAGATCATTTTCCCTCCTGGTAAAAAATCCTTTCCCACTTCTTTCCTCTCGTAGAATTTCACGATGCAGACCTGGGTGCATACCTAGGTAGTCTCGTAGTGTAATAAAGTTACATGGTCCTGGCTTGGTCATGATCCACTTTCACGATATAAGATCCTCATTATAATCTCTCTCCTGCTCTGCTTCCACTTCTTTCTTCACTTACTTACCTCATTCACTCCAAATACACCTCATCTCACATTCTCCTTTTCACCTTTTCCATCGCAATAATACCCCCCATACCCGACTTTTGGTCACTTACATTCGTTTCTTGTAAACAAATCCAATCTCGAATACCTAATCAACCCAACCCAACCACAATACAATACAATCAACAACTTAGTTAATAATATCAATCTAAATCTTTCAAGATGCAATTCTCCACCGTCGCCATGATCTCTGCTCTCGCAGTCTCCGCCTCTGCCTACGGAAACTCCAGTATCGCTGCTGTCTGGGTTACTGATGTTGTTACTTCCTTCGTCACCGTTTGCCCAGCTGCAACCAGTTTCTCCTTCAATGGTGTAACTTACACTGCCACTGAGGTACTATTTCCCCGTCCGAAACATGAATACATGGTAGTTGTGCGCGGCCAATTCACAAGAAGCAAGCCACGCGCTCTACCAGTTCTTCGTTTCAAGAGAGTTACCATATCACAAAATACTAATGCGCTTCACAGAGTGAGACCGTCACCATCACCAACTGCCCATGTACAATCTCCAAGCCAGTTTACACCACCTCTTCCGTCATCTGCAACACCTGGTATGTAGTCCCATTACACCAAAATGAAAATCTTCACCATTCTAACATCTTCTAGCACTGCTGCCCCAACTGCTCCAGCTAGCTCTGCTGCCATCAGCTCTGCCCCAGCCTGGGGTAACAACACTGCACCAGCAGCAACCGGTGGCGTTACCTCCAGCAAGGGATCCGTCGGTACCACCTCTGCCCCAGCAGCCGGATCCAGCCCATCTGCTTCCACCACTGCCCCAATCGTTGTCTCCAACAACGGAAACCGCGCCATCGCACTCTCTGGTGCCAGCCTTGCTGGTCTCCTCGGTGTTGCTGCTTACATCTTGTAAGATCTCCATTTGAAAGAATGAAGAATCTCCACTTTGCATTTATTCCCTCGCATAGTCCCTGGATGTGGAGATAGACCTAGTATCTCCCAACGGATAAACAATCTATAATTCATAACTGCGCGCCGAATCCTTTGCAATAACTGGAAGATATCGCCATCTGGAAATGAAAGGAAAGGAGATTTTTAGTGGAGTGGGAATGGAAATGGGTACAAAATAATTCATATGGATTGAGTTATGCCAATCACATAACGATGGTGTTTTGTTTTTTGTAACTTAGCATTTGAGGATTGGCTTGGAAGGGATGGGATGGAAGGTACTTTTTAATTTTAAATTCATGACTACAATTTTCTCGCTCGAAATGAGATACCTACATACTATTTAAACTACCTTTCTCATCTTGTTTGTGTAATGGAATGTGGTTGCTGATATGTGACGAGGAGAGGAGAGGAGAGGAAGGCGGAGGGGATGTTATTCTATAAGAATATGAGGTTACATCGAATAAAATATTTTTGCAGTTCTAGACGAGGCAAGAAGAGATGAGAGAGCAATCAATCAATCAACCAACCACTTCCTTATATCTAATACCCATCCCTCATCCCTCATACCTATAATATAACATGGTATACGCAGCACATCGCATCACACATTGTTCTATATCATTCCATTCCTTTCCATTCCCATTCAATTCAATTCATCCCCCTTACTTAACATAAAATAAAATAAATATCAAATATGAGAATGAAATTGAAATTTAATATCCAGAAATCTGGAATGTTGTTCCTTGATTGTGGTTATTGATATAGATACTAATAGATATGTATGAATGGGTATGAATAGAAGGGCATTTATGTGTATATGTGTATATGTGTATATGTGTATATGTGTATATGTGTATATGTGTATATGTGTATATGTGTATATGTGTATATGTGTATATGTGTATACTATATGATATATATCCTATACTCTAAGTCTCTCTCTGATTCAGAAAGTAAGGGATCTTGTATGTATTTATTATGATTATGATTATGATTACTGAAGGGGGATGAGAGGTGGGAAAGGGGTTGAGTTTTGAAAAGAAGATGTGGATGGATAGATAGATGAATATAATAGGTGGATAGATGGATGGATGGATAGATGGATGAATGGAGAGATGAATAGAGAGATAAATAAATAGATGGATATAACAGATTAGTGGACTCATAACATAGATAATGAAAAGTATAAGAATTATAAAAGGGATGAGACAGATAAGCAGTAATTGGTTGATATTGATATAAGTATGAATATGAATGCAAACATGAATATAGAATCAAATATTAGAAATCTATATAAACCTAATCCAATCTAATCCTATCCAATCCACCAACATACTGAACCAAAATTACCAGCCAATCAAAATAGCTATCGAGACACGGACGAAACGGAAAGAACCTCGAGTACCTACCTAGTGGAAGCAGACAAGCAATAACTCTCATTCCACTCCCCGGGTTCTCTGTTCAGAAGCATTTACTCTACAGCAACCCAAACCAAAGCATTTTTCTCGTCAAAATCACCTCATCATCTCACACATCAATATATGCATACAAAACACATCTTTAATAAGTATTTATCATTAATCTCCTATTTCCTTTGATTCCCCTTCTCCAGGTATTCGACCGTATCCCTCGAATTCAAGCCAGAAGCTCAAACCAGAGCTAGAACCCAAGCCCACCGCACAACTTATATGATACTCACTACGCGCTGTGTAACAAGAAGCTGCAAGGTACGTTCCGTATTTATATTGGTATCGTGACGTAGCGCATCTTCCTTGACCTAACGAAAATGATGTGCGCTGAAGGAAAACTCAAATGGCAGCAATGAATATCCCCCCAAAAAAGAGTCGTTCTCTCTAATGAACTGAGCACCTTCTAATACATTGAAAACTCGCAAAAGAGAATACAAGAATAAAAAACAAAGACAAAACTTGTCGCCGTGATCCCTCCCCCAACACTCCATATAATAGCTCATGCCCGAGTAGGCGAAAATACAGCCTCGAATCTGATTCTTTCGGTGAAAGGATTCGTCAGAAAGAAGTGAAATAAAGCTCATGGTCCACACTTGCCAAAGGCTCCTCTTCCTTGTGCATCTTGATGTTAAGGATCAAGGAAGGCGAATTGACAAATCCGATTCTTGGATGACTATAGAAGTCAAACATGCTGACCTAACGCTGCGAAACAACTATACGAAGATTATGCTCATAAGTACAGACTGCAGGTCCATCGATTTTTAATGTTGTATCCGTCCCTCCTATGAAACTTCCGTTTCGAGAGCAGTAGTGAGGTCAGCCTTCAATTCTGCTTCAAACTCGGCATTAAATTCAGCCTCAAAATCAGCATCCATAATGTTCTCAACGCCAGTCTCTTCCTCAGCTGCCGGTGTCTCCTTGAAACTTTCTTGTGATTGATTTGTCTCGTCGTCCTCATCACTTTCATCGTCCAAAACAATCGTCTCAATATGCTTTGGTGGTTGCATCCATGCTTTGGGCTGTGTTCCAAGTGCCGCTCTCAAGGCATTTTGGGTTGCCTTTGAATAATTCAACGGCGTATGATCTCGAGTCTTCTTAGTAGGTGGTGGTAACGAAGCCCATCTGGATTCCGTACTTTGTTGAGCATTTTTATCATCAACAGGAAGAGAGGGTAGTGACTGACGACGGGCAGAATCAACCCAAATGATTGGATTCTTTTCTGTTCTGTTGGACATATTCATCGTATGGTCCAAAGGCTGAGGACGTTGAAATTCCGGCGGGGCGGGGAAAGGAGCACCGAAAGGACCAAGTTGTTCAAAGTTCCATGATGAAACAGCTGTATCGTCATTAAGATATTGCCGATTTAGCTCATGGACCTTGGCTTTGCATTTAGAGCATCTTTCGCGTCTTTTCCAAACTTTTTTTGTCAGATAGAATTCCTTCTGGACATGATTACAGGGTTGACCATGTTCCTTGCTGAAATTCCTGCACACCCACGATCGATCGTGTTGAGGGTTTGCTCTGAGTTGTGTGAGAAGACCCATCGCTCTGGTTTGCAAGGCTTCTTGAGCGGTGGCATTATCTTGAAGCTCAGTGAGCATGTTTTTTAAAGCGTTCTCTCTCTGGGAGGCTTGTTGTCTTTCGTTGATGATCTTTTGTTTCAATTCCTCAACTTCCATATTTCGTGCTGTTATTAATATTAGCAAATTTTCAATAATCGGTAAATGATTGGTGAACTTACAGGGAAAAACGATGTTAAAAGCGTTTCTGAGATCAGCGTCCATCCTAATCTTGTTTTCAAACTTTTCCATAAGTTCTCTAAGCTGAGGTGGAATGGAGCTCCTATCTAAACTTTGTGGCATGGGCTTCTGGGCAGTGGTATCGGAGCTTGTTGGCCTAGGTGGTAGAAAAAGTCTTGTACCTTGCTCTATAGCTTGTTGTGGAGCTTGAGTTGAGTCTCGTGAGCCAGATGTAGCTTGCTGATTGAACGAACGTCGAAATGGCGTAAAACCAAGGTTTTGTGGAGGAAATGCAGTAAATGGCTTTCTCTGAGTATGCGGTTGATTTGGGGGAACTTGATGACCATAGCTATCCGATGCAACTCGCATTGATGATAGTTGCGGGCTTCGTGCGTAGGTGGGTCCTAATGGAACGCCAGTAACTCCACAAGGTCGCTGCTGAACTATTTGGGGAGATTCTGGAATAGAGAGTATATGAGTTGCCGAAGGGTTTTGAACATTTTCTTGTCCAGTGACACTTGTGATTGTGATTGGTTGCGAAACGTGACTGTGATTGCTAGCACAGTAAGCCGAATTGGTGGCCTGTACCGTTTGAATATCGGTGGCCTGGCCATTGGGAGATGTGGGGCCGTCCTTGTCCGAGGAAATTTGCAATCCAGATGAAGATCCTTGCGAGAGAAGTGATTCTTGTCCAATTGCTTGCCGACATACTTCACTTGTAGCCTTAGGGGCATTTAATGGTGACGCTGATTCTGTCGTCTTTCGGATGGGCATGGCCTGTTGAGAAAAAGCGGACAGGGACTCGGTGATTGGACTGGCAACTTCTTGAGTAGCTGAATCAAAACATGAAGACTTAGGAGTTGAGTCTGAATTGAATTTTCTCCTCTTGGGCACTGGTGGTTCGACATAATCGTCGGGACATTTTGGGCCGCTATTGTAGAGATCATCGATATTTCCAGTTTCGTTCCAAAGAGAATACTCGTCCAATGAGTTATCCTGGAGGTTACTCTCTTCCATAGAGAAGGAGCCCCATAACGAATAATAATCTTGGAGGCCAAGGGGGTTCTGGTCATTGTACTGCTCAAAGGAAGGAGGTGTAAGTCCAATGAGGTTGTTTTGAGAGGGAACATGAGAATTTTCAGGAGCATAATTACCTCCGATTCTACCAAAGCTATTCTGAACCACATCCATTTCAGATGTGTTCTCCATCTTGAGATATCTTGAGGTCTCTTCGATGTAATCCTTCTAATAATTGCCTTGAGTCACAACAATATATTCCACCACAAAATGACGATCGCTTGAACAGAAATGCTTCTGACACTGTGCCTCTGAACGATGATCGCAAGCAATCTCAATGAACAGATTTTGAAGACAAAACTTTGTCGATAACGGCTCGTGACAAGAGCTCGTGTTGAATCCAAGGACCCAGTTGCTTAGTTTGTACAAATGTATGTTTGGCTTGGTAGCCTAGAGATTTCAACCTCACAACTTCAAAGTTTACTCAGCTATACTTCTTCTTAAGGCAGGCAAAGGGCATTTGATGAATTCCAGCTTTGTAAAGTTTGAAGTTGTATAATCAGGAAAGCTTTTGGGAGATTATTTGTGGGAAATATCTTTCATATATGAATGTATGAAAGTGAACATGATTGCTAGGTGAGAAGCTGACTTTCAACTTCAAAAAGTTCTGGTGAAAACATCACGTGAGACTGGCTTTTAATTAGCTCGAGCTTTTTTTTACTTGGTGACTTTTTTGCATGTAAGCTGGTAAGCTCAGGACAAGCTCAGACAAGGCTATTACAGCTGCAAGGCTAATAGGTAATCACAAAATGGTATTTTCTCGGAATAATTAGTTCCGATCAACTTCATGTAGAAGGCGGTCAATTAGTATCCAGCAGAAGGAGCTCCTAACCGTCACTGTCAATATCATGGTTTAATACCTTTCGAACTTTATATATATATTTCTCTACAACCCACTCTACCGGGAAGGTGCAATTGCCGATTCATAACCACCATTCACACTTCTTGCCTTTCTTGGTCATTTTCTGTCATTTCATTCAAGTTTTATTGGGAAGGAATAGACAATGTCCGTTATTCTGTGTACTGGTAAGTAACCTTAACGTTTTTTTCCCTCAACAGCCTACTACAATCTTCAGATGAATTGGTTTCTTTACCATCACTGGGCGTGAAGTTTATTTTTCACTTCATTCTTTGCGTCGTCTCTTCTTTCTTTCATGGTCATGATCCATTGCAGACCTCAAATGGCATATCAACCCGTTCTCGTTCACGGACAAGGAGACCCTGTTAACATTCTTTGCGTTCTTGTTACAGCTGGCTACGACCACACAATCAGGTACGAATTACTCCTAGTTTTATGTGTGATTTACAACGACATGGGTCATTGATGTTATACAATTCTTAGGTTTTGGGAGGCCCTCTCTGGTATCTGTTCTCGAACAATTCAACACCCCGATTCTCAAGTCAATCGATTATGTATATCCCCAGATAAGCGTTTCTTAGCTGCGGCTGGCCACCATACCGTCAAGCTTTATGATATCAAGTCAACCAATCCAAATCCGCTTCTCACATTCGAGGGACATACAGGAAATATTACAGGCGTCGCATTCCATTGCGAAGGAAAATGGATGGTTACAAGCTCTGAGGATGGCACAGTTAAGATCTGGGAGACTCGGAGTGGTACCGTCCAAAGAAGTTATAGTCATGGCTGCCCAGTTAATGATGTAGTAATTCATCCCAACCAAGGAGAAATCATTAGTTGTGATCGCGGGGGTAGTGTTCGTATTTGGGATCTTGCAGAAAATAACTGTTCCCATCAACTCATTCCAGAGGAAGATGTACCTGTTTCCAGCGTCACTGTCGCAACTGATGGATCAACCTTGTGTGCTGGTACTAACTCGGTAAGAGCATGCGCGAGAGATGCATCAGACTTGTATTAACTCCTTTCAGGGCAGTGTCTACGTTTGGCAGCTCCTTCAATTCCGCGAAAAAACTCAGCTTATGCCGATTACTCACTTCAAAGCTCACAACCAGTACATCACTAGAGTTCTTCTCTCTCCAGATGTTAAGAAACTCGCAACATGTAGCGCCGACCATACGGCCAAGATTTGGGAGGTAGACTTTACTGCTCTAGCTCCTAATCCAAACCAGCCTCAAACAGAAGCAAGAGCATTCAATCTTGAATCAACATTGACAGGTCATCAAAGATGGGTCTGGGATTGCGCTTTTAGTGCCGATTCGGCTTATCTTGTTACTGCCTGTTCAGATCACTATGCTCGTCTTTGGGAGCTGCATAGTCAGTCAGTAATCAGACAATACAATGGTCATCATCGCGGTACATCTACATTACTTCAAACATTCCCCATAGTGCCCCTTCTGACCTGATATCTACTATAGGACTCGTTTGCGTTGCTTTGAATGATTATTCCGAAGCTCGTTGAAACTTATATCCGCTCGCGTGCATTGATTTAGGCGTTCCACTTTCAACCGGTTGCGGAGTTATAGGATTATACACGTTGCATATCCTGGAAGATTTTATTGGGTCGTCTCTACTGACTATTTAGTCTATTCACCTGGTGGCATTTATATGCATGGCTTTGGCGTATGTAGGTATGGGCTAGGTTAGCATGGCGTTGTGACACAATAGTGGTGATTCACATGGCGTTGTACATATCATGGACGGATGGCTAACGTTCAATCATAAGTCAGCAAGCGATGGCGATTTTATCAAATCTTATTAATATTTGCAAAGCGAGCATTGTTCCTTCTCTCAGTGATCACAACCTAGTTTATCATCAATCACCAAGATTCTCCAAAGCAATCTTCGCAAGCTCCAACACGTCATGTCCCAGTCCCTCGTTTATCAACTCCGCAGTTCTCCTCCCCTCATTTATCTTGACCCGCTCATGACACCCACCACCCTTCCGTATCTTCGCCCTCTCAATCGACGTAGTTTTCTTCATTCATACCATAATTTCATACTTATAACAACTATATATACAGCTACTTTCATTACATTTGGACGCCAATTCGCTGGTAATGATTTGTACATGATATTCGCTAAATCGTTTGAAAACAACGAGACCGACCTCAAGAGGTGAACTGAACTTTAGTATTTGATTTTTCCCTTGGGTAATGTCGAAATAGAGAGGACGACTTCTCCGTGAGCATGGAATTGTCAAATATCAGATGCTGTTCTTATACAAATGGAGTTGGCGGAGAGGAAAGTTGGGAAGCGAAGAAGAGAGGGAGAAGAATTTTGACAAGCGGGATGTGGCTGAGTTGATTGGCTCGAAATGGATTTTAAAGCTACTGTCTGTGAAGCCAAGAGATCTTTAAAAGTTTATCTTAGGTTTATGGCGGATAATATCAAGAAGGGGAGCTAGAGGGAGGGAAGAAGGAGGTTTGTGGAGGCGAGATTGTGGGGGTGGATATCAAATGTGAAGTAATATGACTGTGAGTTGGCGAGCTATATGTGTACATCATGACAAGATGTAGCTACTATTTTGTCTATACTTCATCACTCAGGACGTTATATATCTTAAATCGAGCCAAGTCAACATATAATAGTGAAAAGTTTCCAATCATACCGAAAGTTTGATAGAATATATACGGCATCTGCTTCGTGTATGAAGAGACATTGAATATCAGACCAGAAATATGTAGATAGTAGTATCAACCGAAGCCAAGATCGACAGATGACTATAGACTTGACCAGACGTGAATCAACATAATCATCTCATTGGAATCAGGATTCACTCGTATTTAACATGTTTTGACCAATCATTTTTTAATGCAAAGTTTTGTTGCATGTCTTCAAGAATTAAGTTTTGATACTGACTATTCTCTCGTATCCAAAGTTCAGACTATGAGCAATCAATGGAAGAGATCAAGGTGCGGACGTTGACACCCCTAGCTGATATCACGTGAAAGTCACGCTTTAACGCGAAAGGCCGAAAAATCAATACTGCGAAGTAATAAATGCTATTTCTAAGCTAGGAGCAGAACGAAAATACCATCAAAAATTTTCTGATCAATCAATCAATTCTAAGCAAAGTAATGTCGTAGTAGGAGAAATATTCTGTGTAGATCCTGTTGCCTTCAACTTCACGATTTCTGTCACCCTCCAACCACAACTGCCATTAAATTGCAAAATGGCGTCACAAAATAATGCCTCACATGCAGAAGTATGGGATGATTCCACGCTTGTAGACTCGTGGAATGAAGCTCTACAAGAATATGAGGTAAAGAATCTAAACGCGATTATGTGGACTTTGCTAATATCAAAATAGAAGTATCACAGTATCTATGCCCGAGGGGATAACGTTGAGGATGTGTTGAACGCGTTCGAGAACCAAAGTAATGGATTGCAAGTTCGTCTTCTCCTGACCGTAATCACATTGCTAACCTTTCGTAGGGAAGGGGGGATGAATGAGGATAATGGAATAGTTGTTGAAGAACCGCTGGAAGAAAATGTTGACATGCAAAGCGAGTTTGAGCAAATCGACGACCACACCCAGACAGCAAACGAACCAAAGGTACGCATTGAAAATGGTCTACCAATATACACCTTGACTGATTCTTATGCATCTTTAGGTTGGTGACAAATCCGCATCAAAAGCGACGAAATCTGGTTCTTCATCTTCAAAAGCTGCAATACTACCACCACAGTTAATTGGTCAAGGTAAGACGTGCAAGCGTTTTTATGCTATACGTGAGATCCAAGCTGACGTGGAATTCTCTCACAGTTCACGATGAAAATCTTAAGAATTTATTGATGTCCTGGTACTATGCCGGCTACTATACTGGATTGTATGAAGGCCAACAGCAAAAGTAAGAACCAAGTCAGGGTACATAATGAATATAAGGCATAGGACGAATCCTTTTTGAGGGAACTATTATCACTACTGCGACTATCTGTGACACGGATAGTTTGAACCATCTGATCTTATTTAAGCCGGATCATGAAGACATTGGGATGAAGTCCGAGCTGTGCCATGTTGTGCCGTTGTGGGAGGTATCATATCCATCAAAAACATATGAGGGATGATCTCATGTTAGCTTGTACTTTATGGAAGACCCAATGTTACAGCAGGTATAGGAGACATGTATTATATGGTTTCATGATTGATAACGGGTACCTTACATCATTGCGCCTTGACCTAAGTTTCTTTACTACCCTCACGATTACATCCCCAAAGGAGTTCATGATTATGCTTATGATTAGATGTGGAACTAGGGGACTTCATGAGCCCTTGTTACTGGCTTAAGGATATTGTCGATAATGGGTACTTCGAATTGACAATTTCTGTGGGAATGATTGCCACGTCCATTTTATATAGAGTTATACGGAAGACAGACATTACTAAACGTGGGCATACGTTGAAACGGTCACTTTCATCTTACCTCCCAGCATATCCAACCTCAAAAAACTTCAGTAACGAGAATTCCATCAATTCATAATCTTTTCCTGCTCTTCCATCAATTATCAGATAAAATTTCTCCTTCTTTTCATCTCCAAATCTAACGTTCGAGACATTAGCCCTTTCAAGGATCTCAACATTAAAGTTTACTTATATCCAGTCTCCCGTCGTCCCATTATGATAGTTGAGACGAATCTGGCACGCGCCACAGGAGGTGCCAAAACAGTAACTGTTAGGGCTGGACCGGGGTAAAAAGTTCTTATGGGGCAAAGATTGGAGTTCGATATAGGCTATACTATAGCCTGTGCATCCAATCTTCAGTGACCTTTGGCGTTAAAATACAGGGATAAAAGATCTCTGATTATCTTGTGTCTGGGCTTGGCACGACGACAAGGGTTTTCATCACATCTTCATCCAAACCTCGTTTCTAAAACGTTGGATCTTTGGCTTGCAACCTTGAATTATGTCTTTTACTAGTGCTTTTCTCTCTATTATGGCAGTTCAATTGAATTAGATCCGGACGAGTAGGTCTCCGAGTGGTACGATAAATCCTGGAGGCTTTTCTCCTCCGTTCATTGAGTCGTTTCGACCAAGGATATTCGAAGCAAGTGCTTTTCATTTTGTCTTCAAGTCCTGGTATTGCAATTCTTATGGTTGAATTTATACCAAGACTTTCCCCAAGACCTGATGCATTGTTTTTCGACATTCTATCATTCATAAACTTGTGAAAACTTTCATTCTCCTTCTCTACTTTGTCTATTAATTACTATCACGAGCAGGCCCTCGACAACTGGCTACTTTACTACTTAAGTCAACTCACAATCATTCCACAAGCCAAGACAACTTTGATAGTTTAATTCTTCTCCGCAGCGCGGCTTACATATCATTCCTTCATATTCATCTTATATCATACGGCATTCAGTCCTTATATCCTAATATATTCATCATGAGATCCTCAGTTATCGCGGCATTGTGTGCAGCACAGCTGGTATTGGCCAGTAATCTTCAACATGACTTGGCTGGGCGGGGAATAATTACGCCGAAACTCGCTGAGAGATCATCAGAGCTCGTTGTCAACAAGAAAGAGATCACTATTGTACAAGCTAAGAGTGAGGACATCATTATTATCTGGACCAACGATGGCAATGGGGCTGCAACTAAAACAGTGACCGAGACGAAAACTGTTGCTCAAGTAGCTGGTGCGACAGCAGCAGCAGCACAGGCAACCCATACCGTTGTAGTGGGAGGCCCCGCTGGAAAGGTCTATACACCTGAGACGGTCAACGCTGCTATAGGGGATATGATCGTTTTCAATTTCGAAATGGCAAATCACACTCTCACACAGTCAGCTTTCACAACACCTTGTGAAAAGCTGGCTACCGGTGGAATGGATACTGGTTTCGTACCAAATATTAATAATACCATCAGTCCACCCCCGGCAATGGCTATGCAAGTCATGGTTGATACTCCTCAATGTTAGTGTACTCCAGATGTCATTAAATTACGAACAATACTAATACAAATGCAGGGTTCTACTGTCGTCAAGCTGGTCACTGTGGTTCAGGAATGGTTTTCAGTATCAATCCCACTGCCGACAAAACTCAAGCACAGTTCAAAGCAATGGCTGTTGCACAAAATGGTACTGGAACCCAGAGTGCCATCCAAGGAGGGTCCTCTGCTGGCGGAGCCAGTAATGGAACTTCTTCAAGTGCTGTTGCTTCAGCTGCCGCTGCAGTTTCTACTGCGACAGTTGCCTCTGGGACTGGGACAGTTGGTGCTGATGGAACATGCTCATGTAGCTGTCTTTGTGGACAAGCTGCGTTCCCGAATGCTGCCGTACAGGGAGTTGGAATGTTTGGTGGAGTCTCTGGTTAGTATTTTCTTGTCTGATTATTCATATTCCCCGCTTGAATCTAATATTTATACAGGTGCTATGTCCATGTCTTTACTAGAAAAATAAGTGAATGAATGGGAGATGAAAGCGTCACCTCTTCTTTTTCTTTTTCTTCTTGGTACAGGTTGACCACACACACAACGTTAGAATGGGGAAAACATGAGTTTTCTGTTTACGATATGATGGAAATAGCAGTCGCCCATAAGAGGCTTGACGCTTGGGATAGGAATGTGGGAGAACTTCATGTATATGACTGGATCGTATGTTGGATTGGAGTTTTTAGACGTGTGTAAGATGAAGGAAGGATGGATTGCCCAGAGATGTCTTAATAATATTTCTCTTTTTATAATGTTCTACTACAAATCAATGAATAACACACATTTTATCACCAGCATTATCTACATCATCAATAGACATAAGATGTTTTTACTGAGCTCTCTGACCATCATTTCATCAACAGAAAAGGGTTCATATCAAATTTCAAATTTCACGTGCACATCTTCAGTCTCAAATCACCCCCCCACTCACTTATTAAACTCTAAGGTTAACTCAAATTTTCAAATCTGGGTCCTTTTGAGGTTGATGTTCATGCGAGGTACTTCATTCTACGATTTCTATGTATCTTATCATCTTGTTCTCAAGTACGTATAGCACAATAGGTATTCAAAACAGAGCAATCAAAACCACCCATTACATCAAAAAACCATCAATCCAAAATATCCCCCTCCATTAGTTCCACCATCACAGCCTATAAATACAAGCCAACCTCGGGTACCTGACACTAAAGCACCTAAAGCCCAACTCTAAAATTAGCGTTGCATGTCCCCCAAATTCCAATCCTTCCCCGCCAAGCAGGGCCAAGCCCCACTAAACCCCATTCAGCAGATTCATATCAGAACAGGAGGAATCTCTGGCGACCTTCATTTCTTTTACGAATTGGAGCTTTGAAACATTTACAACTTTCCTTTCCACATATCGTACATAGATATCTTTCCTAAGAAAGAAACTGATTCTTTAGATTTTCTTTGCGTATTGTCGCTGTCCTCTCTTTTATTTATCGATCTATTCATCGTGAAGGTTACATACACATTCTTTTAGTTATTGAATTCTCTCGTTATAAATCTACCGTCCCAATTACAATTACATTTTCAAACGTCAAATCAATACAATACAATACTTGCGAAAGATTCCAAAACCCAACCTCATCTCCATTCCATACCAATTTAACCACCCCCTCCCTCAACGCCAACCGCAAAAATGCAAACTCCAACTCTCCTCACCATCTCTCTCCTCTTCCTCTCCAACGCGCTCTCCGTAACCGCCACTCCTCCCGCATGTCTCCTCGCAGCCATCAACGTTCAATCCGATCCCTCCAATCTCAAGGCTCTTTGCGGAACATTGGAACATGCTGTTGCGGGCAACATCACGGATAAATGTTCGGGGGATAATTACAAGGAGGCCGTGAGCTCTTACCAAGCCACATGTTTTGAGGGCGCGGGAGTTAACATTAGTAAGTCTTCTATTATTCGATTTTGGGAGTTATGTTATACAAGGAAGGGAAGGACGGGAGAGATTAGCGAACAGCAAGTTCCGTAGGCCCAGCTTGGGGTTCTTGTCAATAGCATGAGATGAGAAGCGATATAATCAAGAGAGAAATAACAAGTGCAACACACTAACCAAACCCAACAGCCATCACATCCTCCTCCGCCTCCGCCACAGGCACAAACACAGCATCCGTCTCTGGCTCTAGCTCCGGCTCCACAAGCGCAACAGCAACCGGAAGCGGAGCAAAAGCTACCGGAACCGCTTCCGCAACTGGATCGAGTGGATCGAGCGCTAGCGCAACAGGAAGCACGACTGGTGCAAGCGCAGCTACGGCGACGGGTGGCGCGGGAGTTTTGGTTGTTCCGGGATTCTTGGGAGTTGTGGGATTCGTTGGCGCGGTTTTGTTGTAGGGAGCAGAGAAGTTTGATTGTATTGGGGGGGGCTAAAGTCGACGTGGAGGGGAAATCGTAGCCAGGTGCTAGATGGGGTAGAAGAGGATGGTTTAGAGGAGGTGATGCGGTTTGAGAGGTGGGAGAAGTGAATTTGTGCATATTTCAGAGATACCAGGATAGTTTCTTTACGATTGTAGTTAGTGGAGCGAAGTTTGAGATGGCATAGATAGTTCATTAAATCGAAAATGTTCAATTGTGTTTTGTTTTGTTTTGTTGTTTTGATTCATATATCTCCTTTCTGGGTATCATGTGTCATATCATATCATATCATATTTTCACCATTACAGAAATCTAAAAAGCTGACACACTTTCCACATTCCACCCCCCCTCGAGAGACTCCTCCATTTCAATATCGTTTCATCATCTCCTAAAGATTTTTTCCTATTTCTATCCTATTTCCTTCTGGATTGAAGAGTAAGTAAGCATAATGGGAGTTATAAAGAGTTGATATACATGTCTATGTATGTATATGAACACACATCTGCTCTCAAATTTCCAAGTCCCGAGAATTAGAGTTCTTCATGTTGTGAGTGGAGTATTGGGTACTGACTGAGTACTTTGTACAGGGTATAGGGTATAGGGTATAGGGTATAGGGTATCGATATTGACATCGAGTTTGAAATTTGTTGTGTGTGGTTTGTGGGTGTTTATGGGTATGAGTAAATATGGGTAAGTATGGGTTAGATATGTTACTGTAATTGAACTCTGGAACTCTGGAACTTGGGACTCGAGGGATTTTGCTTATAGGCGAGGAGTTAGAGAGTCCAGAGAAGTTAGAGAAATTTGAGAGGGGCAGGAGGATAATTTGTTTGTTTGCTCGTTTATTTGCTTGGTTGCTTTCTTTGTTGGCTTTTTGTGTGGTCAGGAAAAGGGGAGAGGAGGTGTTTTCGCTTACAGTCTTTGTTGTGTTGTGTTGTATTTTTGTTTGGGTTGGGTTTGGTCGGATTGTTTCGTTTCGTATGTGTGTATATATATGTATGTATAAGGTTTATGTGAAGTGTATGTCTTCGAATCTGCATCTAACTAACTCAATACTGGGATATCTAAATACCTAAATACAGCTCCTGACTCTCTGACTCTATGCAAGACCAAGATGAAGGGTTGAGGAATATGGATATGGATATCGATATGTGTATTTGTATGTAGGCGCTGTAATTACACATCCATCTGATCATCATTCATCAACCATGTATGCATGATTCATTCATCATCTATTCCTCGCTCATCCATATCTTAGATCTAGAGGAGTGTGAGTATTACAGTAACTACATGTCCCTTTCTTTCTTTCTTGCTCTCTCAGCTCATGATGACCCTCAGTTTTTGTTGATGACAATTCGTTGATAACAGCTACCTGACATTCAATAAAATCACTACTCATTGGTATCTTAGATTGAGGAATCTCCTATTCGTTCCCTCTAGTTTTCGTCCTGGTTATCTTGTCCTATTCACATCTGTATTTGCATCTATGTCTGCATCTTGGTATCTGCCTAGAATCTTCATATTTGGGTTTGCAGCGTTGGATTGGAGTATAGAATACTTTTGTATGAATATTAACTCCTTCTCTTAAAGTTGGTTTATAGAGAGGGAGGTATAAGTCACTGTAAGGTATGTTGATATGATTTATTAACTTGACAACATAATCAGACAGGCAAGTAAAACATATCCAGCATGAGCATCCAGCACTAACATCTAGAAGTTTTAAATTTTCAATCAGCAGCTCGCGAAACGACATGAATGGTCTCATCAGATGCACTTATTACTACCAGGTAATTACATGAAGTATCGGCATCCAGTTACTCTGAGCTCACGCCAAATTCAAAACCGGCAACTAATAACCAGGTAACTTTAGCTAGCTAGCTCTAAAAGCCTTTAAACCATTCTCTGAAAATCTGGTAAATTTCATAACCAAACCTGAACGTCTAATCCTTTGCTGAGAGCTTTAACTTCGGCATAGGCTGGACTTTAGTGATACGGAGAGCAGCTTGCAAACGTGATAATGATATGAGCGTAGATGTAAAGGCAGTGGACGAAGAAAGAAGGATTGGTGAATAATGTTTCGGCATCAAAGAATTGCTATGGTATCGCAACTTGCAATATCTTCGCTTGAATTCGTATTTGTGATTGAGCTACTTATTGTGGAATTGTACCGCATGTAGGTAGCCATTAGAACTTTTAATTATGGCTCAAGACTGAGCTACATCCCCTCGCTCACATCGAGCATGAAACTTGACTCTATAGTCTTGATGCAGTAGCTTTAGCAAAGCTCATCATTCTCTCTTTACAGCCTCTCCTTTTCTCTTGAATATCAACTCAACCACCTGTAGCCTCTCTATAAAAGCTCAAACTCCTATTTGCCCCCGCCGTAACAAACGCCTCACTCTTCCCCTGCACTTTTGGCAACCATTTGACAGCCCAAAGCGCTTTATCCGTCTCACTATGCGTCGCCACGCAGTTTCTTCCCTCGACACTCCATACCTTGGCTTTGCCATCCCAAGCACCACTAACTAGATATTCGCCCGTGAAACTCCAGTCGATGCTGAAAATCCAGGCTGTGTGGCCTGTCATATTAGCGACTTGTTCGCCATGGGTAACGGAGTAGAGGGCAATGGTTGTGGAATCGCCAGCGGCAGCCAGATAGGTAGAGAGAGGAGAGAAGGAAATGGTGCGGATGGGTTGGATCAGTCCTAAACTCGTTAGTATGCTAGCTCTTGTCCCGTCCTATATCAATTGACATGTGGAACTCACCAGGTAAACTATGTACCATTCTTCCCGTATCATTATTGAAAACATAAACCCCTCCGTTCTCATGCCCACTGGCCGTAAATCTTCCATCCGCACTGATATCCACGCATAGTCCAAAGCTTCCCTTTGTCTCATACTCTCTTATCTTCTTGCCTACACTTTTCTTTCCCGCATTCTCTTCAGCTCCTTGTAATAAATCCCATACTCCAATCTTTCCATCAATAGTCGTTGCTGCAAGAAAGTTTCCATCAGCACTTAATGCTAGCGCCCAGATTTCACCGGGCTTGTTGCCATCGAGGATATGGCCATGATGAGACCATTCTTCTGATCCGTCTGCATTTGGAGAAGAGCTCCAAATGCTAACTGTACCATCGAAACCGGCGGATGCTGCAATAGTGCCAGATCGAGAGGTGCAGATGTGGTGACAGCCGAGTTTGTGGGCGGGGAGAGTTTGGGTTAGAGAAGGGGGCGTGGTGAGTGTGCTGTGGACTTTAAGAGAGGATGTGCCGGAGGCCGAGAGTATAGAGCTGGGGGTTACGGCGAGGGAAAAGATGTCTGTTTTATGGGCTGGGGTGGGTTAGCATGAAGGCTGTATTGGAGGTATAGCTATTGGTGCAAGCGGGGAATGGTGAGGTAGAGGGGCAGTTTGGAATATTTACCGTCATCGATCGTGTGCGTTGTAAGGTATTGTTTCGACTTTGAACGTTAGCGCATACATTTTCATATTCAATGGTTTACATACCATTGTCACCGGTTCATTTGAATGTTAGGGTATATGGGTTTTGGAAGAGGGGGTGTTTTTGGTGGATGTTGTGAATAAAGCTGAAGCTCTGGAAGCTTTGGCGGGGTTGAAGAAAATATCATGACCTCACAGGTAATTTCAGCAAACGCATTTTACATAACACGAAGATAAGATTTCAGATATTGATGATGCAGTAGGATATTCTTATTTTGATGTACAAGTTAAAACATTGTACCAGTTCTGAGGACATATACCTCACGGTTCAGGATCTCTTCTCCATGTCCCAAACGCTATGGCTGATGCCATACATGATATGATCATCTCCATTTCTGATTCTCACCAGTTCCTTCATCTCACATAACTTCTGATTCCCTCCAATCCCCTCCTACCCCTCATAATCACCTAATCAATTCTTCTGGAGCCAATAATCTGCTTGGGATTCTTCTCCTCATATATCTTTCTCGCGGCATCCTTAGCTGCCTTCTTTTCTGCCCGCTTAGTTTCCAACTGCTCTAACTCTACCTCTTTCTTAGTCTTTCCCTCTGCAGCTCTTGCTTTGCCTGCTTCTATCCTTACTTTCTGCTCAGCTATCTCATCTGCTCTGGCTTCTCTTGCAGCGGCGTTCGCTTCGTGTGCATTGGTCTTGAATAAGGTCTTAATTTCTAAATCGTTGTTAACCGCCATCCTCTGATATATCATATAGAAGACCTTTACCAGCAACACAATATGGGCATAATAAATGTGCTCTCTTAATGTGACCACATGCAGAGCATCTATTCAAGTTTGTAACATCTTGTAATCCTTTGCCTGCCATTTGCCTATGTCTCTTCTTCATATGTGAAGTCTTCTTCTTTGGTACGGCTTTCAATATTCCCTCCCATAATCCTTCGAGAAATCCGGGAATGTTAAGATGTATCGCAGATGGAATGGCGAGTACTGGAAGTAATGGATGGGACAATTGTCGCGAATATAAAGTTGTTGACCTCGTTGCGAAAGTTGCTGTTGCAGGTGCCAATCGTGGAAGAAATGACGAAAGTATCGACGTCGTAGTAGCATGAGCTGTCGCCATTTTGATTGAGATATCGAAGGAGAGTTAATAAAGTACGTATGGATATTCAACCTCACTGTCGATACTGATTCATCAAAATCTTGAATCTTTCACTTCTCGGCTCGCATGGTTAATTCACTAGTTTCCACTCACAGATAAGCTAGCGCATTTTAAGATTAGCTTAGATTTGCCCAATTACTTTCCCCTGAAGTGTACGCTATATTGCCAAAATAATCTGGAGACTGACCTCCTTCCCTAACTTTGTTCTTTATCAACGACTTTTGATTGCATATTACCTTCGAAGATAGATATCTTCGTTTTTGTTTCTATTCAATTCAAAGATAACACCCTCGTTTAGAAAGCCTCAAGATTTAATACACTCTTTCCAAGATGTCAACAATAAATGATAGACATGCTCCTCAACCTTCGGTATTCCCAAAAAGCCATGTTGGTTTCGATAGTATCACATCACAAATTGAGCGCAAGCTCTTGAAACGCGGTTTCCAGTTCAACGTCATTTGCGTCGGTGAGTTTACTTGGTATATTGTTGACAAGTGATTTGAGAGAGTTTTCTAATAGATTTATCTTGTAGGACAAACTGGTCTCGGAAAATCCACCCTCATCAACACCATTTTTGCCTCACATTTGATCGATTCCAAGGGAAGACTCACTCCAGATGAGCCAGTACGATCTACCACCGAAATTCAAACCGTTTCCCATATCATCGAGGAGAACGGCGTAAAGCTGCGACTCAATATTGTCGATACCCCAGGTTATGGAGATCAAGTCAACAATGATAGATGCTGGGATCCAATCGTCAAGTACATTAAAGATCAACACTCTGCATACCTCCGAAAGGAACTTACAGCTCAAAGAGAGAGATATATTCAAGATACCCGTATTCACTGTTGCTTGTTCTTCATTCAACCTTCTGGCCATGCCTTGAAGCCAATCGATATCGTGGTTCTGAAGAAGCTTTCAGATGTTGTCAATGTCGTACCAGTTATCGCCAAGTCGGATTCTTTGACTTTGGAGGAACGTGCTGCATTTAAGGAGCGTATAAAGGAGGAATTCGCTTTCCACAACTTGAAGATGTTCCCATATGAGAATGATGAGTTTGATGAGGAAGAGAAAGCGTTGAACGCACAAATTAAGGTATATTATATTGCATTGATATCTCAAGCAAGCATACTAACAATATCAGGACATCATTCCATTCGCCGTTGTTGGATCTGAGAAGGATATCATTGTTGGAGGCAAACCAGTTCGAGGACGTCAAAACAGATGGGGTGTTATCAATGTCGAAGACGAGAACCACTGCGAATTCGTCTACCTACGAAACTTCCTTACCCGAACCCATCTCCAAGACCTCATCGAAACTACATCTCAAATCCATTACGAAACATTCCGTGCTAAGCAATTGTTGGCACTCAAGGAGAGTAGTGCTGCAGGACATGCTGGCAGCAGACCAATCAGTCCATCTGCTGATAGAGAATTGAGCAGAAACTCCCAAAGAATGACCATGAACGGCTATTAGGGGAATTCGAGGGATATGATTGATGGCTAGTTGGTGGTGATGCTGGGATCTGGTGAGTTTGGATGATTGGTTGTGTTCATGATGGCGAGATGGTATTTGCCAAAAGCGACAATTTTTTTGACAGGAGATTAGAGGAGAGTTTAATGGACTGCTTTTGTGGAGCCGGGCTTTTCTAAACTGAATATTGCTACATTTCTCCTTTGCCTAATTAGCCCTTTTCTTTAATATCCAGAGGGTTCATTTCAATAGTAAATAATAAGATCTTCTTTTGATTCTTCGGGTTTATCATATCTTGTGATTCTGTCTATGGAAATCGAATGAGTGGTAGTTAATCTCATCAATTGACTGTGCATTATTGATATTGCATTGATCGATCAAACAAGTGATTTGGTGAGGACTTGCTTGATATTGAATAGGTCTGGCCATGAGGTTCCATCCAGCGGTCCGCATCAGAGTAGTGTGATGTGGCTGGCTGTCCTGGCCTAAAATCTCCGGCCCCAAAAGGACCCCCAAGCGCTAACGTCGATAAGGGGTTTCCCCAGCTTTATCGCACGACCAGCACGCACCAATCATTTAAGCGTCCCTCAAGCACTTCCACTTCCTAAATATCGTTTTCTACACATATGTGTTTTCTCCAACCGCCACTCCTGCGACATAGTATACTACGCAAAACCTCAATTGCCATTCGTTTCCCTAGACCTTGTTCACGGAATCTTAGCACGGGTATTTTTGCAAAAAATTTTAATATGTCTCGTATGTTCTCTTTCTTATTTCTGCTCTTGTTGAAGGAGTAGTAAAAAAAGATCTCTTAATTTCTATATTAGAAGAGAAATGCAATTGACATTGCAATCAAACTCAAACAATAAAACTAACACACCTCCCCTCTTCTAGCTATCCCCCCCACCACCAACCCCATAATCATCAGCGGCCCCTCGGGCGTCGGAAAAGGCACGCTCTACTCGCGGCTCCTGGCCAACCACCCCTCGCTCTTCACCACGTCCATCTCGCACACGACACGGGCACCGCGTCCCGGAGAACAGCGCGATGTGGATTACTACTACGTGTCGATGGAGGAGTTTGAGGCGATGATTGCGGCGGGGGATTTTGTCGAGCATGCGAAGTTTGGCGGGAATAGGTATGGTACCAGTAGGAAGATGATTGAGCAGAAGAGGGGGGAGGGAAAGATTGTCGTGTTGGATATTGAGATGGAGGTACGTGTTTAGGTTTTTTGTTTTCGAGATTTGATTTTTGGCTCTGTTGGAGAGAGGAAGAGGGGGGGAGGGAAAGAAGGATTACTCCTCTCTTTTCTCTTCTCTCCTCCCCTCACTGTTTTGGAAGAATACAATTGCTAACACGAGTAAATCACAGGGCGTAAAACAAATCCACGCGCTCAGCCCACCATTCCCAGCACGCTACGTATTCATTTCTCCTCCATCCACCGCAGACCTCTCACCCTACCAAGTTCTCGAGAAGAGATTGCGCGGAAGAGGCACGGAAAAGGAAGAATCGATTCAAAAGCGTTTGGAGCAGGCAAAGCTGGAATTGGAGTATTCGAAGACGGAGGGAGTGCATGATAAGATTATTGTGAATGATGATTTGGAGGTTGCGTATAAGGAGTTGGAGGATTATATTTTTGGCAAGGGGGGAAAGGCCGCGGATGAAAAGGAGGCGGGTGTGAGTGTTCAAGACTGAAGAGGAGTAGGCAAGAAGAGAAATTGATATTGTGGGGTGCAGAGGGTAGTATGGTTTGAGCGTGTGAAGAGAGAATTTGCATTGCGAGAGAAGTTTCCCTCGAATGTGCCAAGGCCATGAGGGGTCATACATATGCGTGGTTCTTTACATGGGACTTGGTGAGCGTAGAAAAGACTTATATACCTAGACAAGAGAATGCATACATTATCAACCTCCAAATTCACGAAATCCGAAGATCAAACGATGAGATTGCATGTTTCTCGGGTATGAAATAGGGGCTATAAACTGAACGGGCGATTCTGCAGGCCGGGTTTTGGAATCGGTCATCTTCTGTGGGCCGTAATTTTGAGAGCAGTTATTATACTTGGGGGGGGCGGCTTTTGAGGCAGGTCATATGGAGTAGGCCATTCGCAGGATCCACAATCCCCAGATATCAGCTACTTCGCGCTCAACACCATAGAAAGAACTCTAATCTCACAGCGTCATTGAGAAACTTTATTAAAGGGCCTACCCATATCATATGGTTCTGACACCACACAACGAATTTAACGAATGAACTCCTGCCACATTCATCCATCCATCCATCTATCTATCCATACGATCCACCCATCACAGGAAACAAAGCCTAGGTAATCCACGCATTCTAGAATAAACGACCGAATTTCAACACCCCTCGAAATGAAAAGATTTCCCACGCGTACTCTAGAATTTTTATGTTTGAAGGACCGAAATGCTGCTCCAACGCTGTAACACCTTGAATGGAGAATTCAAATTTATTGTAATGTGTAAGGAAAATGAAAATTGGAAATGAAATTCCGGGATAGAAGAAATGTCGGGGATTTTGCGAAATTCTTTCGCGCCTGTCTGCCTGCCTTGAAACTCCATTCTTTCGCTCTGGGAGGGGGAAATTGTTCTTTGAGAGTCGTTCTTCAGATTGTAGGATTTTCTGTAATTTTGTATCATATCGGATCGAATTGGAGAGGTCTGATAACATCGGAAGATAAGAGATGTCGAGTGGAATCAAATCTATTTCTTTCCTTGTGCGGCGGCGAGTGCTTCGGCTGCTTTTCTCTCGTCGGCTGGGAGGGAGAGTTAGTAGGCGTTGACAGATGGATGGAATGATAAATCGAGGATGGGGGGAATCTTACCTTTCCTTTGCTTTTCCATTAATAGAACACGGGTCTTATCTTTCTCGGCCTGCATTTGCGATTTCGACATTCCGCTTCCGGCTTTCTGTTTGGGGAGGGGCGGGTTAGTATATGTATTTGAAGAGGGAGAGAGAGATAGGGAGGGTAAGAGAGCAGCAGTATAGTCATAACATGGTATGCGAATAGAGATAGAAATTCCAGGAACCTAAAAGCAACATAGGAAGAAAAAAAACATACAGCAAGTTGAGCTTGTTTCTTAGCATTAGCCTCACGGGACTTTTCTCTCTGATTTCCTCTGGCCATTTTGGATTAATTAAGTATAAAAAGAGTTTGGTGTTAGATGTAAATTGTGTGTGAGTGTAAGAGATGTGTCGTGTGTCTGCGTGGCCTTTTAACTTTTTGCAAAATGCAAGTGAGGGTTTGGTCAGATTGTGGAAAAGAGAAAATGAATGGTGAGGCTGAGATATATGCACGGAGACAGAGAGAGGGAGAGAGATATGAGAAATGAATGTTCTGGATTATTGATACGGAGAATCGGAAGATGGGATTAAGCGAAGGTGCGTTGAGAGGTTTGATTGGTGGATTGGAGGGTTAGTGAGAATAGATGGATATGAATATAGATAAAATATGATAGGATGCCCAGGTAGAAATAGAAATAGAAATCATAGAATACTGTAGAGTGTGAATACAAAAATCATGGGATTTAATTGGAGGATGAGGACTTGGAAGTTTCGTTTTGTTTCAAATGACTGGTGAGTAGGTAAGCAGGAGATATTTACTAGATACGGATCGGTTCGTCTACGATTATACGATAGAATGAAGTCTGTTTCTATTTACAACCGCAAGCTATAAAAAGAATTGCACATACAAGTACATTGTATGCAGTACGTCCTTTACAAAGAATGTTCATTTATCCTTTCATTGGCTATAAGTTTCTTCATTCTCGTTTTCTCTCTTCTTTCTCTTCTTTCAGCACTCTGTATACATTCAAATCATGAAACATCCTTACCCAAAAGGCATTTTTCATCCAATGATTGGAATTCTACTTTTATATCACGAAACAGAGCTATTTCCAAACCTCTCTCTGACTTAACAATCAATTCATGCATTGCATTTCTATTTCATTGGATAAGAAGGACCTTTGTTACTACGATGATCGATGTCAAGCGCGTCTTTTCAACTCTTTCGCGCCAGAGAGGAGTTCTCCTTACACACCTTGAAGCAAACCGAGTTTGGGTGATCAAACTTTACTTGATTTCATCCATTGATTTCTGCCCGTTCTGGATTTCTCTTCTGAATGAGTTCTAGAGGTTGTACATAATGGTCAAAGAATCTCTAGGTCGTGTCTATGTTATTGGATTTCCTTTCATCCTTTGGTAGATAATAGGATAATAAAGAGTTCATTCACCCCACAATAGCTATATCTTTTGGCGTCAAAGTTCGAGTCAAAGGGTTTGGGGGATACTTCTTTCAATCGTCATACACATTCACCTTTTCGTCTTGTGTATCTATTGTCTATTGACGAAGACAATAGGACTCATTCGAAAAGATCGTTATTTCTATTGTTAGAATTATTCAAACAATGAAGTCGGGACTTCAATAACGAACAACTGTTTTATTTAATATATCTTCTTTTCCTCCTGTTTGAGATTCTGATTCTGATTCGGTTTCTTACTTCTTTCACTCTGAAAATTATAATCTTTCACTTCTTCACGATCTTTCTAAAAGTTCTATACACAACTACAACTATACAACACAACTTACCAAGTTTCATACTTAATTCTTACTACACACATACTTTGAAAGTATTCCAAAACTCTTCTATTTACTGCAGGCAGTTACTACTACGCTTCCTTACCACAATTGTAAGTTCTTTCTTGTCGTCGTCTGGGAGATTGCTCAAGAGACTTGGCTAACACATTCTTAGATTCAAAACTATACATATATTCGTCCTTTAATACAACACAATCACGATGTTGAACGTCAAACAAGCCGGTCGAGGCTTTGTGGTTCTTAACATCATTCGTGTTATGAACATTATAGCACTCCTCGATGTTATCGCAGCAAGTTGGATCATGCTTGTCATGACCGTCAAGACCTCTAACGTAAGTCCCTTCTTCCCTCTTGCTTACTCTAGTGCCCAGCTAACACCTCATCTAGTTCTTCTTCTTTGATGGAGTTTCTCACTTTATCACCAGCTCTATCGGAATCTTCCTTATCATTTCAGAGCTCACCCTCTTCAAGAAATACTTCGAGAATTTCTGGCCTCTCCTCTGTCCCCACAATGGTTTTCTCTTCCTTGGTCTCTCCATGTTAGCTCTTGGTTTCAATATCCTTGGAAACTTGAACAAGAATGCCACTTCTGTTGAAAACTTAGGATTACCTATGTGGCGTGTGGTCATCTCTTCAGGATGTCTTTCAGCTATTCTAGGAGGTATCAATTGTATAGCCGTAAGTCCTCTTTCCTTCCACTCCTACTCCCTCTCTTTGATAACAAGTCCACTAACAGACTCACAGTCCCAAATCTTCACAACCAAAACCAAGACCGCACGCCAACTCCGCGCCCACGGTGCCACCGACGCCCCCAACCCCTACGAGAAACGTCTCTCTCTCCCCTCCTCTATCAACAACGATCTCCCCTCCTACTACAGCAATCCCGCCGAACGCCGCAAATCGCGCTTCCCCTTCCGCCTCCCTCTCCGCGCTTCGCAAATCCACATCTCCAAACCCGTCATCTCAGACCCGCAACCATTTCACCCAGATCTTGAAGTCGGCGAAAGCTACGATCATCAGAAAATGGATAGAAGTAGTCCCATCGTGCCGGGTGTCGAGAGACCACCCACCGCAATGCATCCTGCGAATCTGAGACCCCCGCCTGCGCCCAGAAGTAGCATCTACAGTGTTGCGAGTAATGTGACGAGGTTTACGAGGATTTAGATGGGTTTGAGCGTGCATGCGTGGATAGCGTGCACATTTGCCGGGAAGGGATCAATAGATCAATTTAAAAGTTTAGCATAGCATAGCGTAGCGTAGGATAGGATAGGATAGGATGGGATGGGATGGGATAGGGTGAATAGCGAGATTTTGATAATCCGGGAATACGATACGATACGTTACGATGGAATTGGTGTTCATTGGTGTTTAGGGAATGGATGGATATATGGAATACCCCAATGATCCCTTTTTGCTTTTTTGCTTTTTCTAAAAATTTTACCTTCTTGTATTTTCTAAAAAGGAAGTGAATGAGATGAGATGGGATGAGATGGGATGAGGTATCATGAAGAAACGGATGATTATTCACGAATTTCAATTTCAATTTCATCTCTATATCTATCTGCAGTTACCGACTTTGTTTTCATAATACTTACACACTCTTACTCTTACTCTTCGTTTGCTTCTTTTCGAAATACTTCCACTTGCTCACTGTGATTCATACTATCAATAACAATAAATTGATTAATATTCATGTTTTCATAGGTAAGTAGGTAAGTAGGCAAGTAACTTTTCTCATGTCATGTTTAAGATCGCTGCGTATGTTTCGTAACATACTGTACTGTATCGATTCATATCTTGTTCATGCTATGCTATGCTATCCTATCTTATCCATCACCCCCTCTCACTATACGATCACTCGATTTCCTCATCTCATCTCATCTCATCTCAAGATATAAACTCGCCCAAAAAAATCCACTCATTCATCCATCCATCCCGCAAACCAAAACACAATCTGCAATTACCCCTCCCCTTCCCTCAAACAAAAACAAACAAAAACAAAAACGAAAACCCCTCAAATATACGCGCTAAAATCCCCCTCACTCCCCATTCCCACCTCTATCCCCTCCACCTGCCGTCCAATCCTCGCCTTCGTACTCCCAATCCTCCTATTCTCTCTCGAATCCACACTTACCGGTCTGCGATGCGCCCCCTGCACCATGCGCGCATTGGGACCCACGATGAGATTTCCCATCGTGGGGGATTCTTCGCGTGCTTCGTGGAGAATATGTTCGGGTTTTTGAGAGGGTTCTTTAGAATGCAAATGTGATGTTGAGTGGGGATGTGAAGCAGAGGTGTAATAATCATCTCCTTTGACGCCCGCCTCTGTAGATCGTCGTAATGATGGATTCTGCTCATTCCAGATAGCATTTGCAGATTCTTCGAGATCGGGGGTATACGGATTCGACAAGAAAGGCGAGAAGTGCGGGATGGCGAGCGTGGAGCTTCTCCCTCGCGATGTATTTCCCGTCGTACTTGCACCTACAGTTCCAGATCCGCTCGTGCTACCGCCCACAGGAGGGAGTTGCGGGATTCGAGGAATCGTCTGGGTAGTGCCGTGACGTATGAAATTGGGCTGCGAATCGACATCTGTGCTTTCGCCCATGCTTTCCCAGCTGCCGGCGCTGAATTCGCTGGGGAGGATGTCGCTGCCATTTTCAGTTTCTGTGGTTTGTTGTCTTGTTCCTCTTTCTCGTTCTCGTTCTCTTCTCTCTATTTCTAAAAGCTGCGTATGCCTACTCTGACTCTGAGAAACATTTCCCGAGTTAGGCACTTGCTCTTGATGAATCTGTAATTCCTGCATACTCGGACTCACACTCTCGAATCTACTATCCAAGCTGACCAAACTGTCGCTGCCCTTCAATCTGCTTTTGCTAAATGTAGCCTGGATATACGATCTCAACTGTCTGGTTCCTTCTTTAGCACTCGAATATCCATTCGGATATGTTATTCCCAACGAATCGTTATTGATCCCCGCACCAGCGGCTCGTACTTCGTCGCCAACATGTACTTCTTCCGGCACGGTTGGCGAATCCGCAAAACTTCTTCTTGCCTTGCGACGCACAGAAGCCATACCTCCTCCGCTAAAAAAGGGAGATGCGCCTCCGCGACGAGAGACTGGTCGTGTGTTAATGCTACTATATGACATTCTACTATTTCCTCCCGTTTCCGACTCCCAGATTGGTGCCGGGGCCCGAGGACTCTTAGGCACGGGTTTTATGCTTAGCATTTCATTGCCGCCACTTGGCGACACCGTTGCGTGGCCGAATTTCAGAAGGTCGGTAGAGGTGGTTGAGTATACGCTTGTTGCACTGCGATGTTTATCAACATCGTTATCCAGAGTATGAACCGTTTTCCACGTGCGAGAATTGCGTGCGAGACTGGGATGTTGACCATGTCCTATGCTTCCTCTACGACCTGGTGAATTCAAGATATCGAATGAAGAAATTGATTCTCGAGCTCCGTGGCCAAGCCCACTCAGCCGTTTATCTACACCTTCTGCTAATGCGAAATTGAGATTTCGCGTTGTGG
This sequence comes from Botrytis byssoidea, assembly GCF_014898295.1. Lineage (NCBI taxonomy): Eukaryota > Fungi > Ascomycota > Leotiomycetes > Helotiales > Sclerotiniaceae > Botrytis > Botrytis byssoidea. The sequence goes on along the minus strand of NW_024065862.1, from coordinate 324,754 downwards.
ATTTACGATGGGCTCGTTTTTTCTCGTTGTTCTGGTTCTGACTTTGTTTGTTTTGTCGTGGTGCAAGAGGTGCTCGGGTTGCTTTGCTCCAATCTCCTGATAACACGGAGAAGTTATCCAAAGGAGAAGTTGAAAAATTACTATCCGTCAAGTTCAATATCGTACCATCAGAAGGGTTGGTGCCAAAGAGACTTTGATTGCCAAGTTGGCTCATCTCACTATTCCTCAACCTTGGATCGTTACTCACAACATATTGCGATCGTCGCGTGTGCCCTTTCCGTGAGTAGTTTGAATAGTTCCGTTGTAGCATATTAGTACTATTTGTTCTCGCACTATCCAAAGTATAGTCCGTTTCTCGAGTATCTCTCCATGTACTCCGATTTGGAGTATTACTAAGTGCATTTTCAGAATTTGCGCGCGCCCTATTTCCGAAGCTTTGGGATTCGCGAAACTTCGACTTTGGAGCCAAAGTTTGTGATCGTCGGAGAGATTTGCGATTGTCATGAACCACAATATTGGGGGTAGTTGATGTATAAACACTAGAACTAGCATCGATGGAGAAGCCAGAGGTATCGAGCTGCAAAGGTTCGATCTTTTTAGCAGAATATGCTCGTTCTATACTAGACGTACTTCTTATGGGACCTGAGATATCCTCTTTGGAAGGTCCTCCTGAACGTAATGAGGAACTGGAACGTTTTCTGCGGTAATTAAACAGACAGAGAATGAGAGCGATAAAAACAATCAACACTGGAACAACAATTGCAGCAATGACTCCTCTGCTCAAATTTTCGCTCGCAGGTGAATTTACACCAGATGTTGCAGATGTACCCGATGCTGGTGGAACACCTGTAGAAGAGGAGCCATCTGATGCTTGAATGGCTAAACTGAAAGATTCAGAGCTGGAGCGTCTCGATGTTTTGGAGGTTGCCGTAAGTGTGATATTGATATTCGAGGGCTTAGCAGATGTAGGCACCTTTCCTGATATTTTGAAACTATGAGCATCAAAATATATCCAGTCCGTTGGTGGAGATACTTGTGCTGTTAATGTAGTATCGTAATTGTTTCCAATATAAGCACCGAGGCTAAAAGAAAATTTGTAACCAATGCTTGCATTCACGTCTCTTATAGGACCAACAAATAATGCTGTAGCTATTTTGATGAGCACCACAGTATTAACTTGATCCCCATATATATCTGTAGCCTGTACGGAGACGTTATACGAAATGGCATCGGAAGGTGGTGTGCCGATCAGACTGAGAGTAGTATTATCGAAGTCAAGCCATTCTGGCGTCTGAGCAGTAACCGAGACTATGCTTGAAGAATTGGCGGGCTGTCCATCGAGCTGCAGACTGTTTTGTAGACCCGTGTAGTTGACTTCCACTCCTGGTGTAGCATTAACAACTGAGTTTACAGTACTAAATGCTAGTAGATGTACCCCAACTCTAATGTTGAAGGGGATCGATGCTCCAGAGTATCCTGATACATCCGAAGCAATAAGCTGAACTCCGAAAGTCTGGGGTGGCTGTATGAGAGAAGCATACTCTGGTGTTTGACCGCTAAAAGTAAGGGTATTCTCGTCAAAAAGAACCCATGAAGGCAGAGGTGTATCATCGACTGTTAAAGCGTAGTATTTAAGAGCTGTGCCGCTAGGACTTGAGAAAGTTGACGGGTCGAAGCTAATCTCGAAGGATGATGAAGGATGGTATAATAACGTTGATGGCGCTGAAAAAGGCCATTCTGAAGAAAGTTGCGATTCGGCTGGAATTTTAATTGTCGGTGGTGAGTTTTTGGACACTACTAGAGTCGTATTCGACGTCACAGATCCAGAGGAGTCGCTTGCAATTACTCCAAAGACAACCTCTGTCACAATTCCAGAGCCAGTATCACTACTAGATGGTATGCCTGATAATGTTCGAGAAGTACTATCAATGGAGAGCCATTGAGGCGAATCTGCTAAGCTGTAGCTGAGAGGGGATGTTGAAGTAAACGTTGATTGGGGAAATGTATATGAATAAGGTGTTGACACGCGCACAATGGGAGGGAACTGAGAATTGATCGGGTATGCGATAGATGGTATAGCATCAACGACTGCTCCAAGGATAGCAATACCAGACAAAGTAATCCTCATTGCCATTTCCAGAGAGTCTTGCAGATATAATTCTCAGAAAGTCGGAATGAAGATACTACTTGCATACAGAATGAGAGATAATACATGTCAACATAATCTTTAGATGAAAACGGCGACTGGCAGAAGAAATTCGACATAGGAAAAGCTAGATATCATGGGCTTGCCATCGCCAGATATTCCAAAGGCGCAGTAGAGGGAGATCTCCATATCGGTATCACCTTACCTGAAATTCGAGAACCGTCGTGATGTAAGGGATAAGGAATTATCATACCCCCGCCTTACCAGACAATTGAGATATTCATGGAGGTTGAAATGCTGATTTGAGGCTATACATAGTCAAATTCCATTGACCAGCCCCATCGAAGCTAGCAACATTCTGTGGCGAGTTTGAGGAAACAGAAGTAATGTCGAGAAACTTATCCGAACAGAACTTTCAAAGTGATATTCATAATTCAGTTCCTCTCCAAACAAGATATAATCTGTGACAATTTCGTAGGGTTTTGGCAGCAACAGAGGGAGGTTCAAATTGAGAGTAGTTAGCACATACATAGGTTTATCTGAACCTTTCGACAGCTCATTAAATGTAGACTTCATCAAATCCTGCATCATTATTCGATGATCTTAGCATTCCTTGCCGAGTATATTCAATTGTCCAGGCCAGGAAAATGCCCTTTTGGTGTTTTAAAAAGGGTTGTCACAGGGAGAAAGGATGAAGGGATATTGAAACTCGTTTTAAGACGGTGAACCACATTAGGCGAGACAGCTTACATAACACGGCAAAATTCATGGTAGGATGGTGGGGCAATATCAAAAGTCTAGAAGTGTATGAATGTTGTTGCCGCGGGTTTCCAATTTTTTTCAAATCCCCAAAATGACTGCTTCCAGATCTCCCTCCCCGGAGTTCTCTCCCCTAGCAATTGGAATTGATCTGGCTCCTCTTCCAACCTACAAAGCGGCCACAACCAGCACCGTAAACTTTTCCGGTCTTCTCGAGCCCCCATTAAAACTACACGAAGATCTCTCAAAAGGATGTGGAGGTCAACTTTGGCCTGCGGGTATGGTGCTTGCGCAGCATATGCTGCGGTATCACAAAGATACTTTGAAGGATGCTAAGATGTAAGTTTCATCTCACATCTCATCCCGTATTAAAAACTGCAAAAATTATCTTGTGGAAAGGCTTGCAGATTCTGGATGTCCGGGGAAAAGTCACGTGTTGTTTGTTTCTCTACGGTGATATGTAGTCACGATGATGTTATACATGATATAATATTGTTTGATCTTTTTGATATCCCGAGGGATTTGGAGGAGGTTTAACATAGGAAGGGCCAAAAGAAATGCGGAAAAGGGGAATAGTGATTCGAGTCATGAGAGTTTACAGCACAATATACGATCCACAGCACAGCACAATCCAAAAGCTCAAGAACTAACGAAGATCCAGACTCGAACTTGGGGCTGGAGGTGGATTAGTTGGGTTAGCCGTAGCTCTAGCATGTGATCTTCAACATCCATTAATCCTTTCCGACATGGAAGTTATGTACGAACTCATGAAGCAAAACATTGCTCTTAACGAAGTATCCTCGAAAGTCGAACCGCTGATCTTGAATTGGTATGCTTGCAAACTTCTCTGCTTGTTTATGAATGTACTCTGATTAGAATAGGGGTGAACCATTACCAGAGCTAGTAGTGAAAGATAAGCCAGATGTTATTTTAGCAGCTGATTGCGTCTATTTTGAACCCGCGTTTCCATTACTACTTCAGACGCTCGAAGAGCTATTAGGATTATCAAAGGATGCGGTCATTTACTTCTGTTTCAAGAAGAGAAGGAAGGCAGATATGCAGTTTATGAAGAAAGCAAAGAAGAAGTTCCTGGTCGAGGAAATTGAGGATCAGGATAGAGATACTTTTACTCGGGAGGGTTTGTTCTTGTACACATTCAAACGAAAATCATGATACCCAGAATTTGTAACATCAGGCGTGTATTAAAACAATGGCTCTAATATCTATGTCTACCTAATATGCAGTCTAGAACTGTTACCATAAACTGAAGCTTTTACTCTTCGCTAGCACCCATGTTTACACCCAACAAAAATGCCGGTTCATCAACCTTATGATGTTCATAACTCAACACACCTACAGCTCCCGGCTCAAGCATCATGGGCAACGCTCTTCCCAACTCAAACCCAATCCATCTCTTCGCAAACGCTCTCAGAATATGTCCATGCGCAATCAACACAACATCCACCCCCTTCTCCCCATGCATATACGGGCCCTGCATTTCCCTGATTTTCGCAATAACCCCATCCAATCTCTCCTTCACTTCATCCGCGCTTTCTCCATCCTCACATCCATCCGTCCAAATATTCCACGGTCTCTCTGCATCCAAACCCCGTTCCTTCCGCGCAGCTCTGATTTGCGCAGTCAGTAACCCTTCATAAGTTCCATATTCCCATTCCCTAATATCTTCTGTGACTTCTGTTTTATCTGCAAGTTGTTGCTGTGTTTTTTCGTCAAAGAGGATTTCGAATGTGCGACGAGCGCGGGTTCGCGGAGAGATGAATATGTGCGCGAGCCTCGAAGGATTGATAATTTTGGAGGGGCCGACTAGAACGCCAGCGGAAGAGGAAACTTGGGTTTCTCCATGGGGAGTTAAAGGAATGTCGCTCCGGCCTGTGTAGCGGCCTGAGATGGTCCATTCTGTTTCGCCTGGGAGGTGATGAAGTTAGACCTTTGACTGTCCAAACCTTTAGATCCTAGTGGATGTGTGCGAGTATTGAACGATGTATAGTGCAGTTGTGAATGCGCATTTCAAGGAGCCATAAGTGACTTACCACTGATACAGAGTCAGCATTTGTTACCCATCCAATCTACGTTGGGGCATGAGAATAACATATAACCCATGGAGAATGTTCTGCTCGAGGTTTCTCGAGGTTGAGTAGAGAAAATACTTACTGTCTAATGAGGAAGACTCTTGGAGTACCTGCGTCCTTGTCTGGCATGATGAATTTATTATCGATCCTTTAATTGTACAATTGACAGCTTCAAAATGCAAAGGAATGCCAGGAGCACAAAGTAAATAAACCCCTACCAAAAGCTTGGCATATCTGATAAGAAGCCCCTCGTGCTTATCGATGAGTCTCGCATAGAAACTCTGGTTGAGCTCAAAAAGGGGTTCACCGGTAACCTTAACATGTATGAAGCTCACCAGGCGCACCTTTATGAAAAATGGCTTCGCCGCCAATCGCCAAAAATCGTATTCTCAATGATGGGAAGAAATCCAGGATGGTATCCAGATGAATTTTAATTCGTCTAATCTATCATAAGGTATAATACATAGTTGCACATAGGTAAATGAAATAAGCTACAATCTGCCCAGCTCATGATGACGTCTATATCCAAAACAACCCGAATAGCCCTAGCCCTGTACATCTATACATGCAAAAGTGGTATATATAAAAAATTACAAGCTCTAACCTCACTCTCATCTGGATGTGCAACATAATATTTACATCTTCAAGATTGTCAGTCCTTATCATTTTTATCATAGCCGTCAACATGATCTACTCCCTGCAATAAACCCTTTTCCTGAAAGCTGCGGCGGAAAGCTTTTGCTTCAGGCGTCATTATCCATTGTGTCGTTCTTCGGAATAGTAGCTTATTGGTTGGCAGCAGTCTCGGTTCTCTTTTATCTTCAATCACTGATTGTCGTTGTCGTTGTTCAGTTTGATCGTCTATTTGGCTGTCTGGAAGCTGTAGTGAATTCTGTTCGTTGACACTAATCGACTTGTCTGGTTGAGCCAATACCATTTCAGACTCAGCTACATAGTCGACTTTGGATATGGCTACCTGTTCCCTTGGTTGATCCAAAGATTCAGTCGATACATTTTCAAGTTCAGCTACATCATCGCTTATTGGCTCTGCTTCCGGCTTGATAACATTTTCTTCGCCGGCCCGGATCATAGCGTCAAAGATCCAATTAGGATAGACCGGAGAGTTTACAGCTTGTAGACGGCGCTTAAGAATACGATATATATCTCCTGTTCTAGAAGTGGTAGCCTCCAAAACTTCTTCATCGATGATATCGTCCACAGCCGGATCTGGCATCTCGGACTCAGACTCCATAGCATTGGCTACATCTGCCAGTGATGTCTCATTGCCACCAGGAGCAGATTGCAAGGCTTCACTTAAACGAGCTCTAGCTTGGAATCTGAGCCACCACCTGCTTGCCATGATATGGTCGACAATAAACCCGGCCCGCTTTGTTCGAATGAGGGCATCTGCGGTCATTTGTGGGTCTTGAAGTCTCATGTAGCCCATGGTCAATGCATTCCATGTTGCTTGGTTGGGCTCCAAACCTTCTTTCTCAATCATGATCTGTAACACCTTTTCGGCTGCACGAGGTTGATGACGTTGCATGAATACATTAAGTAATGTAGTCCATGTATGAAGACTTGGAGGGGGTGGCTGGAAAGTATCGTCAGTTGCATCAAAGGATACATCATCTGACTCAGAATCTATGTCGCTCTGTTCCGAGCTACTTGACACCGCAGCAACATCATCTTCATCAAGAGATTGACCAATCTCACTTTCAGTTACCGGGTTCCTTGGTCTGGAATGCGGAGCTTGCATATCAGCAACGATTTTCAGACATTCGTGCATTGGTGCATCGAGATGGCCGAGTCCAACGAGCAAGTGGTTGTAGATTTGAGCTTCTACCAATAGAGGTGCGACTATTGGGTCTCTTGCAGCTATCAGGGCTTTGAAATGGCTGTAAAATCTCAACAAAGCCTTGTAATCCCGAACGCTTTCAATGTATGATTTCAGCATCACTATTAAGGTCACATAGTTCGGTTCTAGAAGCGCATCTTCGGCAGCGGACTCGAGGGGTGGTATGGCAGTTTCTGATTGGGTTGTAATAGACAAGTCAAGATGATGTTGGCCTTCTTCCACACTACCCTGGATGTCATGGTGGGTGCCATCTACACCATCGTCAGGATTCATCGACCCCAGACCTGAGAAATTCTCCTGAAATCTAGGTATGAGTTGAGCCAACGGTTCCACCTCGAAGTTCTTCATGTAGATTGGAAGCATCTGCGAGAACGGGGTTTGAAGAGATCTTCTCTCACTGGGGGCGCGCTTGAAATATTCTCGCCTGTGTAAGCGAAAGATTGTGTCTAATATGTCTGTGACGGTATAACTGTTCCGAACACTGTCCTCGCTCATCCAATGCACCAATTTTTCGACCGCAACATCATCTCCACGAATCTTGGCGTCATTTAGCATGATTGAATAAGTGTACACGTCCGCCATTACGCGATTTTCAATCATCATATCATAGATTTGCCACGCCGTAAGATGGTCTCCAGCTTGAAGTGAATTTTGGATCAAGATGTTGTATGTAACAATCCCGGGCTTCAGACCATGATGTAGCATGAAATCAAAAAGTTCTGTATCTGTAACATGTGCATCATAGTCACGATATCTGCCGGTAAGAAGCACATTGCAAATTTGTGGCCATCTTCCAAGGTTCAGATCAATGCCTTGTTGGGTTGCTTGCTGCAGTACTTGAAAAGCCATATCTGTCTGGCGAGATCGTGCAAAACGATAGGCAAGTCGTAGTAAGGTTTTGCCAGTGAGATGCTGTCTTGTGCCTGTTAGTATGAGATAGAATGTCTTAAATTCTTGGTCATTCATCATCAATTGCAACAAGTAGATCGAGCGCGCGCTCAGCCGGAGGCCGCGAAGCTGGAGATATTGTACACTCTCAAATATCTGTCGAAGATCCTCGGCAGTGAAAGATTCTGGAGTGGGTTTGTGCTCTTGTGACCCAAAATAATGAGATACTGCAAAATCGAGGCAGTCGTTTGCGGCCCATCCAGGTGGGAAAAATGGTGCTTGATATGTTGCAAGTAGTAACTTGAGAGTAGATGCAGGATATTGGTCCATCGCTGTAAGCATAAGCTCCTCCCAAACATGAGAACAGATCTCCGTAGGAACTCGACGCCAAATGGCAGCTAGGGCAGCGGCATTACCTTGCTTTATGAATAGTAACCTCGATGCAAGGGGAAACTTCGAGATAGCAACGTTTTTGTACTCCAACTTGGGATAACCCTTCAAAGCATCTTCGTGTCGTTGATTGATAATCGCAAATTGGGAAGACCATTTCCATGTCTTTAACTTCATAATGTTGGCTCCTGAATCTATTTTTACTCTGAGATATTTGGTTGAGAGCTCTGGTAGACCTTGTTGCTGGGCCCAAAGTTCATAATGAGAAAGCAATTCCTGGCGCAGTCCTGGATCAGTTTTGATACACTCAGAGTGTAGGCGTCGCCGATTTAATGAAATATTCCTATTGACGGACAGCATACCCTTCGGTCGTCCGTGATTTTCACGAAGAGATTTATATCCACTGGGTCTTCCGAAAAAAAGTGACCGTCTCAGAAAGGTATTTTTGAGGCGCGACCCTGTGACCGGCGGATCTTGTCTTTCAGATCTTTCCCTGGTAGATCTGTGATGAGTGCTCTTGGGTTCTGCCGTTGCCGCAACGACGACAGACTGACCTGATGAATTGGTTCCATTGCTAGACTTTTCCGGTAGTATCTTGATCTGTGGAGAAAGGGGTGATGTTGACGAAGGTTGTTGAGGGTTGAGTTTTGACAAAATGTGTAGAGGAAGAGCAGTGGGGTTTCCAGAGCGACTCGGCTTGGTATTACCTGACGTAAAAACATCCTGATTGTAAAAATGGATGTCGTTGGAAACAGTTCTTGATCGCGAATGGAGTGCTCCCGGTCTAGAAGGCACACGATGTGTCTCAAGATGTGGCCTTGGACGGTAAAACGATGATGCGGTTGACCGCACGCGACGAGGTCTCAATGAAGAGCTTGTATTCATGGAATTTTCTGCTTTTCCTGAGTCTTGACGAATTGATGGGGCGGGATTCGGCTGACACTCCAACGGTCGCTTGAACCCTGATTCATATGGTGCCTTTGAGTGATCTTCGGGGATCAGCCCATCGCCATTACTCTCAGTTATTCTCCCGAAACTACCTTTGGAAGAGAAGTGTCTGATAGACGCATGATCAGGTATATCTATGCGGGAGAAGGAAGTGGGGGTCGTTCGTCGTTTGCTGAATCTGGCATATCTTGTGTTGGATTTCACTAGCACATTGGGTGATAAATCTCCCGCACACTTTGGATGTGTATCTTCCCCCCTCCCAACTGGCGATCGTGCACGCCTTTCATGGCCTTGATTTCGCCCCGGTTTCGTTTTCAAACAAACTCTGGCACCCTTGGAGGGCCATGGCTGGAAGACTCTCGGTGCAAGGAACGGAAGAATTGGCAATTCCGATGGCGACCATCGTCTTGGTAGAGAGTTCGAAAATGGAGGCATCAGCTGCCGGCATGCATTTTCTAATCCATTGACTGGCACTTTATACAGCTGGCTTTAAGAGAGGGCTACACTTTTAAAATTTGGGCCCGGGAAAAAAATTAAGGTTTACCTTAGCGGCCGGGGTATGACCAGGCTGAGGTTACCGTGAGCCAATCAAAGTACGCATTAGAACTTCAATATCTCTCCCGGCTGTAGATTTATTATTCGATTTGAACTTCTCAATTATCCGTAACTGGAACATACAAAAATTGACAATTCAGCTACACGTTCAAATTATCACATCATATTAACCCCGGCAATGTCATCTACACATGCCACTCTAGGCGCTGCCGCAGATGAGCGCAAAGCGCGACTTGCAAAGCTCAAATCCCTAAAAAGAAAGCAACCAGCCGACGAAATTGTAGCGCCAGAATCAACGCGGTCACCTTCACCACCTGCCTCCCCCGACGTTGCGAAGCTGCATCTCTCGGGACGTAACTACGACCCTGAAACTAAAGGTCCCAAGCTTGGTTTTGAAGCTCCTCCCACATTGGCACTCGAAAAACCTACACTTGAACAACAGGCTGCAGAGGTTGAGGAGAAAATCAGGAAGAAAGCAGAAGAAGAGGAGCAGGATGATAAGGGCGTAGACTTATTCAAATTGCAACCCAAGAAACCTAATTGGGATCTAAAGAGGGACCTCGAGAAGAAAATGGAAGTCCTCAATGTGCGGACGGAGAATGCGATCGCGAGACTAGTGAGGGAACAGATTGAGAGTGCGCAAAAGGCGGCTAGAACGAAAGGTGGAAAAGGTGCAATAAGTGCAAGTGAGGGTGGAGAAGAGCTCGGGATGGAAGGTGTTGCTTTGGTGGAGGGAGTCAAGCTGAGGGAGAAGGAGGAGGAGGAGGAAGAGCGACGTGAGAAGGAAGATGAAGATTTACAGTAAGATCACTTCGAGAAATTACTTGATTGTACAAAAGGCGTTCAAATGAAGGCAGGCATAGTATAAGGCGTAGGGGCGTCTTAAACCTTAATATAGATACAAAAATTGGCAGGAAGCCAAGGGGTATTTCACAACCGCGCGACCATTTTCTGCCACTTGCTCCCTCAGAACACTCAACGGTCCATATTCATTGCTTGCGTTAGTGCCAATCTCTTGCTAAAAGGGCTCATGCTCCTCTCCCTCGGTGGGTGTGCATGAGCTGCAGAGGACGCGAAGGTCTCTCTACGCCCTTTGTTAACTCGAGGCTCATCAAATCGTCTCCTGTCAGTTGAGACGTTTCTTCTACCTCGATAGGGACTTCGACTCTCAGTCCTCCTTCCGCGAATCTCAGGGCTCCGATCGTTGAACCTCTTTCTGGTACTCCGGCTATTTCCCCTCTCCCTTGAATCTCTCATATCTTCCTCGTCTCTAGAGCTATATGAATCTACGGAAGAGGATGCGTCTCGTCTACGCTTTTGTCTCGAGTTGTGTACATCTTGTCGTGGCGGTGATGGCGACGGCGACAAGCTAGGAGTACTACGCTTATATCGACTGGGCGCAGGTTGAGGTGGTGAATGTGAACGTCTAGATTTGTATGTATTAGGTGCGCGTCGAGCTTCTCTTGGTGAGGGCGAACGTGACATGTTTGTAGATATTGTCGAAACCGATGCTGATGAAGCCGACCTTCTTCTCTTAGAAGCTCCCGTTTCCATGTCTTCATTTTGTCTCTCGCGTTTACGACCTCGTTCCTGCTCCAGTTTCGCAAGTTGCTCATCGGCAATGCCTTTCCTATAATATGTAGTCAGCACAAAGCACTAGCTCCCTTGTAGAATAAACTTTGAACAAATGCTCTGATCTGAAGCGCGCCCCCAAAAATGCGATGTCCCAATTGACTGAACAAGAGCTGAGAGCCTAACGACATTCTTCCAAACTAATACACAGGAGCCATTGGGGGCTAAAAAGGGACCGCAATCACAAAGGCGTGTGCGAGAAGAAACACGTACTTTTTCAAAAGATCTTGTGGTACATCACTTGTCAATTTTGGAACAAGCTTGGGATTGGAAAGTTGTTGTGTACGAGAGGGTCGAGAAACATATGGACGCTCTTGCGCATTTGCTTTGCACTCATAACTATAGTGTCGTAAGGAACGGTTAGCTATGAAGAACGAAAGTAAGCCAAAAGGTAAACATATCTTTTTTGAGGCACTTTTGGCACGTAGTTGTAGCGGACGCTTTTGAAGGACCCCCAATAGTGGCAGGCCTGTTAATCCCATGGTAGCGATTCATGATAGCAATGGCAACGGCAATGGCAATAGTGGTGTTGACGATGTGGTTGTTGTGATGGTGGTGTTGTATTGTAAGTGGATAGTGAAGATGGTATTTAAGAGTGTGGATTTGACTCGTCAAGTTGAATGTGTATAAATGACACTGGGAATCTCAGAAGCTACAAATAGCTTTCACCAAGATATAAATAAAAGTAACTTATCGATAGACCTTATCCGATCAATGTTTGTGCACCACCAATGAAATAAAGGACCAGGTAGTGGTAGTTCAAGAAAAGGAGTTCAGCAAACAGCCTTGGAAAGGAAAGTTTGTGTACTTAAGTATAGTTTTGAGTCAAATTGGGATTGTGTAAAGATGCTGTTCCTTTTGTGAAAATAATATCTCCTATCGTCGCTATCATCATCATCATCATCATCATCATCATCAACTTCATCTGCTGCCTCTTCTTCCTCTTCCTCTTATTATATCAATACAAAATAAGAATTCCTTCATACTGTAGTCAACATCCCATGGCCCCACTTTAAATTCAGGATTCCCGCTAAAGAATTCTCGGGGAGCCTTAGCCTTAAACTTCTTGCAATGAACGTCCACACCACCCGGCCAGCACAATCAATCAATCTCTTGATTTGATTTCCTAATAATCTGATGATGCACTTTGGAGATTCTTGAGATCTCCTGTATGTGAACATCGAATTTTTATCCCGACTATACCAACGGAATATCAAATATTCAGGCAAACTTTTCGCCGTGTATTGATACCCAAGACTTATTTGGAAAGGGAAAATAGTTTGTCGGTAATAGGAGTATCGGCGTATCAATTATCTTTGAAGGAAGTGGGTTGTACCAAAAACCACATCAGGTATTCCACCATACAGTTCGGTACCGCGAAACAAATCTTCTGAAAGGACGGAAACCTTCAATTCAAATTACTATTCTACAGAAGCTTGTCGGCCAAACGACAATGACCAGATGTCTATTCTTTCCATTGAACGCTTTTGTTAATCTACTTCCTTAATCTACATCACTTCCAAAAGTATTACTCTTCGACGGCCCCTCTGCCAACCTGCGATTTCGACATTGTCCAATCTGGACATATACGCTCATTTCCGCGATTTGATTTACAATTAAAGCATACCTTTCATGGCTACTGCGCCAATGACGACAGATCCATCGAGGCTGTCATTCGCAAAGGTGCGCAAATTCACTGGATATTACTCAGCCCACTTGATGACTTGTCGCTGGTCGACTTTGGCTTCTCTATCATATCTAAGTCCTTTGCTAATAAACATCATCGATAGATTGCCGCCTCAGCTGGGAAAGATAATGTAGCTCTTGCTTCTTTCGCAAAAATTGCTGCCTCTTCAACTTCTGTACGAGATACGAGATCTGAGAACATAGCTCCAACTGTACATGAAAACAAAGACACAAACATGCCTAGTGCTACACGCGATGATACTGGCAATTTGACCACTCCCAAAGAGACGGGCACATCGACAAACGATCAATCCTCAAAGAAGAGGGCAATAACCGAGAGCAAACCCATGGCTGCTAAGAAGGAATCGGATTTGGCAGATGCGGTTAAAGCGATGCAAATCCGTGATATCACACCAAGCCTTGTTGTCAATGGCTCAGGGATTGCACCTCCTACTCACAAACGAGACCTGGGAGAAGGATTTCCAGAAGATCCATTTCAGAGAACAGAATCTGGGTCCGACCTAGGAACGAAGCCTCCAAGTTTGGATGGAAAAAGTATTACCTCAGGTACAACATTTGCTTTGGATGAGAAGGAGTCTTTACGTCCTGATGACAGCGCGAGCGTAAAAGCAGCCGAAGATGATGATACATTTTCGGGTCGCGGTTCTATTGTTGCTGGTTCTAGAATTGGATCTGAAGCAGCTGCAAGAGCTTATCGTGCACAGTTCTATGAGGCCCCTGATCGACGTAGTATACAACTTATGCAGGAGCGTCAAACTCAGGGCATTGTCACTCCTCAGAGTGGATCGTCTGGACAGCAGACCACGGATGACAAGTCCAAGCCGCTTGTAGGCCCATCAGGTTCAACTGAAGCTGCATTCACACTCTTCTATCGTCAGACGCCTGATGAGAAGCTTTTAGAGGCGTTAGAATCGCCAAAAGATCGCATCTTTCTCCTTCGTCTCGAGAAGGATGTTATTGAGTTTGTGAAGGATTCCAAGTTAGTTTTAAATTCCGGATGACCATTTTTACTACCCCAACTAATACATCCACAGGGAACCTTTTATTGATCTCCCACCGTGTAACTCATTTTGTAGAATGTTAACTCATAAGTTGGCGGATTATTACCACATGACACATCAAGTTGATGCTGTAGTTGGAGCAGTCCGCATCTTCCGAACACCATTTTGCAGGATTCCGCCGTCACTAACAAGCATTTCCAACCCTCCTACCACTGGAAACACCCCACCTCCCAATCTACCTGCAATGAAGATCATGCGCAGAGGTGGTGATGGTGATACTGGACCGAGCCCCTCGAAAGCTACTTCCGAGACAGGAAGCGATAGCAAAGAAAAGGCACAGTCCGCTAAAGAGAAGTATGATAGCTGATATCCCTTCGATTGACCTGAGACTAACTCTGATTAAAGACTTTCGCGAGAGGAGCGAGAAGCAGTTTATCTTGCGGCCCGGGAACGAATTTTCGGCAAAGATGATAAATCTGGCGAAGCTACACCAGGTAAGTTTCCAAAGAAATATCCTTGAGGTCCTTTTGGAATGCTAATCGTAAGACAGAAACCGACGAGGGTAACGAGATGTCGCGTTCCAGCTCTGTCTCCACAAAGGATAAAGGCAAGAGGGGCAAGGTTGGAAAGCAGCGTCGTGACGACTCTGAAAGCTTCGACGTTCGATCTCAATACACTCCATACTTTCCACAACAACAAAATCAGCCAGCCTGGATTCCCACCCAGACTTTTGGCGCTATGGGAGTTCAGCAATACAATGGTGTCATGCCAAACAATTATCAAACCCAGATGCAACCTCAATATGCTCCACCCCCGCAACCATTTAATCCTGCTATGATGAGCAATGGAAATATGCAATCATACAACAATATGACACCACCGGTAAGTCAAATCAATTTTTTATGATAATACCATGTTTTTACTGACATTTCATAAGCCATTTCCTCAGCAAAGTCAGCCACGTTACCAACCACATAGTGCTCCAATCACGACTTACGGTACACCTGCACAGTCTCCTCAGCCTCCGCAACAATGGATCCCGCAAAATCAATACCCAGGAGGCCAGTATCCATCGCGAGGACCTGTTTCTGGAGGACCACCTACCACTATCCCGTACGCTTTTGGACAACTGCCCAGCACGGTAAACCCAGCCGATCCTAAGAGTCAACACCCAATTCCAGGAAGTTTTATTAATAGACACGCATTCAATCCAAAGACGCAGTCGTTTGTCCCTGGCAATCAAGGTCTTCCTATTCCACAACCCATGTCTCATCATGGATCTCCTCACCACGGTTCCCCACACCATGGATCTCCTCATCTCTCTTACAGCAACTTTTCTCCACCTCAGCAACAATACGGTGCTGGAATGGGCTATAGCATGGCGAGACAAGGGTCTAATAACTCCTTACCCTCGTATCATGCATCTCCACACATGGCCCATAGGCCAATGATGCATCAGAATATGCCGCAAGGTCTTCCGCAAGGCATTCCTCAAGGTCACCTTCAAGGCTTACCGCAAGTTTTGCCACATGGTATGCCACCAGGAATGCCACAGGGCATGGTCCCAAATGGCCAAGTTGGAAGCCACCTTCCCAACTTCGGTAACCCAGCAACTTTACCTCCAAAGCCTCCAACTGGTGTCTAGGTGTCTTTTGAGGATTGCGGATATGTTCTGTGATGAAGAAACGGTGGCGTATGGTAGCATTGGTGGAGTTAGTGGGAAATATGGGCATTAAAACGAAAGTCATTTCAAGTACCTGGTTTATATTGGCTGATAGACCTATGATTACAAATACAATACATTTGATTACACTATTTATTTTGCACTGATTTTACAGCACTAAACAAGTGCGTGATATAAATGCTTTTGTCTGGAACTCTATGTTAGTACTGAGGTATGTACTAAGTACGGTAAACACTAGTGAAAGTGTCTGGGGGCATTGTCTACAGGCAGAAAAGAATATGATTGAGATCGAAGTTGTGTGAAGTGCTTCCAACGGTTAAGTATGCTAGCAAATGGTACTTGAGGTGATTGTGATTGCCCAGTGTAGTTCGTAGTTCGATCATATAGCACCAACTGTGTCTCTAACAAGAGGTGCTAAACGAAGGGGGAAGACGGGGCGAGTGGAGCACGCTCTTCTGCTTCTGAGGGAGCTCCTCCCCGTCCCGAATCCTATCGTTGTATTCTTGTTTATATCAAAGTTTCGGGCTCACACTGTGTTTGATCACGTTTTGATAGGTTGTAGTTGTGATCCTGGCAGCTCTTGGACACTGGGATAGAGTTTGCTGAGAGTGGAAAGTCTCGTGTAGTATGTGATATGTGATTTCTTGAAATTTCTTACTTTGCCGTCTAGTATCATGACGACTAGCAGCTAAATTGCATCTTGCCTAGAACTTCGGCGTTCTGTAACCTCAATCACAAGAGAATGATGATGTCTTTGCAGATGATGGATTATAGACTACATTTCCCACATACGAAGAGCGTTGATCATATTAACACACACAATGACATAAACCATAATTTTGAAATTCTATAAGAATTGGCCTAGAGCCTACCTGAACGCCATACTTTTCCATCCACATGCACAAAGTCTGTAAATTATGGAAAGGCTTTATTTTTATCATCGTCTACTACTCAGCGGGTTCCCGGGGCTCTCTTGGCTCTCGTGTTTGTCCACCTCCTCTGCCACCTCCTCTTCCTCCACGCTTACCGCCTCTCTGTCCACGTTGCTCGGATTTCTCTCCTCCTTCTCCACTGCCGGCTGCGGCAAGAACATCTGAGCCTCCCATGGTAAGAGTTGCGGTTGCCAATCTTTGAGAAAGTTCGATTTGGGTGCGGATGGTATTAGCGAGGTAAGATACAACCAGAACATCTTGGATGTGGTTGTTGAAGTCACGTTCAATATCTGCAGCATCGACCTTTGGTGCCAGGGACAATGCGTTCATAAGGAACTGACCAAGAGCATTTGATGGCTCTCTCTCCTCGTCCAAGACTGAACTGACATATTCAGATACTCTTTCCAAAAGATCAAGAGTCTGGTCAACGGCTCGCTCCAAACCTTCGATATCAGAAACTACTGGTGCGGCACGGCTCTCGCTATCTTTGGCGCCAGAGATCAATTCCAAACCACTCTTCTCAGATTCACCATATCGGATCTCATATGGTACTGGGATGAAAAGACAGCTTTCAGCTGCTCTCTCAGCATTTACACCAACAGGTGCACTAATATATGCCTTTGCCTCGATCTCCTTTCCAGCCTCAGTGCTAACTGTCAAATGAACAGCTGGGTGGGGGAAAGTACCGGTCTCAGGACTGGCGAAGAAGTTTTGGATCAAGGCACTGAAGCTGTTGAGTTCAAGAGAAGTCGTATACCATCCCAAAAGAACTTCGCGAGGATTGGCTTTCAATTGTAAAGCGAGCATGTTCTTTTGGTACTCGACATCGACTTCGACTTGGTCTTCGGTCTCGGTGTGGGGAATGGCGAAACAGTTGCGGACTTCGCATTCCATACCATCTTCAGAACGGATTCCGAGAAGGGCTCCGATAACACGGGGGGTTTGTGTCACACTGGTATCGCGACGGATGGCATGGTCGAGAATCGAGAATACGGCCTATTTTCGTACTGATTAGTCTCTGCAGAACAGAATTTTAGGCCAGGGAAAATATCGTACTTGGGGTTGAATTATGACATTTAAAGGTGCAGTTGTGGGCTGAACACCAATGGAAGCGGGGGCGAGTGGCCGCGCGAGGTGAAGGAAGGACTCTGTACCGACTGCCATGCTGGGCTAAAAATTATTCGGTATCGAGTCTGGCGGACGAGTGTTGGTGGTAGGGTCTGAGATGGGGATGGGCTCGTCGTCGTCGATTGCAAACCAGTTGCGCAAGTGGGATTT
This sequence comes from Botrytis byssoidea, assembly GCF_014898295.1. NCBI lineage: Eukaryota > Fungi > Ascomycota > Leotiomycetes > Helotiales > Sclerotiniaceae > Botrytis > Botrytis byssoidea. The sequence continues at coordinate 306,886 of NW_024065862.1, read as the reverse complement.
TTGTGTGGGCGCGGCGCAAGGATCTAATTTCGCGCTAAGATAAGCTTTCGTTAAAAGTGTAAAGAATTTCCCCTCGATTTTAGTTATATTGTGGTTAAGTGCTTGATTAAAGTCTGGAAATATTTACAAGTAGGTCATTTAGGTTTGGCTATTGAGAGGGGTAAATCGAAAGTTTTCTTAATATTGTTCTGGACAATAGCATTGATTTGAAAGCCCATGATCTTTGATCCAAAACTTTTTTTCCTGAGCCCTGATGACGCTAAGATAAGGATTCGCCAGAACTTTTTTTGTACCAGCCATTGAGCATTAGCTATTGAGTATTGCGATTTACATTAATATTTCACAACGCAAAAATGGCATTTGGGCAGAGGAATACATCTAGAGGAGGTCGCGGCGGTGGTGGCGGTGGAAGTAGCTTCAGAGGTAGAGGAGGGGGTAGGGGTGGTCCACGAGGAAGGGGTGGGATGAGAGGAGGAAGAGGCAGAGGTAGAGGAAGGCCTGTATTTGACAGTGCTAGATTAGCACAAAAGGAAGAGTAAGTACTTTTCAATTGTTGAGAGAAGTCAATTGGCTCATATATATATAGGGATGAAGCAAGTGATTCTGAATCCGAAGAACCAAGTCAGGATGAAGTGACCGAAGAGGAATCTAGCGACGACGACGATGATGATGAGCCAGCGCCAGCTGTAAAGTCCTATGCAGCTTTGATGCAGAGTTTTACTCGCGACTCGGCACCACAAGCTAAACGAAGGAAGCTCAATGTTGACAAGGAGGAAAAAGAAGACGAAGAATTGGATTTAATGGACGAGGATACGAACGATGCGGATCTGGTTGAGGAGGAAGAGGAAGGTCCCGAAACCGCAACAGAGGGTGTACTCGATGATGATGATGAAGAAGACAAAGCGGACCCATTTGAGGCTCATTTTGCCAACCCTGATGATAACATATTGTCAAGAAGGCTACAATATCTGGAAAAAGGACAATGGGCTCTGAGAATGTCATCACTTGCAAAGGTTGGAACGGCCATTACAAGTATCCCCGGTGACGGCGAGCCCAGGGCTATGAAGGCAATGACCATCAGCAATCCAGATAGTCTTAAGTTGAAACAAAAGCTAGCAAACGTCATTAAGAAACAACGCCCTACTTTCGATGCATTGGAAAGGTCTATAGCTCCTCTTATATTTGGCTATCAAGACTTACTATTCACTGAACGCAATACATCTAATGCAGAAAGTCTGAGAAGACTGACTTGTCTTCATGCTGTCAATCATGTATTCAAGTAAGTCAAACACTTGTCACTATGGAAGCCCAATCTAATATATTCAGGACCCGGGATCGTGTTATCAAAAATAACTCTCGCCTTGCCAAGGAAGATAGTAGCGATGATCTGGAACTTCGAGATCAAGGTTTCACAAGGCCTAAGGTTCTGATGCTTTTACCTACTCGCGAATCGTGCGTCAGAATGGTTGATATGATCACTTCACTGTGCGAGCCAGAGCAACAAGAAAATCGAAAACGATTCAATGATTCATTTGTCGATAAAGAAGATAATTATTCTACTGACAAGCCAGTAGATTTCCGGGAACTTTTTGCAGGTAACGATGATGACATGTTCCGTCTTGGTCTGAAATTTACTAGAAAAACCATCAAGTATTTCTCTCAATTCTACAATTCTGATATCATATTCGCAAGTCCTCTTGGTCTAAGAATGGCTATCGGAGATGAAGATGCGAAGAAAGTAGACCATGACTTTCTCAGTTCGATTGAGATGGTTATTGTTGATCAAGCAGATGCTCTTCTCATGCAGAACTGGGAGCATGTGGAATTTATTTTCGACCATCTCAACCTTCAGCCAAAGGAAGCTCATGGCTGCGATTTCAGTCGTGTACGAAGTTGGTATTTGGACAACAATGCCAAGTACTTCCGTCAAACTATTGCATTAGCGAGTTTCAACACACCAGAGCTTCAAACTATGTTTTATACCCAGTCTCAAAACTGGGAAGGCAAAGCCAAAGTCACCTCTACGTATCCAGGAGCTATTCAAGAATTGGGATTAAAGGTCAAGCAGACCTTTTCCCGAATTGACACGGAATCAATTGTCTCGGATCCAGAATCACGTTTCGAATATTTCACATCGGCAATAATTCCTACTTTGACCCGTAGAAGCAAGGATAGTTCGGGAACCCTCCTCTTCATTCCTTCATACATGGATTTTGTTAAAGTAAGGAATTATTTCTCAACATCAGCTACCACGAGCAGTTTATCCTTCGGCAGTATATCAGAATACACAACACCTAAAGAAGTAGCAAGAGCCAGATCCCATTTCTTCAGTGGGAGGCACAATGTTTTACTTTATACAGAAAGAGCACATCATTTCCGAAGATATCAAATTAGAGGTGTCAAAAAAGTTATCATGTATGGAATACCCGAGAATCCAATCTTCTACAAGGAAATAGTAGGAGGATATTTGGGCAGAAGTGTGAGAGAAGGTGATTTGGAACCCGGTGCTGGAAGTGTGCGGGCTGTATTTTCAAAATGGGATAGTATGAAGTTGGAAAGAATTGCGGGCACGGAAAGGGTGAACAAAATGATCAAGGAGAAAGGCGATACTTTTGATTTCTTATAATACCCTTTCTAGTTTACTTCATTTAGGTCTTGCTATCTTTTCTTGTAATATAGAAATGGAAAACGCCTTTTCCATGCAAACATGCAAACCATACTTCTATACATATACATTTGGTACTTTATGAACGCAATTTGCTCATGACCATTTTCTCTAATTGGATTCCCGTCAATCCTCGTTCCACTTTCCAAATCCGCTTGAAGACATTGACTTTCGTAATAAAGACCAATCTTTCTTTCGAGCCAACTTAAGAAGAAGAGATATCCTGTTGGCCGCAGCGCATGACCTCAAGTCTTTAATTTGTACATTCCTCCGCATTTAAGCACGTACACCTTGATTCCCCCGTCCTGTCCCTATACCAGTCTACCAAGAGACCACATCCAGTCTGTCCAGACATCCATCCATCCAGCCCAGGCCGATCTCCTAAATAAAACCACCCCACCTTCTTTCCCTCTTCTTCTTCCCCTCCAATACTCCCTCCTCCCCTGTCCCATCAAACGGCACATCCACTCTCTTCTTGTCCCTGCCCAACCCTAATTTTCCCACCCTCGTCACAAATCTCTCGAAAGCTTCTTCTCCCCCCTCGCGAAACTGCGTCACTTTCTCAATATTCCTCTCGGTAATATCATTCATTGGGATTTTCTCTTTACGGAATCGCGCAACGGTTCGGGCGGTCATCGCCCAGCGGGTATCCTTGGGACCATCAACGAGCTCGAGAATGGCGGAGGGTGCTTGATCTTCTTTCAGAGGCTCGATACGGAGAACACGGGTGTAGCCTCCAGGGCGCGAAGCGTATCGCTCGCGGAGGGGTCCGAAAAGTTTGGGGAGAAGATCATGGGGGGTCTGGGTGTGGATTAGTATTTATGTTTATGCATTTAAATTTTTATATAGAAATAAAGAAATCAATCTCTCCCAGAGAATACAGTAGAGAACGTACAAAAAATATACTCAATGCCTTTCTCTTCGAAGCCTCGGTATTTTTCTTCCCTAATGTAATCAAATGTTCTGCTAATCTCTGCGCTTCCTTCGCTTTGGGATATGTAGTTGAGATGGATTCATGGGTGAAGAGGGAAGTGACGAGGTTTCTGAGAAGCGCTTGACGATGCGAAGAGGTGCGGCCAAGATGGCGATATTTCATGCGTCCGCCTGCCATTTTCGTAGAGTGGAAACGAAATAAGTGGAAGGGTAGTCGTAGGTGATTTATGAGGTGGAGGGAGGGGAGAGGGGAGGAACACAGACGAGGCGGAAAACTTTTGGCGAGGCCGAAAGATTGGAGATTTCGGGCCGTGACGACGAACGTCAAAATTCTTGGTGGAGGGCCTTTCTTTATCTGTTTCTATCAACGACATAATATTTATCCTAGATAATTCCATCACACGACGCTCTTTCGAGCTGATAATTTGGCAATTGATTTTTTCTTCTCCTGTCTATTCTGGGAGATAAGTGGTATTTTATAATACCAAACAGCGCTGTCTGCGCACTTGTATAAGACAATATGGGTTTTACTACTGGTTTTGTATGGTTCCCCTCTTAGCTTTCTCGCTCCAGCTCCCCGCTCTCTACAAATCCATGGAGACTTAACTAACATATTTTCAAGACCGGCGGCGTAACCCTGACTCTCTCTTTAGCCTACCTGACCGTCCTGGCACATCAACGCAACCGCGCTTCTCAATCCCTCCACCTACACCACCAATCCCAAGTCCTGACCTCCCTTCTTGAAAAAGAACCCATCCCACCTCCAAAATCGCGCTCGGAGCTTGCCCGCGAAGAAAGAAGTACGCTTATTGAAGCTGCGAAGGATAGATGGAATGCCGAGATTGAGAATTCAGTTCGCTGGATCCAGAGGACGGATTGGGAAGATGTGAGATGGAAGATGGAAGGCGCAGTTAGTAGGGCACTAGGATTAGGATTGGAGAGAAGCAGAGAGGGTATTCAATATGGGGAAGAGATCGCTGGAGATAAACTGAGAGATTTCAGGGAGGAGGCCAGAGAGGACGCAAAGAGAGTTGCTTCGGGCGCTGTGGCGGGCGTTGAAAGAGGCGTTGCTGGAACAAGTGGAGCGATCGATGCTTCTTCGCAAAAGCTGAGGGAGGCAGAGGCTAGAATCCCTTCGTATCCTGAAATTGAACGGAAAGCGGGAGGAACAATTGATGCTGCTCGTGGTGGAATCCGCAACGCAGTTTCTCGAGGCATCGAAGCCGGCAAAGGATATGCGCAAAAGGCAGGTGCAGCAGTCGGAATTGCAGAGCAGAAAATCGAGGGAAAGGTCGCGCTTATTTCGGGTTCGAGTAGATCCGCGAACTCGGATGTGGAGAGGGCTTTGAGAGAGAGATTTGAGGGTCCTACTCAGTTGGATAAGAGTGTGCAGCAGGCGCTTGAGGAGAGATATACACCAATTAATCAGAGAGATAATGGAACTTTGAGGGGTATATGAGGTATTGAGATGAAATAAATGAAAGGGATGAGTAGTTAAGCGAAGAAGGAATGAAGGTGTACTATCAAAAGTGTAAATAGATAACGTTCTCTGCTATGCTATGATATGCTTGCTGAGTGTGCTATAGAAAAGTTGATTTGCTTTTGGCTCAGCTCAGGTGGACTTAAGAGGGGTATTGGGGACTTTGTAATACAATGCAAGTAGTTTTTCCTCAGTCGCCCTTGCGGGCTGACTTTGTGTCATTCATGATATACTGTATACAACTCATACCGAAGTGCACAATTACATTACACGTATCTCACGATGATCCTCCGATGCAGAGAGGCGAGCTTTTGGGCAGGCTACAAAGCTGCTTGTCACTCCGAACCATCTCATGACACAGCCCTCTCAGTTCACAATCATAAAGCAAAACACACGTCTCGAAAACAAAAGATATTCTGACTATCTTGTGGAATTATTTGCAAACAACCTCACAGTAAATCGAGAAAGCTAAACTGTTGGATGGCTGAATGAAGTGTCAAGATTCAACTCAACTGTCGAGACACCCGCTATGAAATACAAAAGTTGGCAAAATTTCTGTCCAACCACGTTGCTATGGCACACCATATGCAAAATTTGACTACTTTGGTCGAACATCATCTTCCTAGCATAGACTATCATATCACACTCCCAATAATGGCCTTGGTATTAGCACAACGACACATAGATCTCTTGGATCTTTCATAACAATTCATCCTGCACTGGCTGTAGTACAATTTATCTGGCGAGGCCTCTTTATGGTGTCTCGAAATAATCCTTGGGATCATTGGGACTCGAGCTCGGACCGATTTCAACCATAAGCCGCTTCGCTTCTTTTTTGACAGCCTTCATAGAAGCTGGAGTTGCGATGGAACCGGCCCGGTGAAGAGAACGACCTCGGGGAACTTCATCGCTCAATTTCATTGCATTGCTACCGGATGAAGCTCCACGTCCGTTTTTTGGTTTCATGCCATCCTTGGGTAAAAGATGACGAGAAAAACGTTCAGTAGATGAAGCCTTGTTTCCATTGTCGGATTTCACCACGTTACCTGATGAAACGCGGCGAGAAGACGAATAGGCGATGGTACCGGAAGCACGTCTGTTAGTAGGAGTGGGTGGTTGTACTGAGAGCATGGGGCCACTACAACGACGGTGAGAACGAGCCTCGACGCAATCATTGTCTTCGTCATCGTCTTCCTCGTAGTAGGGTGGATCGCCGTCGCTTACATCACCAGATCTGTTTGATATTAGTTCAAAATTCTTGTTCATGGGATGAGGAGGCCCTACGTCTCTTCGGTATCATCCTCCACAGCAATTTGCTTTCCCTTGTACTTCGATGACGACTCGTAATAATCTGGTGGATTGCCATCACTCAGATCACCAGAGCTATTCAACGTCAGTTTAATGTTTCTTCCTTACGGGAGGAGGTTCTACCTCTCTTGGGCAACATCTTCAATAGCAATTTTTTTCCCCTTAGACGAGACTTGCTTGGACGCATTTCTGGTAGCTAGCCTCGAAGCGACCATGGGAGAAAGTGCGTCATCCTTATGGGCTCCCGGAACATCCCAGTCTCTCTTTCTGACATATGAATTAAACTTTCTCAATCCGTCAAGGCACTTGCTAAATTCCTCGCCCATGACAGCTTTGTCCATTCCGATCATATGCTTCCATTTTGGGCCTTTCATCATCACGCAATCATTTGCGTCTTGGGCAGCTTTCATTGCAGCTTGCATAGCTGTGAGATATTCCATGGTTCCGTAGAAGAGTAGATCCGATGGGTTCTTGATTGTAAAAAGACGAGCGTATGGATCGGCGTTGGAGCGAGCAGCTCGCTTCTTGATATTAGTAATTGCGAAATATCGATCCTTCCAATCAGCCAATGTGAGGAGGTGTGCATGAAGGTCAGTCCATCCATCGTAGATCTGCACTTGGTAGACGCGGAAATACTCGTCGAGATCGCGTGAGGTGAACTTGTCTAGGATTATTAGCAGGAAATTGTGTACAAAAGCAAGGGGTACTCACCGTCAATCTCAGAATACAGTACAACAACAATTGACTCAACTCCAACCCAAACAGAAATCAATAACTTCTCGATTTCGCAGAGAACCTTGATCAATTCAGTAGAATCAGTTTCCAGCTTAGCTGGGCGCTTAATTGTAGGATCAAGAGGACGAATCCATTTAGGTGTCTTGGTCGACAAGCTGATTTGTGGACGTTCGTATTCATCCTTCCAAATTCGGTCATACACTTCCTTGGGAACCACACTGAATAGTGCATGCGCCAGAGTAAAGTATTCTCCTTCCTCGGCTAACTTATAAGCTTTCTCGTCAATAACCATAGAATTTGGTGGAGCCTTTGGAAAGACTGGAACGGTTAGGGCGTCCAGTATCGCTTGTTGGACTTCTGCCTCACTCATGATTCGATCGCTCTGGTCTTTGAGAGGGTCCTGCTCAGAATCGCTAGGAATTTGAACGAGATCAGAACCGAGTTGTCGATCGTCGAAGAGCGTAGTATTTTGGTCATCGGTATTCTTGGCATCACCTTTACCTTTGCCTTTTCCTCTTCCTCTGCGTTTACCTCTGCGTTTCTTCTTAGCTTCGCCAGGTGTAGCCGCCTCGACAGGTGTGCCAATATCAGTACATTCATCAATTTCCATTGCGTCGCCCTGAGCAGATGCACTAGCTTCAACGGAGTCATCAATCTCAGTGGAGTGAAAGACACTAACAGTTTTAGCAGATGATGTTGATTGTGCAGGAATTCCTTGGTTACGGCCGGAGATTTTTCTTGGAAGTTCGTCGTTTGCAAGTTTGCTGCTTTGTTCATTGTCCTCTGGAGATGCAACCACTTGCAATTCATTTTGATTGTCAACAAATTCGTCTTCGATGGAATCATCACTTTGAGCCTTATCTTTTGGCATAGATCCTGCAAGTTCTGGGGGAGGAGCGCGCCCATCACTATTATTGTAACGATTTCCATCTACGTAAAGCCTGTGTCTTCCCGCGACGACTTGATTGATTTTAGAGGAGGCAAGGCCAGCGCTGATTTGATTAATATGCCGTGGCAAATCGTCGAGCTTGGGTGTGGGCGATCGAGACAGAGTTAAATCGATTGTAACGCGCTCTTCAAAATTACGCTGCACAACCTCCTTAGCTTCAGCTTCTGGCTCTGGCTCAGATCCTACCTTTGATTCCGCGGAACCGGTGGGTCTGAAGGTTGAAGAACTCGCATGATTTGCTTTGCCTGGGCGGTCCTCAGTGAGGCTCTGCTCATCTTCTATCACATCTGGCATCTCTTCATCCTGCTCAATGGATTCCTGTATCTCTTCATCCTCTCCAGTCAAATCAATTGCTTCCCGCATTTCTTCGTCGGATTGAATGTGTGCGGCGGGGTTGTTGAAAGCCGGAGAAGCTGCAGCAGTGATCACGTTTGGTTCCGTCAAATCAACAAAATCTCGCATCTCTTCGTCGGCCCGAATATGCGAACCTGGTCTCTCAGTTTCGAATTTCGCAGGAGTCGCGTGGCTGACAACCTTCAGAGACTGTGTTATATCTCCCGTGTCCTGCATCTTTGTATCGACCGAATTTTGCCTGTCGCGACTGTGGTCTTCGGCAATTGGAGACGCCGCTTTAGTTTCCTGGTTTGAAATCTTTTCATTGGCTGGAACTGAAGTCGGTCCAAGTTCCAAAGCCGTGGGAGACTCGGCAACAATATTGAAACCATTGTCAGACGGAGAAGTTGAACCTCGACTATTTGGCCCAAGGTAGTCGCTTTCTTGTCCACTATCAGGAGGAGAAGGAGTCAAATTATACGGTACAGCACCAGGAGTTTGGAATGATCCAGTTTTTGTGGGGTCAGTCACAGAAGGGTGGCTCGCTGCAAGCACGGATCCAAGGTTTGCTTCTGCTAGAGTAGGAGCGGATGTTGGTGTTGGGAACAAACTCTTTGGGACCGAGAGAGAAGATCCCACCTTTGGGGCTGATGATTCCAATACCGGTCCGACAGGTTCTTCCATTTTATCAACGCATGATTTTTGTCCAATTGAAGGTAGATATAATTCCCGATAAAGCTTTGTAGCAAGTGATGTCTTGGAACTAGGTATTGAAGCCTTATTCTGGGGCTTTTTTGACAATGTATCAACCTTTATTGGCTTCTGTGTTAGAGGATGTGACTTTTCTGACCTTTGAATGTTCTGCTTCAAAGGTAAATTCTGAACTTTTTGCGAGGGAGCAAGCTTGAAATTCGCAGTGGGCTTCGCAGTTGAACTTAACTTTGTTATCAAAGCAGGCTTTGTGTTCGAATCCTGATGCTTATCGTTAGAAGTGGTTATCGTACTCATACTTGGCTTTGTAGTCGAAGTCGGCTTGGTTGTTGGAACGGATTTCACGGTCGAACTCTTATTAATCTTATCGCCGGAAGAGAGTTCTTTGATTTTGCTTCGCTTGGAAGAGTCGATTCTCTCTTGGGTGTTCTTACTGGAAGTGTCCTCATCTTCTTTAGGAAAATGCGTATTTATACAAAGCGCACCTCTATTGAGACGACCTCGCTGGTGTTGTTGAGCTTGTCTCTCACGAGGCTCAAGATTTTCGGCATTAGATCGAGGTCTCATATACCACTTTAAATACCTGAGATTATGCAGCGGTCCTGTACCTTCAGCTTTATTGTCGATCAAGAGGGTCGGATTGCTTTCTCTGGCTGGTTTGGAGCTGGTTCCTGAGTTTTGATTCTTGAGTTCTCTTCCTCCATCTTGCGATTTTCTTGGCGCATACACAACTGTTTTACCTCCAACGCGTCCAGTGGTAGAATCATCAGGAGTATTGACTTTGCTCGAGATTGGCAAGGACACATGAGGAGAACGGGTACCAAGTGGTTGGTTTGATGATGCCAAAGCATCAAGAGATCTTTGTGGTGCGCCAAGTGTGTTAATAGAATTGAGTAAACTTGGTGATGAATTTGATCGTGGTGTTCCTCTTGATGATGAACGTCCTCCACTTGCGATGTTTTGATGCTCACGGCGACGACGTTTGTCAGCCATCATTAATGTTGATGTATTAAGAGATTTCTGAGCTTCTCCACTTTGGAATCAGAACGTTATTGAGTTCAGTTGTAAGTTCAAGAGAAATGATTTGATTATGTGTGGGGGAGGAAAGTGTGATACTTTGTTGATTTCGAGTGAAGGAATTACTGGTGAATTCCGGGTGCCCTCGGGAACATGTGCCACTCACTCCAGACTTATTCCCTGCTTGAGAACTTTTCAATGTTCTCTTGTCCGAGCTTCATCAACTGTTGTGAGTTATTTAACCTATCAACCGTTATGGAAATAAGTTCTTCTTTTTTTATAAGACCTTGATCCTGCTGAAAATGGGGTGTGAAGTTTATCACAGAGGTGCGAGGGTACTAATCAAGTTTATTATATGCCTTGCTTGGAGATTGTTCATTGGAATTGGTATACAAAGCAGGCAGGTACCTCCCTGGTGGTACCATTCTGTTCATTCAGTCTCACAAATTTGGAAAGGATTACTAATTATACTGCAATGATTTGGCACTCAACTCAACCACCATCAGTCATACTGTTCCATACTTGGCTCTACTGTTTCAAATAAATGCTGATTGAATCCTTTTCATAAACTTGAACTTTCACTTTGCTTTTAGTCATCTATTGTTAATCCCAATCTTCTGTCATATCACTGTATAGGTACCTACAGTATGAGTGCAATATCAGAGAGTTTCTAAGTTCTTACTAAAGGTATTGATTGGATGGAAACGTGAATCAAAACTCTTGCCATAGATGAGCAACGTAAGATTCTCATAGACTGTCCCCAAAAGTCGAATAGTGAATCCATATGGAATTCAAAACTTGCCATTTTCTCACAGTAACCGATCTTTTCATTTGACAACAATAAATTCTCTTTTGACTTGGGGTTCATTGTTGTCTAGACAGTTGGAACCATAATCAATGAGCTGATCTCTTTTTCACAATCACCTCACAACTGCTCTCAACTCACAAATTGCTCAAACATGACTACATATTTCAGGAGCACCGCCTCTTCAGCCAGTAACTTTTGTATTTCATAAAACTTGATTGGCAGATATAAATACCTATTATCAAACAATGTTGAAGCTTAGGAGCCTTTGAGATACAAAGAGGTGTTCCAAGCTAAATACATACAAAGCATTCTCAAACCTCTTAATTTAGAACTCTTATCAGACAAAGGGCATTACTATCTAAAATTATCACAAAATCTCCTTCCAATATCTACTAGATGACACTCTTTTGGTTTAAATTTTCAAAATCGATCATAAACTCGAAGACATGGCATATAACGCAATCCAGAGTAGCGGACTTTCGGATGACGACGAAGATGACTTGACCTTCGTCAACGAAACTTATAGGCCATGTAAAATACTCTATGTAATGACCAGTACTGGCGTGTATTTGCTGCGAAACATCGGTCCAAATTATCGCATACTACTTGTCAAATCAAGATTCATTGCTTCACTATTGAAGAGCAGAGTCATCCCTCATTACGGCCATGACTGCGCATTATCTTATGGAGGTAGAGAGTTAGCAGATAACGAGACACTGGAAAGCTGTCGCATTGGGGATGAAGCAACTGTAAATGCTGTTGTGTGGGAACAGAATCCTAAGTCGCCTGGCTTCTCGGGCTATGCGATAGATTCGCGTGAAGATGAGCAGAAGACCAAGAAATTCAAGCGCGGTAGAAGTTCATTAGACTTAGCAGAGGAAAATGTATTTGAAGATCGAGTACTTTGGTGTGCTCCAGCTTCGAAAAAGCAAAAGTCGGTTAGATTTGCTGAACAAGACGATCCTATTCCCCACGCGCCAACATTTTCGCGTCCGTTATTGCTTTCACAAAATCCAGGTCCAGAACATTATATCATGTCAGGGGCATTAGGACCAGCAGACAGACCTCTGGAGTTTCACGATAGCTTGGTCCGAGATAGTCCATCAAGAGGTCTTCAACGAAGGCGATCTCTTGGAGAATTGATAGGACCCGTAATGCCAAAAACGTCTTTGCGATCCCCGAACTTTTATAGTAGTTCCGCGCGTGAGCCAGAAACACCCATTCGTGCTTCTTATGATGCTTTCTCATATCCTATTACGCTCCAAGACGCTTCTAGAAGAGATCTTCAAAGTAATTATAACCTGTTAAGACATTCGGATAAAACTCCCCACCGCGGAATGTATTACCATTCTTCTTCAGCTGCAGTACGTTTTGCTCCGAAAATTCAATATGGACATTCACTGACGTCCCATCCTTTTCCCGCAGTACGAAACACCGTGTACGTTCGACCTCCGGGAACTGGGCCAACATCTGGATATTTATCTCCATCGTCATTCCTTGGATCGTTAAATCCTGCTCACGTAACAACAACTCTGCCTCCGGTTCCACATCAACCATTGTTTCCTCCTACTTCTCAGGAGATACCTTCATTCAAACCAAAATCACCCATTCGACAAAAATTTTCATTCAAAAATCCTCTAGCATCATATGCGCCATTACCTTCGGGATCACCATCAATATCAAGCCTATTCATTCACAGATACCTTTTGTCTCAACGTTCAGATTCGAGTTCCAGGCCAATACTCGAATCAACTCCAACATCAACTCCGCAGCATCAGCCTTCGAATCCTTACTTTTTAAGGTCCACACCATCATCCATTCTCCAATCATTGAACTCATACTTCTCAACACCTTCACTACCGTCCCGGTCATTTGAATCACCATCTGTTCTCCAAATATTAAATCCATACTTTTCAAACACATCCCCACCTCCTCCGAAATATCCTCCTTCGCAGACACCATCCCACAGCTCTTCATACTCCCCACAACCCACGAATCACAATTCGATGACTTACGATTACTTCCAAGCCGCGCGAGCTAAAAGATCATCCTCACCACCCATTCTCCATCCATTAAATTCTCCTCTTCCATCACCACCGCCCCCTCCACCTCATGTCAGGGTTGAATCGCCATCAGCAACATTCTTTCCATATGGCGGTCAACCCTCAGATATTCAACGAGAAAAATCAACATTCGCATTCCCATCACCCAAAGCAGATTATTTGCAGTTTGATCCTTTTTCCAATTCAGCTCTACAAAGTGAATCTCAACCTGATATACCTGGAAGTTATCCTCCATCACCCCCACCAACTCGTCCTACTCGCTCACCTTATTTCCATACCCCTTCGCCTTCCCGGCCTCCTTCACCTAACAGAGAAGAAAAACAAAAACAATCCCAGATTCCCCGCATTCCGTCCTTTTACAACCACCATCCCCTTCCATCGAAATCTATTTCCGATCCTTTAGCTGCATCTTCTCTTTCAACACCAGAGCCCACACCCTCTCTCACCTCCACAGAGCGTCCCAAAAAAACACCACCCAACCAATCCACAGCAGAGTCGACTACCTCGAAACAATCATACTACTCTTCTCACTCTCCTCTCCCAGCAGGATCTTCCCTCAGAGGCGCAATTGCAGTTCCTTCGCTTGCATACGAGTTGCTACCAGAAGATTTCCTAGCCTATCGAACAGTGAGACAGCTTATAGAACTTCAAGGATGGGAAATGAGCCAGGGAGAATGGCGATCTGTACGGGAAGTGTTGAAAAGGTGTCGAAATGGAGAGAATGGTGCGAGGGGTAATATCGAAGTACTTGCTAAGGGAGTGGTTGAGTTGGAGGGAAACGGTGCTTGGATGAGTTGAGATATTAAGGTTATAGCTGCTAATATGTGTACTAGCGAGATGGAGTGGAACGGGAAGCTTATCTACATATATGAGTTTTGATGAATTGTCTCGAGATGGATAGGGTGAGGTTAGGAAGGATCAACATTCATGAACGCCGGCGTCATACATGTCGCAAGATATACATAAGTGGAACCAAGAAGGAAACGGCAAGAGTAGGAGCCGTTTACATGATAGATGATCTATTAGTTATCAAGAATACCCCAGGGAGTGAATTGAATAGAGCACGGTAGATTTCATTCTCAATCACTATCGAAATTTTATAGCCATGAATGTGAATTGCAAGCATATCAATACTCCATAACCATAACTGTACTCTATAGCATCTCCAAATCGTATTCCACTCATGATTAACGGAGAGCAGAATTACACTACACCCACTACACATGGTTGGCTAGTAGGCAAACACATCTACAAATTCACAAGAAATGAATATCCCCATGAATTCATTCAGATGAATAACCCAAACCACTGATCTTTCATCTAATCTATATCTCTCATCCTCATTATCACCTTACTCTATTCACAAATCATCTTTTCCATTCATCTAGATGAATGCCACATCATGTCACATCACATATTATGATATCCAATACACATATATAAGTCCTAACCATGCGAGAACATTTTCTCTCTATTTAACGACTCTCTCATCTTCATCTTGCTTAACATCCCTCTTGGCTTCTACATGTACATGTAAAACATAACAGTGTCATAAAGTATCATACATTCCTCTCTTCTTGGACTTAGATATTCTCCTACAAATATTCTTGTCAATCCTACGTCGTATCTTCTTCCAATATATCTCTACTACTATCCACTCTCATATTTTTCATCAGAGAAACATTACTGATTCTCTTCACTTTCACACCCCCTCCCTCAATTTCTTACCCCCTCCCCTATATCACAAGATGCCATCCCCACCACTGCCCCAAGACCTCCAACCCAAAACTAAACCCCCTCATCGAGCCTCCGAAACCGAAGAAGAAAGAGCTGCTCGCCACCTCGCACACCGTGAAAAACGACGTCAACAAAGGAGACTAACTGCCCGCTACGATGATTCCGAGCTTGGAGATAGGAAGATCGAGAGAGGTGATGAGGGAAAGAGTGATAAGACTGAGAAAGAAGAAAAACAGGGGCTTTTCAGTAAGAGTCGAAAGAGTATTGGAAGGGGAATCATGGCGTTGGGGAAATGTGTGGCGGGGAATGGAGATGGAGATGCAGAGGTAAAGGGGATGAGAGAGAAGATAAAAGATGTTGGTGATAGTAAAAAGGGTGAGGATGAGGAATATAGGAGAAGACGAAGAAGACGACGTAGTAGTGTGGAGCAAGATGATTATGAGGAGAAGAGAGATAGAGATAGAGATGATAAGGAGAGGAAAGTTAGGTTTGATACTAAATCTCTTGCTCCAGAGGACAAGCTAAAGGCCGAGCGAGGCAGAGATACGAGGGAGGGAAACTCTCGTAAGCCTACACCTCTAGCTAAATCATCACCCTCTCCTCCTCCTCATAGAACTCCATCCCCCACAGCGAAAGAAAAAGAATCCCAAATCCTCGCGAAAGAAATCGAAGAACGCAATCTTGCCGAAGAAAGAAAGCTACACATCGCCCAACGAGCTCGCGAAGAACGCACCAAAGCCGAACAAGAGAGAACAGCCCAAGCGATCTCAGCCGAGAAAGCTCAAAAAGAGAAAGAAGAATGCGAACGCATCTCACGACAAAATCTCTTACTCCAGCGCGAAAAGGAAAAAGAGAGAGAAAAAGAGAAAGAAAGACAAGAAAATCTCCGTCGAGAATCAATCCGTAAAGCCACCGAAGAGCGGCTCGCGCGAGAGAAAAGAGAACAAGAGAGAAATCTTACTCTTCAAAAAGAACGAGCCGAAAAAGAACGTCATGCTCGCGAAGCTCAAAAAGAGCAGGAAACCGCTCGACGTTTGCAAAAAGAACGAGCGGAAAGAGAACACCAAGCACAACTTGCACGAGAAGAAAAGGCACGTCAAGAACGAGAGCAAGAAAAAATCCAGCAAGAGCGTAAACGTCAAGAAGCTCTCCGTCTCCAACAACAGAAAGAACAAGAACTCGAAGCCCAGCGGCAACGTCAAGCACAAGCACAAGCCCAAGCCGAAGCCGCCCATCTCCAAAAACTCCAAGTCCAACGCGCCGCTCAAGAAGCCGAAATTGCAGCCGCAGCTGCCCGTAAAAAAGCAGACGCAAAAGCGAAAGCAAAAGCAAAAGCAGAGAAAGAACAAAAACTAGCGCGCCAACTCGACAAAGAGAAACTAGCCGCGCAAAACCATCTCGCCGCCCAACGACAAGCACTCGAGCTCTTCAAAGAAGTACAGCAACAACAACAGCAACTCGCCGCGCGTCAAAAAGCAGAAAAGCAGTGTGTAGCAAACGGAGTGCACGGCGCGAAAGCTCAAGCTGCTGCTCTGAAGAAAACTCCTCGCCTCCTCACACCCACCAATCTCAATCTCAATGTCAACCCCACCAATCTCCTCACCCCCCAACCCCCCAAATGCATCGGAAACATGGAGCGCACCATCCTCGAAGGCTACGTGCCGATGAGCAGCGCGGAGCTCCTGGCGCGGGATATCGCGCTGGGAGTCGTGGTGCCGCCCAGACCCGTGCGGTGTATTGGGAATATGGAGCGCACGATTCTGGAGGGGTATGTGCCAATGAGTGAGGAGGAGATGAGGAGGAAGAGGGAGGGGAGGTGAGGTGATAGATATGAGAGAGATGGATGAATGGGGTGAGATGGTTGAGGATGGGAGGGAGGGAAGGAAGGAAGACAGAGGGGAGGTGTTATTGTTTAGCCTGAATATTAATTTTTCAACATGCATGATGTTGAGATCAACCGCGTATTTCCATTACCTAGATGTCTCGTGGTTGTATTCAATACAATTGAATGGTACCTGTGCCTTCATGCCTATAATATACCTATGCATACTCCTCAAGACGCCTATATCCACCTAGTCCGCGACCAAAATGCTCAACACCTAACCTCAATCCCACCTCTACTAACCGTCAAATATTTAACCCCCTTGTAAGGTTTAACTCCCTCGCCAATCCCTCTACTCTTTCTCGTATCAACCGTCAAACTTTCCACTTTAATACCACTGGCCAGCCACCCCTTAACCGAAAAACTGACTGCGGCGGAACTAGGCATCATAATTTTATTCTGCGCTACTTTCCTTGCATCTTTTCCTTCGTTGTTTGAATTATTTTCTACCTTTGCTTTCTCTGGAGCGCTTTGATATGTTTCTGTATCATAGTCGTATTCACCATCAAGTCTGAAACCATTTCCATCATATTCTTCTTCGGTTGATAACGGTCCCACAACTGTACATCGTAATGTGGCACCACCTGCTACCGCATCTCTAGCTGGTATATGCCATTCTAGATTCTTTTCACCTGGGTTATATGTTGTATCGCCTCTACTTGCTTTAATCTCCGATAAATTCCGTACATCAGCTGGTAGTGGCACTGTGACTACTAAATCTTCGATAATGGGTGATGTGCTGTTACCAGTACTGCCACCAAAATTTCCACCGAGACCACCGCTAAACTGTGATGCAGCCCTGCTTAGTTGTCCTGCCGCATTGCTATTGCTTCTCGAACTGGAACCCGAAGATATGGAAGAGTTACCCTGGCCAGAAACCTTGACAATGAATAACCGAACCTCGAAATCGGATCCGGTGGGACCAAGACTAGTTTTGACTTCAATATTGACGGGTAATTTTAGATGAGATGCATTAGTAGTCCCAGATTTTCCGCCTGTAGAAGGAAGTAAATCAACTTCATATCCAGCTAGAACAAATCGTCCATCAGGCGGTACAAAGCTCAACTCCCCTGGCTTTTCTCTCCATCTCGCTAATCTGACACACGGGTGGAATACTGGTAATTCCATAACACTGCTAACGTTTTGTCTACCGGATGGTGTGGATAAATTCAAGAGTAGGTCTGGAACGCCAGAGATTTTTGATGTAAAAGCAATAGTTCCATTCGCAAATGCAGCCAATGGACGACCAGACGGCGCAAGAGTAACAGTAAGTGTTTCAACCAGATCCACATATAACTCATTCGAAGTATGTCGTACATTTGCTCTTCTCCATGGTAAAGCTGGTGTATTCGCTGCGAGTGATCCTGTAGACGACAATCCAGACATGCCTGAACTAGAGGGAGTTGCAAAGCCAGGTTTTCTATGATAGATATCTTAGTTATATTCCAAAACTTCAATTGGATCCCAGAAAGATAGATTTACGAACCCAGGAATATTGATACCCCCCAAGAACTTCCCAATCCACCCCTCCACCTCCACCATATCCCTCAACGCATTAGGTTCCGTCGAGCTCACCGTGCCCGCATCGCACATCTCATTTAGTAACTGAGCCACTACATCATAGCTACTCTCTATCTTTTGCGCCAATAGCGGCGCACCCACAAATTCCTCTAACACATCGATCACGCGGTGTAAGAATTCGAGGGCGAGGAGAGGTTCGATTTCCGAGGAAGATGTGAGACAGAATAGTAGATTTGAATGAATGAGATTAAAGAGTAGAGTGGGCGGAGATGTGTTTGGGAGATATATTAGACTTGGTCTTGGAGCTGGATGAGCGAGGTAAAGAGGAAGAAGTTGTATGGAGGAGAGGGGGCGCGAAGTGTAGGTATTTTGGAGGAGAGGTCGACTGTATAGATGATTAACATGGAAGCTTGGGGGTTTGCGAATATGGGAGCCAGCGAGTAAGGGAGCAGAGAACGAGCGAAGCAGTGAAGCAAATAGGATTATTTGATGGAATTACTCACTTGTGTTCATCATAGATATACAATGCCTCAATAGCACCATTCATGATTTCTATTTAAGAATAATATCAAGACATTTGCATTTGGTTTGCAACTTGTAGCTTGAGCAATGATGAATGCATGCTTGCGAACTTGCGGGGCGGCCCGCAGCGGGAAAGCGGCCGCTTCTATTTCTCAAGGTCATCAAGCTTCAATAATTATTACACGGAAATGACAGACAGCAGCACGAACATTCGCAATGGCACCTAATTCCGCACAAAGTCTCGATCGACAGGAAAGACTCACGGATGTACTAAAAAGAGATGAAGCACAATGGAAAGATGACTGTTTACCGTGTCGACTCACTGGTATATCTTCCTTATGTTACACTGCACCCCCTCATTCCTTCCCTCATGTCTTCCCCTAATTCTCCTCTTCCCTTTGTTTCCATTTACCTTTTACATTACGAGCCTGCCAGGCTCCTATCTACGCGGCACAAACTAACACTTCCTCAGGATCCTTCGCATTTATCGGCCTCGGAATCTACAGTTACTTCTCCGGACAATCCCAATTGAAAGCCCAAGAAGCGAAGATTCTGAAGAGCAAGTCTATGTTTGGTATGAAGAGTCGGCAAACTGGTATTACTGGTATTGCATTGACACTCGTTGGAATGGGACTTTGGAGATTGAAAAATTAGGTGCCTCTGACTGCGGGACGAAAGAATCTTATGAACGAGGCATGGCGTTTGGGAGTTTCGGGATTCTACTCACTCGGAATAAGATGATGTCACAAGAAAAGTTACGTTGAGAGGATGAAGGATAAGGAAAAAAATATGTGTACTATGAATCGCACAGTGGTATCTACAATAACAATACTATATAAGTAACGTACGCTCGATGACTCGCTCAAGCATACTCCGCAACAGCCTGACCTTCTCCGGCGTCTTTTGTCTCCCAATTTCTTTTCTCTTTTCGCAATTGCGTCTTCACAAAAGCCATAGTGATGCAAACCCAAACGAAACCGAAACAATATGGCAATCCCCATCCGACTCCGAAACCAATATTCTCAGGTAAAGTCATTATGATGACTGTCGATATAATGGCAATGCATACGAGACCGATACCCCAAAACCACGTCAAAACCATCATCATACGTCGAAAGATGGGGCTGACTTCGTATCGTCTCAAAACATTGCTTCGATATACGACTCCTCCTTGGCCCTCGACTCCACCGCCGTCTTCGATGATGGCCAACAATGCTGGACGCCAAAGTTTTCCCTTCTCTGTCGATGACATGTTGAATGGCAGTGGCTTCTTTCGCATTGTTTGAACCGCAGAAAATATGAACATGAATCCAAACCAATAGCATATCGTAGGGGAAGGCATAGCGCATAAGCGCACCCATGGGTGGTGTGGAATAGTTCCTATGATAAGTTCGAGTTCTACGAAGGTGATAGCAATCATGAAGTTGATGTGGAGGAACTCAAGCTGGAAGATTTGTTAGCGGCAAATTAAACCCATGAAATGACTTGTGTAGCTTACCATTCCCCATTTAGTCCATCCTACTGGCCTCCATCTCGGCGCTGTTTTGGCGCGGAAGAGTTTCAGGGATCGGAAACCATAATGTGCGAAACTGATCATTCCATATACACTTGTTATGATAGCGAAGACTAATTGTATAAGATTAGAACTGATGGAACATTTTGTATGGGAAGAATATGGGTCTTACTATCTTGTAACTCTATGTGTGTTCCGAAACTCAAGGCATAGTAATATGTAATCGGCAGACAAGCCAGGTCAAGTGTTACGAGAGTAAGTCCAACCCATAATATCGTTTTCCTCCTTCGATGTGGTGTATGCAAAGGAGGTAATGGTTCTCTCAACCCAAATGTTTGTGAAGGCGATGAATTTTCACTTGGTGTGTGAAGATTGTGTGTTGATGATTCCGGCGGTTGAAGGTGTGGCGTGTTTGTGTTTAATTCGTCTTGGGTATACCTCCTCTCTTCTAAATTCTGTGGTTGTGTAGTTGATTCTTCATCATGATGTCCATCTGAATGATTATGATGTTCGCTCTCTTTTATCTCCTCATTTTTGAATGCATTGAACTCCGGCATGTTGATGGAAATCGATTATGCACTTCCCATGGATTCCAGTATCATTTGCTGGAAGGGCAAAAAAAGCAAAACAGTACGACAAGGAACGAATGAGAAAATTGTCAAGTAACGATTCACGGATCTTTGTAGTATTTCCAATGGTTGTTATTGAATTGTGTGTGTATGATAAAATGATTGAAAGAGAGAACCATGGAGTATTTGATACTTACGAGTATTGTTACCACTGAAGAGCAACATTTCTTCTATCCGGTATGAATCGTGATCACACAGCATCAGGTATTGGATGGATGGCTTTGACATATACTGGGTGATGATGTAATTGTTGATCCTCCATTAAAAAGAAGTGGTTTTCCCTTTGGATTCCACCTAAAATAATCGCTTTGATTGGAGCTATCTGTCTGGGAACCATTTAACCGCAGACCAAGCCTTCTCAAAATCAAGACTTTCAGCCTTGGCTAAAATTGGCTCTGCAAAGGGTCTCGCTAAGAAAAAAAGCGAGTTTCCTTTGGAAGGTTAGAAGCTTGGATTGGTTTGGAGGTATCAATATCCACAGCCTCGTACGATACAGGATATCAAGAAAAAGATCGCAAATTTGTCTATTTACATCATGGCAATTACTATTATCGCACCAGTTTCTGCTGCGGTACCCTATCACACTGAAGATGAGTCTGATCATTCTGATGATGGAGGTGTTGATATAGAAGGGGATCTTGATATGCAACTGTCCAAACGGGCCAAGCATCAAGATATCGTTACTCCTGGTGAAGTAATCACAGATGATCCTCAATGGATGAGGTACACACATTTCTTACTCCCTGTGGTATTTTCAACTAAAAGCATAGCTAACATTCTGCTCAGAGGTCATGGCACATATGTTGCTCCTGCAAGTACAGAAATTATAGGAACCGTCGCAGGTACAGTTCAAAAAACGAATAAACTTCTCTCAGTTCGACCATTACGCGCCCGCTATACCCCAGAAATCGGTGATCTTGTTGTCGGACGAATTATAGAAGTACAAAGTAAGAGATGGCGTGTTGATATTGGAGCTCCGGTTCTTGCCAATTTACCATTATCTGCAATCAATCTCCCAGGAGGAATTCAAAGAAAGAGAACGGAAACCGATGAACTTCAAATACGAACGTTTTTCTCAGAGGGAGATTTACTAGTTGCCGAAGTCCAACAATTATATCAAGATGGGAGTGCCAGTTTACATACGAGAAGTTTAAAATATGGAAAGCTGAGGAATGGTGTCTTCATGGCCGTTAGTGGCACTGGTGGAGGTGGAGGTGTGGTTCGAGCTAGAAGACAAGTTTGGACTATCGATACAGCACACAACGGTGGAAAGGTAGATGTCATTCTGGGAGTCAATGGATTCATCTGGATATGCAAGACGGTCGAAGTAAAGGAAGGGGAAACCTCAATCACCAGAATCGAGGAAAGTGTTAGCAATGCAGCATATTCAAGTCAAAACGACGAAATTATTCCCGAAACGAGGACGGAGATTGCGAGAATAAAGGGGGTCATTCAACTGTTGGTGGAAGAAGGACTGAGGGTTGACGAAGATATGGTCAACAAAGCATATGGAGCTGCCGTTGAGGTGGATGAGGAGGACGAGGGTGAAAGTAGTGCATATGTCGGAGGAGAAATAGGCAAACGAGTCTTGAGTCTAATAAGCACAACATGAAAATATAATTAATATAGAAGAAATCAAATATGATCAAAATCAATACGAGTCAGGGTCAAATTGCCATGCGTGCGTGTACAGTACTGTATTGTTTGTACAAGTACTTTGTGCGAAACGTCGAGAAAGAGATGACTATTGAAGAAAGCCTAGGTGAGACGAAAATAAGTTGACGGGACCGATTGTTCAATAAGACGATTTAAAGGGAAAGATTAATTGTTGGGTTGAAGCTCTTAAATTTTTTGTTTGTTCTGGACTCCAGAAGCTCCGGAGACAAATTGGGAATCGGAGATAATATTTCGATTAAAAACCTATCATCTTATCACGACACACATTCTTAATGCACTTGATGCACTTATTAATGCATGAGGTCTCCGGTACGTTGGACTTTCTTTGTATACCAAATTGATCTAAACTCTCAAACAGTCTCAGACAGCCAACTCCTAACTTTTTCCATCCTGCAATCCAAATGTGTGACCCTGGGCATGCATAAATCCTATCGCCAAATCTCATTTGAACCACCCGTCGTTATTGCCGAAAGTTGTTCCTAAGATAGAAACAGTTAGAAGCCAAAGTCCGAATCTCCCATCTATGTAATAGGATAAGGCTGAATAAGCATGAAGTACAGAGTACTAGGTAGGTAGGTGTCAATATTAACAACTCCGGTCTTTGAAACTCCCACTCTATCTGGACGTGGCATTCATCCAATCATCCAATCATCCAATCATCCAATCATCGATATCTCCGATCCAACTGTGAACCCTTTTCATGCTTTTGCTGCCTTCAAATCCCTTGAGCCGTGGATTCATTTGACAACCGCATTTGGTTCATCGGAGTTAGTCCTTTGACTCTCTCGCTCCAACAAGGGTACTCCATCGTTCCTCCGACGTCATGCCGTTTTGAGTTCCGGTAGATTCCAAAGATTCTAAGCTCCCGCCGCTATCAAATTCTTTTTTTCGCGATATCCGATCACCATCGAAATCTTGACCGGGGCATCTATCAAGTTTTTGCAGTGTAGAACAAAATGGAAGACCAATCACGTGCCAATCATCACCGGATTCTTTCCCGGATAGGAAAGACATGTAGTTTCGGAGACGACGTACGAATTATTCTATTTTGACTTTGGCCCTATGGAGTGGATCGTAAACATGCGAAAAGATGTCATGGTTTTCGGAGTTTGGAGTTTTGCTGAGAATATTTGCATGATGTTAGGAAATATTCACTGGGTCTGGGGTCGATGGCAACTGGAAGGTTTTTGTATATATACATGAGGTTTGAACTCGTTTTTTATATTCTTCTTCTTCTTTATCATCACCATCATCAATACAATCATCACTTCAATCAACAATCAATTCTTCACATCTTCAATACTCACTAATCACTCAATCATCAATACCACCTTTTAAATCTTTTACATTTAATACTACATCTATCAAAATGGTTGATTTCACTGTCTTCAAGGGATCCAAGGAGGGAAAGATCGTTAAGGCTACCACTACCAGAGAGATTGGTCCCAACGATGTCTTGGTCAAGATCACTCACTCGGTAAGAAATGATCCCTCTCTATCCCATCTCAATGCAATTCCAAATGCAGCAATCCACCATTCCCAAAGTTGCTCGCATATGCAACCAAAGAATTCACGATTGTTAGCTGCATGAAATATTCTCCGATCATACCACTGACATCACATTTTATAGGGTCTTTGCGGTACCGATGAGCATTACAGACATGCCGATATGGCTCTAGGCCACGAGGGTGCTGGTGTTGCAGCTGTGGGTACTCCTTATCTTCCCGCCTTTTCCACTCGCCTAGCGGGATTTGAGAATTTTGAGCGGAACCATCGCATAACGCAGTGGCCACTGTTCATTTTCCATCTTCCTTCTAGACGTGGTCGGAAAATATCATATTTATGAAACAATGACTAATAATTCAATAGGAAATTGGATCTGCTGTTAAGAACATCAAGAAGGGTGATTCCGTCGGATGGGGTTACCAACACGGCTCTTGCAACGACTGCAAGCAATGTCTTACTGGTCACGAGACCCTCTGCGCCGACCGTGTCATGTACGGACAAGCCAACTTGGACCAAGCATCCATGGGAACCCACGCTGTTTGGGATGCCGGATACCTTTACAAGCTCCCAGATAACCTTCCCCGCGAGTACGCTGCTCCTCTCATGTGTGGAGGTGCTACCGTCTACAACGCTCTCCGCTCTTTCAACGGTGGTGTCAAGCCAAATGAGCGTGTTGGTATAATCGGTATTGGAGGACTTGGTCACTTGGCCATTCAATTCGCCGCTAAGATGGGATGTGAAGTCGTTGTCTTCTCTTCCACCGATGCCAAGAAGGAGGAGGCTCTTTCCCTCGGTGCCACTGAATTCGTTGCTACCAAGGGTGTTTCTGAGCTCAAGGTTTCCGCCCCAATTGATCACTTGATCGTCACCACCTCTTTCCAACCAAACTGGCATCAATTCATGGATATCATGGCTCCTCAAGCAACTATCTACCCATTGACTGTTTCTTTCGAAGACATGAAGATCCCATACATGCCAATCATTATGAACGAGTTCAAGATCCAAGGTTCCTTGGTCGCTGCTAGACAAGTCCACAGAGATATGGTTGCTTTCGCTGCTCAACACGAGATCAAGCCAATCATTGAGCAATTCCCAATGACTGAGGAGGGTATTCAAGAGGCCATGAAGAAACTCGAGGATGGAAAGATGAGATACAGAGGTGTCATTGTCGCTCAATAAATTTGAGGTGTGATGAAATTCGCGAATGAATGATTGTATGCATGCATTGGAGAGGACATTATAGACTGGGATGGGTTGAATTTAATGACACGGAGTTGGATATCTGGATGGATGTAATGATAGCGCTGGGAAAACATTTAGACTTATAGATATTCTCTTATACAATATATTATTGTTAAAACTACACTTTCTGTTCCTAATTTTTTTGATTGTATTCTTTACTTATCATAGATGAATCTTGTTTGTTTGAACTTTCTTCCTGCTTGCTGCCTTCGTTTCTCACCTACAACCTATCTGGCTCTAAACCCCCATTTTTCCTAGATCCAAAATTCTTGGAAGAGGGAATAGTTGAGGAGATTTAGATCACAGTACCGAGAGTTTCATCACAGTCACACACGAAAGAGCCAGGGTGGAAGCTTGGATTTTGGAGTTCTTGGAATAATATTGTAGGTGGGCTGGCTATTGTTAGATTGGGGAATGGATGGATGTTTGTTTGGATATTCTGTATTCTGGACTTGTGGTGGGATAGAGGAATCGATTTTGATTTTGGGGGTGTGCTGCTAATTACTAGGTAGATAGTGTGTAGGTAGTGTGTGGAGTGTGGATTATATATTCTTGTATTCTTGTATTGATTGATGAATAGCTTTGTAGTAATAAGCATGAGAATGAGAATGAGAAGAGGATTTTCGTTTGTTACAAGGACCAATCTATACAAATCTTGGATGTTAAAGCTATATTTCCGATGAGATGAATCGCGAGATTTTTTTCGGGGGGGGGGGGGGGGGGGGGGGGTGGGCACAAAAATAACTCTTGATCAGAATATGCATTCCTGGTACTTATACTTGTACTTACACATCTTCCAGTACCAGAAATGAGAGCACCATCATAGTGAAAAGTGAAAAAAAAAGAAAAGAATGTTGAGCATCTAATGACTATCTACCTACCTAATGATTTCGATTCCGCCTGACATTTCTCCGCGATCGAAAAGAAAATGTAAAATTTAGATATTGTTACTAGATGAGAGATAAAAGGATCTATGTATTAGATACAATATAATATAATAGTAATGATGATGATCAACCCGGAATATGTGGTATCGGCTTTGTGTTTTGAAGAAGTATATTATGTATTGTTGAATACACAATTCTATATATCTTCTCTGCAGATTATCGAAATTGGAAAAGCGTAACCTGAAACCCCGAGTTTCTACGCACGTATATCTGGGATCACCGCGGAGATCCACTATTCTATCATTATCATACTCATAGCCGCAACACAGTAATTCAAGGCCAACACGAACTTCTGTATCCTGATTCCTGAGTTATCTTTAGATGTCGGGAGTTGGTAAGGATTTTAAATCGAGCTGTTTTAAGGTGTTATATATTTTTCGTTGTGTGTGTGATTGGTTTCATCGTATGCTACTCATTCGCGTGGTATAGAGGCCCTGAGATCTTTGATGTAGAAAGAATAGTGAATTATTATCTCTTTTGTGGATTTGTCTTTAACATTGCTTATGAGATTTTCTTGTCCATATGATAGATAATGAAATTCATATAACTAGTTATATAAACAAGTAAAACAGTATCATAAGCATGCACAGAGTTGTTAATCCCTAAACCACAAATTTTCGCTTCGAAGGGGTTCCTCGAAGCGAGATTTTTTTAGAAGTATCTACTGTTCCAACATTGTTAACATCTTAACCAGAAACTAATCGTATATAGAATATATAATCAGAGCTATAGATAGATTTTATATTTTAAACCTGATACCTGTAACTCATAATGACCCTCACAAACAGCCACAGGAAAATAATACTGTGAAGTTCGTTCCTAGTTCCCATGCAAAGAGGTCTAATATCAGAACAGCAGAAAAAAACAGCAAAATCGTTTATATTCCTAATTCCCGGCCCAAAATCCCGCTTTCTATGGAGGAAAATCGAGGTACCTGGATAGGTAGATAGTGTGTATATAGGCTAGTATGTAGATAAAATGTGCAGACACAGAATCAAGTAAACAACCCACAGCAATCCGAAGAAACCCACGATTCGAAAATTTCGCAAAGGAATCGATCACCAAACAATTGATCAATAATACG
The DNA here is from genome assembly GCF_014898295.1 of Botrytis byssoidea. NCBI lineage: Eukaryota > Fungi > Ascomycota > Leotiomycetes > Helotiales > Sclerotiniaceae > Botrytis > Botrytis byssoidea. Next base: position 279,624 of record NW_024065862.1, on the reverse strand, counting down.
CCAGTAAACGTCATCATGAACCCGTATTTCAATACTATCCAAGGTGCTAGTGTGGTATTCCTTCTTGTTCTTCTTACGATTCTGGTAAGTTGTACGCACACATAGCAATATAAGTGACTTATAAGTCATCCCCAGGAATTCAAGTTTCAAAGAATTTCGAAGTTTTATTGTTTACTCATCCTTCATATCTACCAAGTCTCAGCGCTAACATTCCACTTTACTTCAAGCTCCTAGCCAGCCTACTTCTCCCAAAATTCAGAGACGACCTGTGGATTATCGGTTGCTGGATCGAGATTTCCTTAAATCGAATCGCGTCTGCTGTTCGTAGCCTGTTTCTGCATGTTCGTGGAACTATAGATGGGAATCGAGATCTAGAGGTACCAGCGGGTTGGAATGCGATTAGAATGGTGGATTTGGAGAGTGGTGGAAGAGGCATAGCTGGAGGTGATGCGCATGTGGAAGAGAGAGTCGCGAGTTTCGATGGCGAGGAGAGTATTTGATGGAGAGGAGAGAGAATTAATATTTGTGGTATCTTAAGTGCAAATGGTTTGATCGAATGGATGGGTTGATTGGTGAGCTGCCATCTTGGGCTCTGTTTTGTTGGGGATGAAGGTATATTGATGGTATATTTAATCTTCCTTCTTCGCCTGAACGTGGAGTTTCTGTGCATCCCAATCTCTCTTTTGCTTTGAGTAAATAATATATACTCTCTCTTCTCAAAAGATAACTGCAGTAGAAGCTGCCTTGAAGCGTTAACGATAACATAGATCCCATTTGGTTGCTTCGATCAGATCGATTGATTTTTCAAATACCACTCCTTTTCTCTCCATTTCAATCAACTCATACTACACTAGAGAGTAACTGTGGGTTCTTTAAAGTATTTGTTGACTGTTAAAGAAGGTTTCAAGCTATAATTCTAAACTATTCTTTCCAAGAGCTCACTTGCGACCCCTTTTTCTGAATAATCCGAATGAGATCATAGTATACTTCGTAGATACGTTTTAAAGAATAATCTCTAGAACGCAGAGAAATCCCAGTGCCCATCCTTAAGTGTGACTTCTCCATTGAGGATCAATCTTCAGGTGGTATAATTTCATTGTCTAGTTTCTTTTGAATGAGATCAAATACCACGAGGAACGAATATTTATGATATAAGTGCGGTCATGTCCGTACCTTGACTTTGAAGTCATCCCATGAATCTGTACTCCCATTGCTAATTGCCGAATCTACCGTCGATTTTCGCCGTTGCTAACTTCTCTAGTCGACTTTCTTAACACAGGCCTCTCCTTGATTTTCACTCTCGAATCATCTTGTAGTAAGTCTTAATCGATGATCCAATCTTCTGCACCTATCAACCTTTATCTAGTTGCGCTGAATGCTGGTAAGGAACAACGAAAAACTCCAATCGTTGTCAGCCCACTCTCATCTTTTTTTGCCGTAGACTCAATGTTATTGCCATTTTGAGTGTTACAATTTGTGTATCAATTGTGAAACTTGCATGTAGCCATGTTTATCCCTGATATTATGATGCCTGAACTATGTATCTACCTATACTACCTATCTTTCGACACCCAAAGGCAATATTATTATTGAGATATTATCTACGCCGAATCCAATTCCCATATTCAATGTTCAATGAAAACAAGCCCATGAATCAAATACGTGCAAATTCAACTCACATACCTTCTCACAGCCACAATCATACTCTTCTTCCCTACCACTTCTTTTTCTCCCATTTTCCGTCTACTCCTTGGAAATAGCGTCCCCCGCTTATAATTACCTCATGCTTCTCATGCTTTCTATGCTTTTCATGTTTTTCATGCTTCCTATGCTCTCCATGATCCGATCTCGGGGCTACCAACCGTTCAATCTCCGCACTCCTTCTCGTCCTCCCAATATTCACACCATGTGGCTCCCGAAGACTTGTAATTGGAGTAGGGTGCTGAACACGGATTTCCGGAACTAATCTCTCTCTTCTTCGACCTCCAATCGTCTCCATTCGTCCACTTTCACCATTTAACTCCATTCGCTCAACACCTGATATTCCACCGCCGGCACGTTCCTCTTCCGTTTCCTGAATTGTGGCAGGTCGATATATACCCATATCTATTCTTACCGCAAATTCAGGCCTTTGTGACCTGTCACCGAGTAATTCATTTCCACCAGGTGTATGTCTACTCATCCCATCCCTTCGTATCTCTGGACTAACACCCAACAACTCCACTGCATCCGGATAAGAACTCCGGAAAGTAGGAGGGGTAGGACCTGCGATTCTTTCATGTCCATGCAGCATCGTATCTTTAAAAGCATCATGGACTGCACGTTTCTGAACATCGTTCTGATTGTTGTATCCGTTGAGATGGTAATTTTCGGGAGAGACGGGGTAGGGTGGAGGTCTGGGGTTGTTTTCCCATGCGCTGGAGGAGACGGTAGTGCGTCGTGGTGGAGGCATGACTGTTTTCGTACGATGATCTGGAGGAGATTCCATATGGCTGGGCCAGGAATTTTGGGGTTCGTCCCTCATTAAGAATGTAGGTCGAGATGGAATCGGAAACTCAGGAGGTAATGTGGCGGACCTGGATTGTAGACTTGAGTGGTGGTTGAGACTTAGGGGCAGTTTCTGAGGTAACGGGGGAGGTAGTAGTTTGCCTTCTCTTTGACGTGCTTGATAATTCTTGAAGAGTCTCCTATCCTCCTCGTGTTGAAGTCGTCCTCTGGGCGTATCTCCGTAGTAATCTTCATCTGATTCTTCACTTTCCAGAGGGTTGTTGATAAGTTTTCTCGCTCTTCGCTGTCGAAGAACCTCTTCCTCATTATGACGATTGATAATTTCTAGTTCTGCTAGGTGTCTAGAATTGAATTCTTTTGCTTCCTTTATTGCTATTGATGGATGCTTCAAATTGGAATGTGGTACAGGCTTTCTTGCAGGAATGACGCGAGACGAGATAGGTGCTTCATAGTTCGAATGCCGACGAGCGGTCAAATCGTTTTGTGCAGCAGCGTCTCGCACAGGGTCAAACTTTAAATGAGGCGACGGTGGTCGTTGACTGGGATATGGAGGTCCTCGCCGATTGTTACTCTCGTGTGCACTTCTATCTACGTGAGTCGCATATTCAGAGGAATTGGCCGATGTCGATAATTCAGCAGCTTCTCTTGGACTTCCCACATGCGAGTTTCCAGAACTCTTGTAGGGTATTGAATAGTCATCGGGAGCTGACTGTGAAAAAGAACGTTGTTGGACCCATGGTTTTCCGCTTGGCACCAGATTGGTATTTGGGTAATCAGAACTCTTCCGTGTATTTTTCACCTGAGGAGAGTCATGCCTAGGCAGTCGATCCGAGTCTGACGAATGGTCTCCGTCCCTAAGCCATATTGACCTCTGATATCCACCCGTCTTACCATAATCAATCATTGTACCACTTCTAGATGAACCCTCTGGATTTTGTTTTTCAGGAGGGGGACGATGTTTAACTCTCTCGCAGTGTCTTTCTGACCTGACGGTACGATTATTCAGACGTTCCTCTTCACTGTCGCTCTCCAATCCCATGTTACGAGCCATTTGGTGTAACCTCCTGCAAATGGATTGTCAGCGAAGGTATAGATGGGTAGGGAAGAAGCCAACAAAATAGGTCCATCGATTTTTGATTATCCAAATAGAGACAAATGATTTCAAACATAATCAATATGCGTACCTGCTCTCAATCACATCTGGCCCTACGCAAGCTTCTATAGGCTCCTTGAAATATTTTCCTTTCTCCCCTCTGAGCCATCGAAGTCCCGCACCTAGAACATTAGGCATATTTTGATATTGATTGCAGAGCCCAAATAGCTTTAGCTGTGAATGGAAGATTTTGACCGCAAAGCACTGTAAAAGACCGCAAAAGACCGAAAAAATTGCAAAAGATCTCAACGCACTTGAAAAACAACGAAATATGTAGAAGACAGTGTACATTGGAACATCGACAAAGGCCTGGAGACTCCGATGAATATGCTCATTAACGCAGCTTAATGATCAAGATCTAAACAAATTCGGAGTATGGACGGTGGTTAGAGTTCGTAGTAGATTGAGATTCGAAGAATGATGGAAGCATGTTCAATTACCCCTCGATGTCTAAGTTGATATTCACTCAAACCCCGCATTATCATCTTCTTCCAAATGACCACTTCTAGACTCGTTTTGTCGTCACCCATTGGTCACACTCCTCACGTTCATTTCTGCGAAACGCATTGATTTGGATTTATGACACCACGCCCCAATTTCTCCTCAAGGAACAGCTTTTGCTTTCCGTATTCTTCCAACCCAATGGATCCCTAGTACATGAACGATTGCGGTCGATATAGGTTGGCCAAGTCGTAACAGTACGCTATAGGAGAGTGGAAAAAAGTTCTCATCTTCATTTAAACTCACATATAGCATTCATCGTCTCATGTCTTTGGAGACGAACCGATCGGTATTCGATAGAAACCTAGATTCTGCGACATATTAAACTCGATGGGATCTCATCCACTCAAAGGCTTTATACAAGAACGCGTATATGAAGTGAAGAGAAATTGCATCCACAAGAACTTATCATGCTGAGAGACTTTGGAAGATTTTCCTCAGTTATAGCTGTACTGAGACTATTAGCAATTTTCCCCCAAAATAGACAGCTTCTGTACATGAACAAGCATCTTTCTTCCCAAGAGATCGTTTCGAACCTGATTTGGAGCATGACTTCCCTGCATAGTAGAATTTCAAACAACAAAATCATCTGAAAGTCAGTCTCTCGTCAGCTTCTGATGCCCTCATACCTAAATCTCCAATGCCATCTTTTGAACTCAAAGCCCTTACTTCGCGGTTCTCAACTTCCCCTCAGGACTTCCTGATCAAGAACCTGCTATCAAAACATACACACCCTAATATCGAAATCTAGAACGAGGCAAAAAAATCAATAACGATACGAACACAACACCCCATGAAGAGAAACCCAGGACACCCCATCAAACCTCCCATATTTTCAACCTACAAAACAAGACCCCTCCTCATAATCCCGCCCAGCACACTGACCCTCATCTCCTCCCCTCAAACTCACGATCCATTCTCGCCCAGCCCATCACTTATCGTTCGACGTGCAACAAAACACCTTCGACCTTCTCCCCAACTCCCCTATTCCTCCCGATTCCTTATATCTTCTCAAATTTCCCTATCTCTATTCCACTCGCCCGAGAAGTTCTACTCGGTGACACGAATGCGGTTTCATTAGTGTGACTCGGATATCCGCGTCCGCGTCCGTAACCACCCGGAACCTGCAAGCATGCGTTGCGCAATGGTAAACTTGGCGTTGATGTTCCGATTTCTCTTGGCAGCAGGTTAGTGTGGTTGGACTGCATTTTGATTTTGGTGTTGTTGGTAAAACTGATAGATAATAACCTCATATAGATTGTTAAAAACTCAACCCGATGTCCATCTAATTGAACATTAGTTTTACGAATACATGAAATATTACAACACCATCTGATTTTGATGAATTAGATTGAAAATATTTATCCTTTGACGCGAGTCAAACACACAGACGCAATCGGCCTGTCCAGGCGAAGGAAAAAACCACAGCTTGGCGATAAAACCCCCTTGGCACCACGCCATCACCACGCAAAACAAAGAAAAAAACTTAAATCCCAAGAAATCTCGATATGCAACAAAACATCAATTTCCACCCTCTAGTCCTTTTCAGTTCTCGTAAGGCCCCTTGGCTCGTCTTGTTTGCCTGCATCTTCCCGACCAGAAACGTAACTACCAAGAGTCTCCAAGAGATTGCGATATGCAACATTCACATTGAAGATAAGAATCACATTACTTTTTCAATCTTTGAGGCCACCAATGATGGGCTAGTAAAATGTACGTGGTTGAGTGTGAAATGATCATGTGAAATTGGAATTGCTAAGCTACTTGCTCTTGAGCAGAAACGAACGTGCTAAAAGGGGGAAATAAAGTAAAGCAAAATGACCACTCGTTCCGTTCTCCGTGAGTCAATCAAACAGGATTCTCAATTAGAAAGAATCAAATCATTTCAAATAAGAAGGCAACCCGCTACCAAATTTCAAATCCCAAATTTTCTTCGATCCATAAGTAATGAAAGCGAGAACTGCCCACCTGACAAGTACACTCTTGACTCCCTCACCGCCAAGACTTGTCACAATTCCCAGCCAATAACTCAATCCTCTAACCTCATTACCTTGCCTGTCGAAGTTTGGTTTCTGCCTACTGGACTTGAGGAATTGGGCAAGTTTGGCATCGGTATATGGTGGGTAGCGAACATTGAGCATTTTTTCGATCCAGCTAGGAGTCGTGACAACAGAACGGAGATGGGTGAAGGCGAGGAAGGATTGCTCGCCTCGATAACAGCCAGTTCCACTAGTTCCTACTCCTCCGAACGGAAGAGTTTGTATTGAGCCGTGGAAGAAGGCGTCGTTGACAGTAGCACCGCCAGATGTAATGCTGCCAAGCACTGGTTGAGATGTTAGTAAGGTACGTCAAAGGATACTTGAGTTGCGTATAGTAGTTATGAAAAGCTGTCACTTGACGTCGGTTTCCATGAATATTGTCACCGATGGAGATTATCAAAATGAGATTGATTGCAAACACAGAACTATCTGTAAATGACGTCGAATATTATGTCGTTTGTTGTCCAAATCACTGATCCAGAGAAGAAAGCATCGCTTAGGAAACGTATCCTTCTAGATGCACAAATAACGGGCCAAATACAATGTGAAAATTATACATACTCTTGTCAGTTTCTTCCTTTGTTCCAAATGGATAGAATCCCAATGGAGTTGAATGAATATCATGAGCGATATTGATAGCTTCATCAAGACTATCAACTGGTAGGATAGGAATCAATGGACCGAAAGATTCATCCACCAACATCGAATCTTTTGGACTATCAACCAGAACCACCGTCGGCGCGATGAAATTCTCAGCTTCATCTAATTCCCCACCAAGCAGGATCTTTCCTCCTGTGTTATCAAGCATCTTTTTGATTCGTAAAAATTGTCTGTTGTTGACAATTCGGCCATAATCGGGACTTGCTTTGGCGCCATTAGGAAAGAATTCTTTGTAGGCAATTCCGAGTTGCTCGATAAAAGCATCTAAGATTTCCTTTTCCACCATGACATAATTCTGGCCAATGCAAACCTGTCCGGCATTAAGAATCTTACCCCATAATAATCTTCTGGCCGCAAGATTGGGATCCGCATTCTTCGATATGATAGCTGGATTTCTACCACCAAGCTCCAAAGCAACTGGCGTTAAGGTTTCCGCGGCCTTCTTTGCAATAATGGTTCCCACCGTTTCACCTCCGGTATAGAAGATTTTATCCCATTTCTCGTTCAACAAAGCTGTCGTCTCGGGAACAGCTCCATTGACCACTGTATATGCCTCTGGATCGAGACTCTCTTCAACAATCTTCTTCAAAATCATGGCAGTCTTGGGTGACTGCTCAGAGGGCTTCAACACAGCTGTACATCCTGCAGCGATAGCTCCAACAAATGGACCCAAAGCCAATTGAACTGGGAAATTGAATGCACCGATGACCAAAGCCGTGCCCAAAGGTTCCTTTCGAATTCTAGGGCTGAATAAGGTATTTTGAAGAGCCATATCTGGAGCAGCTTCGTCCTTCATCCATTTCTTTAAGTTCTTGCAAACAAATACAATATCATTTTTCATCCATTCTGTTTCCGTAAGAACAGTTTCGAAAGCGGGTTTTCCCAGATCGCTTTTCTCTGCTTCGACAAGTGCATCACTATTATCGACAATGGCCCAATAAAGCTTGCGAAGTTGCTTCAGACGGTATTCAAGTGGTTTCGTTTTTTGTGAGCGAAAGGTAGTTCGTAGGAGCTTAACTGTGGAGGGGATAGATTCGAGTGAGCTAGGCTCGAATGGAGCTATCTTAATTGACGACATTGTTTATTTTATGACCAAGAACCCTATGAGAGTATTTGTATGTGTATGCTCGACGTGATTGGAAAACTGTTGAAAGAATTAAAGTGTTCAATAAGAATCCAGATATTTGATTAATTTCAAAGGTAGGTATGGAGAACAATTATAAAATAGAAGCAAGTTGACCAACTGGCTAATTGTTATAGTTCAAAGCTCTTGGTGTTCCTCTCTATTAGGTATCTAAACCGAGGCAGGTTACCTTATCCGGCCGTAAAGATCAGCGGGGTCGGGGCAATATAATGTCTTACAACTATATTTACAATTTCACATGTGCCTTGCAACTCGGAAAACAGTCTAATTCCGTACATTTCGCATTTTCGAAATTTAGAATTGCTCCGAGTCGGAAATACAAATTGTTCGACCCGATGTACGGACGACGCCTACACTAGGCTATCAAACCGTTGGTATCACTTGCTTTGTCCCCTACATGTCAACCAACTATCGTAGCCCCTCCAATTTAGATGGCTTAATCTGTACATACAATATCTTACATATTTTGCAGTGACTTTTATACTATCCTCTTGACCCCAACCTTCTTGTTCCCAATTATCCTTCCGCCAGCTGCAACAGTTTCAGGAACCGGTTCCTTGGCTATTGGATTAGCCAATCTGTGTCGAATTGTTTCAACTCCATCCACAAGTTGACCAATATGTTCTCGATTCAAGTCTGTCTCCATCATCTTCTGGCGATAGTCTGCCAGTTCTTGCTTTCTCTCTTTTGTTAATCTCCATTCTACAGGAAATCTTGGCTTCACTTTGAAAACGTGATGGCGTGTGTCTAATGGAATATCTTCGAAAGTATCGCCGGTCTGTTTATTTTTATGTTAGTTCATGAGTATCTCAACGACATGATATCACATACCTTTGCTTCTGCCAATAATGAATCAACCATATCACCAAGATATCTCTTGTTTTGGGCCTGTGATGGGTACATTTCACAACTCATTTTAACAATATCCGTTTCTGGGTTAAGTCTTGGCCCAACCAATTTTCTGAGTTTATCCGTTTGGACTTCTGTTAGTCCTGGCATATCTGCAGGACAAAACTCCATGACAACTTTCTTCTCTGCTGGATGTTGTTCGCCCATGTATGAAGTATATCTGAATCGTAAAGGAGTTTCGGCTGAAGGCGGTACAAATGGTTTTGCCAATTCTATATATCACTAGTTAGAAAAAAAGCCATGTTCTGGGTTTGTCCATTCATGTAAATGTGAAATGAACTCACTGCTCAACATTGGCATTTCCCAAGCTGCCAACCTGTTATAATGTCTTATTTCTCGAACCTGCTCCAATTCCATATGCGCTAAAGTCGTGATATCATCGTGGTCATCCTCTCTGTCGTCCTCATCAAACGGTTCTGGATCTCCCATATTTAGAAAAGTTGGCTTCAACTTCTTCTTCACACCTTCGTCAAATCCATATGATGGTAGATTATTTGCATGTCGAGCACCCGCATTCTCGAACAACTCGTCAATCTCTTCCATGAATTCATCCTCGTCTGGTTCGGTTTCCTGGAGTTCCTTAAATTTTGGATCGATTTTATATTGCCTTGATGTGATTGAAAATGACCTCCTTTGGGCGATTGGCTTGTTGGTGTATCTGGAGGGAATACTTCTACATGAGCAGCATCGCGCTGTCATACGCAGACTTTGTAGGGCCGTGGCCATTGTGGTGGTAATGGCTGATTCTTCTGAATGTTCAATCTCCAGATGGAAATCGTTCCGAAATAAACAATTTGGCCCTAACCTATCATAGATTAGTGGATTAACATCCCACCTAAATCGTACTTCGGAAAATCTCCAAGCTCCGAAGCAGATCAATCAATTAATCCGTGAGTTACGATCATTTAAACAGAGATGTCCAAGATCCAACAATCTACTTTTAACAGTACTGGTAGAAATCCAGACTTGACAGGGAGCTTAATCGTTATCTAATTATTATTCCCATCATCCAGTCATGGGGCTGACTCCAGAAGGCGCACCGCCAAAGGTCGCTTTTGTTACAGTCGGCGCGACTGCAACTTTCAAAGAGCTCATCGAGGAAGTGTTCGCATCACATACTTTACAGGTACTAGTCCAGGAAGGATATACGAAACTAAGGGTACAAGCTGGGCCCGATGCCGAATACTGGAAAAACAACATACCAGCGGAGAAGGGATCTGGACTCGAGATCGAAGTGTTCGATTTTGACCGTAACGGTCTAGGGCACGAAATGCGACAATGTAAAAAGGGAGGATTTCATGGCACGGGGGAGAGTTTAGAAGGTGTAGTGATTTCACACGCTGGTTAGTAGACTCTCGAACCACTACGTTACATTGAGAAAGTGACTGATGTTGAGATGCTATAGGTTCGGGAACAATTCTGGATGCACTCCGAATCGACGTACCCCTCATTGTAGTGCCCAATACTTCACTCCTCGATAATCATCAGGTAGAGTTGGCAGATGAGCTGGAAAGACAAGGCTACGTCACCAAAGCATCGGGACCCAGGTAGGTAGATTTGGATTGTGAGAACAACGGACTAATACAGTTGAATTTAGGGGCTTAGAAGATGCCATTCGCAAAGTAGAGAGAAGGAAGAATGGCAAGCCGGGCGGTTCGAAAGATTTGCAGGGACGTAAGAATTGGAGGGGACGCGAAAATCCTAGTATTGCACCAGTACTCGACGAAGCTGCCAATTATGAAGAAGAGGTTAGAAGTGTATTGGACTAGTTTTAGAGGAAGTCTCAAGTAAATTTTGATGAATTTATGATGGTGAGCGGAGTTATTGGGAGGGGCCCGGTTTATTTTGGCCATTGTAGTTGGATTGGATTGCAAGATACCCTCAATTTCATATGATTGTTTTGTGAATTTAACATAATAAGAAATCTGTCAAAGAAGATCTCGGAATGTCAGACCTTGAAGCTCGGAAGAAGCTTGGGATTTCGGACTCATCTTGCATTGAAATCGTCATAATACATGTGGGAAGTGATCTTGTAGTTGTCGTACAACATTCGATTTATTGCGATCCGATTGCCTGAGAATAAATGTAGTCGTCATAACATAAATTACGCTGTTTCTCCAAACGGGTAAATATGAGGTTATCCCAGCATTGTACATCGTGCATGCATAAAATTGATGGGCACGTTGATCAGGTGGATGAATCCTTGGCATGATACGCGAATTTCTTCAACAACTCTCCTATCAGTTACACCATGTTTCTTACGAATAGGCTCAAAGCATACTTACAACAATCTCTTCGTTACACGTAATCCTCCCTCGGGTAACATGAATATTGGCAACACTGATAGACCTTGGAGATAACTTTGGAGTGAATGACCTCTTCATCGGGAGCCCAGTGAGTAGTTTGCGATTTGGTACTCTGCGTAGTTTCGTCGATTCTTCCAAGAGCTCTTTCTAATCAAAATCAAAGCTTGTGATACCAACAACCCGACTCAAGGATGCCAAGTCCTGCAGGCGATTACTCTCCACGTTTTCTAAGCAGCGTAATCAGATTGCTTCTCTTTGTGCTTTCGTACCTGCACTGATCCTGGTCGTTGTGTTCGCGGGGTACTCATTACGAAGCTGTTACCATTGTAGGAAGGTATTGAGGTCAGCAAGGCATACTGCATCTCGCATATATCGTATACAGTGTATACACAACATTTCTTCTTCATCCCGAAATTAACGGAATATCCCCGAGTGATGATCTTCATCGTTTTTATCTTCATGCTTCAAGTGTCATGAATTTTGCTGATCGGCACTGCGGTAGCCCGGCACTGAAAGCTTAACTTTCTTAGTCCTAGTAACCCTGTGGTATTCGTGGGGAACAGTCGAGCAAGCGTTCTTCTAGTCCGGTGTTTGGACAGGAAACTAGATATATGTGATCATGATTCATTACTATTAGAACTAAGAGATTAACCAGCAATCTACAGCGTCCAGTGGCGGTTCGGCAGATGAACTTTCTGAAGATTTTCCAATTCCTTGGGGATTTCACGTGAAAACTTCTCGAGATTTATCGTTTATGTACTGTCATGCTTTCTTGGTGCTGCGAAGGTAACCGGCGTAGTTTAACGACTAACACACTAAAGACGGGTAAATATGTCTACGCCTCAACGCCATTGATTGATTAGTCAATCTTCATGTGAACTTGGAGTGCATACAAAATGCTTCTCTGCAGGTCTCTTCATCGGGATTTCGGAAGTTGACTGGTGTAGATGCTACCGTCCCCATGCATCTTGTGAACTAGCTACCTATAATGTTGCTGACAATTTGGCCATGGCTCATGCTGGTAGATATTTGTAGTATCTTTATATGACGAAGTCGATCTCACTATTATTTCCAATAAATATATAAGTACAGAATTTCTTCTTTTGCACTCTAAGTCTGAGCACACAGAGGATAATAAAACATCCGTTCACAATGCATTCAATAACTCGCCTGCTCAGTTCATTTGTGGCAGCTGGACTTCCTCCAGTAGTCTTTTCAGCTCCTGCACCTAAACCTCAGATGAGCTATGGCGAACAGTCAGTAGCTGTCGGTGGTGTATCAGCACCAGTACCTACAGTTACTGCCGCCACAGGATCACTTTATGGCGATAAATCATTACTAGGGGAAGCTGCAAAGCCATCTCCCGTGTCTGGAGGAGATTCTGCCATTGTTTCGAATGCACCAATGGTCAATGGACAGGAAGCAGATGCAGACCTAGGTTTATATTTGGATTTCAGTAGCGTTCCGAATGCACAACCTATTCGAGGCTCAACAGGCCAAACAGACCCTGGGCCACGTGAGTTAAAAGAAGCATCATGAGATTAATGTGAATCTAACATCATCGTAGAAACATACGAATACCAGAAGCTGAATCCTGATCTTTTTGCCCCGCCAGGAACAGACAGTGGCGATGTACCACAAGCACAATGGCCAATGAGTTTATCTCGTAATAGATTGGGCAGTGGGAAGAAATCAGGATGGGCAAGACAGCAAAATACTGGTCAACTCCCTTCCGCGACTGAAATGGCTGGTGTTGATATGCGTCTCGCACCAGGGGCATACCGAGAGCTGCATTGGCATACAGCAAATGAGTGGTCGTTGGTGCTGAAAGGAAGCGTAAGATTATCTGCTGTCAATGAGAAGGGTGAAAGTTTCATCGACGATATCAGCGCAGGGGACGTATGGTTTTTTCCAGCCGGGGTTCCACATTCCATTCAAGCGCTGGATGAGGGTTGTGAATTCCTGTTGATTTTCGACGAGGGAGACTTTTCGGAAGATGGCACTTGTAAGTATAATCATTTCTTCCCCAGGCTACATTCTTCGATGCTCGAGCCGATCTGGAGGGGCTTAAAGTTGCATCTAAAACCGTTTCAAGTCTCTAGATCACCTTAGCACTTATAAAATAGTAATAACTAACCCTCATTCTAGTCCTCGTCTCCGAAATGTTTCTCCGCAACCCCAAATCTGTGCTTTCCAAAAACTTCCAAACCCCGGTCTCCTCCTTTGACAATCTCCCTTCAGATCAACTATACATCTTCAACGGCACTCCCGCTCCCGCCAACATCTCCGCCCAAAACCAAACCAGCGCCGCCGGTCCCCTCCCCCAAAAAGACTCTTACACCTACCACTTCTCACAACAAGCCCCTTATACCGTCCCCGGCGGTTCCGTAAAAATAATCGACACAACCACCTTCCCCATCGCCTCCAACTTCGCCGCCGCCCTCGTCACCATCCAACCCGGCGCCATGCGCGAAATGCACTGGCATCTCACATCCGACGAGTGGAATTATTTCCTCTCCGGCTCCGCACGCATCACCATCTATGCCGCACCCAGCAGTTCCCGAACCTTCGACTATACAGCTGGAGATGTGGGATATATCCCCGCGAGTAATAGCCACTATATTGAAAACACGGGAACGGAGGATGTGGTTTTTTTAGAAGTGTTGCAGCAACCTGTCTTTAGCGATATTAGTGTAGCACAATGGTTAGCGTTGACGCCGAAACAGGTGGTAATGGATACGTTGGGGTTGAGTGAGGAGGTTGTGGAGGCGATACCGAAGGAAAAGACTCTGATTAAGACGGGAAATGCGAATTTGACTGCGTTGGCTGCGGATGAGAAGGGGAGTGGGGCTTATGAGTAAAGGTGGAGATTAGGAACGGAGTGAGGAATGGTGATGTATTTAGGGGATGGAATTTTTAGTATAAGGGATGGGTCGATGCCGAGTAGATCTTCGAGTTTTGGAAGTTTTTATTTTACGTTCTAGGATACCTTAGCACATGTCGCATACATATATATGTATATGAATTTGAGAAAGCAAAAATCCTTTCGAATTGACTCACTTGCATGTTTGAACAAAAGCAAGAGACGAATGTAATTCTTTTATGCGTATTTCGAGTGGAATGACCAGTCTAAGTCTACCATACTAATATTTATGTACAATCCCACTCCTATTCTAACGCCCGATAATGGCTTTGAAGCAATATCATCTACCGTTCCACCCTCCCCACAAACCCCCCCTTCAACACTTCCACCAACTCATCCAACCTCTTCACCACCAAATCCGTACACTCGTGTTCCCACAACTCCTCATTAACACTATTCCCCAACAAAACCGTTGCCGCGCCCGCTGCAAACCCAGCTTTCATATCATCGATCGAATCGCCCACCATAATTGTGTCTTGAGGGTCCACATTCCATTCTTTTGCGATGTGGAGGATTCCAGCGGGATGAGGCTTTGGAGGTCGGAATTCACGAGTGATGATGGGGGAGAAGGGGGTTTGGGGGAGGTGGGTTGTGAGGAGGTGGTGGACGGGGGGTGGATGGTTGCGGGTGAGGATTGCGAGGGGGAGGGTGGAAGTGAGGGTGGAGAGGTAGGTGAAGAGGGTTTGGAGGCCTGGGTTTGGGGGGCTGGTTAGTACTTCGGGATATTGTGGAGGGGAGGAGAGCAGAGGGGTGAGAAGTACCGGGTTGAGGAACTTGGGTTAGCATTGCGTCCCGTTCTATGGCTCGGATTTTTTCGTGTGCCGCTTCCTGTTCGGATACAGGGAGAGAATAGATGTGGTCGAGGATATCGATAGACTTGTCTATTCCTAGAGCATTACGCATTTGGCCGAACCTATGGCAGGATTAGGAAAGAAACAAGGATTGAGGGATACTTTAGCCCCTAGTATAGTGAAATACAAAAGATGCTTTGTCGTGTGGTACATACATATAGGTCTGAGGCTCACTGTTGAAAAAGTTAGCACGTAACATTTGAGGAAGATGAACAGTTTGATGGATGAGTATGAATATCCGAGAAGCATGTGAGTGAGATTTTCATCCAGAAGAGAACAACCATATTCTAGATTTTGATATTGTCCATTACCAAGAATCATCACGAGTGACTACTCATAGTTGAAATCGCATTTTTGCAACAAATTACTGAAAGTATCAAGTCTTGTGACCCAGCAAACTGGCTTTTTACTTTTCAATCTTCTATGCAACAGTCTTTCGAACTGTAGCCACCAACACCAACCAGAGAACCCCTGACAATCCTCTACAGACGCAAAAACAAAAGGAATGGTCATCTCCTATCCAATTTCGCTCATTTTGAAACTTCAAACAAGATCAAAAACTTGATTTCCGCCATCTCTCCCCATCCTCAAGAAGTAGTCTTTCAACTAGAAATTCCCTCTACCCTCGGACCTCAAATATCAAACAAAAAGCCTCCTGTAAGGAAAAAGCAAACAAAAAACTCACCACAAAGTCCCATCCATATCAAAAATGATTCCCTTCAACTTCCTTCCACTCTCCCCCCCCTCCCTACTCTTCCCCTCATCCCCCAAAGGAGCAAACCTTCTCACTCTCTGTCCTTCTCCTCCCCCTCCTCCAACTACATCTGAAACCCGTGTCGTCATACCGAAAGATCTCTTAGTATCCAGCCTCGCACCTATGCTCAAAAAACTTTTACCCCGCGTCTCCGTTCCAAGATTCCTCACAGAACAAACTCTTCTTGCAACAGCAAATTTAGGCGCTATTTTAACTAATGATGAGAGATGCTTGGAGTAAATACTCATCGTGTGTAAGCTCTTATACCGAAAATCCGTGAGATCAAGAATGGGTACATTGACATCGGCCAAAGATAGAAGTGGCGGGGGTGGGGTCATGAACCCACCTCGCCCACGCAGATTACTAGCGCTTCACCACCAATCCAATTACATTCATGGCGTATTGCACAGTTTTTAAGTCACTGTATTGTAATATTGATGCTATTGCGAGTCTTACGTCCACCCATCTAAGATTGTTGGATGCTGATGTTAAAAGTATACAGGGTCATTGCTATCAAATCATTGATATCATATGAGGCATGTCCACTATCAGTAGAATCACATCTACAACGACAAGACAACTACTGTGGTAAAGACTTTTGATTAAAACAACAAGTAGGTATCTATTCATATCAATCAAGCTCGTCTTACTTCCAAGATCTCAAGCATCAAACTAGGCATATCAGCTCCTCACCACCAAGCACGCATTATCAAATGAGGCGAAGCCAGATACAGACAAAAAGTAGATTCTTCCGAGTGATACAATAAAACACTTTGTAACAACATCCCAAGAGTCTGTGTACCACAATATTTAACTATATTCCTATTCCTATGTTTCGCTTTCTTTTGTGATTTCATGCATCGCTTCCTCCCTTCCTCCTTCCATTGCCCCCACCATTTAAACACGCGGAAGACAAAGCAAGCTACCTACACTACATTCACAAATCCCTACTTGCTACAGAGAAGATGATCCACATCCATAGGCAAGATATATGTCTGATTTGGTGACGTATCTGCTAGCTGGATGCGGTCAGAATCTTGTTATATCAATTTGCTGCACATTTGAGAAATGCGACACTCCGAAAAGATGCTCTTCGCTCCATAATGATATGAGAAATTGTGCAAATATATCAATGCGTTATGACGAGATTGGAATTATGAACCCTGGGCTGCATAGCCTGAGCCATATAGGCCATTACCAAACGTTGCCTGACGCCGACTTTCTTTATGGGTGTTATCTTCGGAATGCTTTCTGGGTGGCGGTGGTAAGGGACCTGCTGGAGCTGGACGCATTGGAAGGGTTGTGGTGGTAAAATTGGCTGTATTTGCACTAGAGGGACCATTGCCCTCATGTGGGTCAGGTGCGTTCAGGGCGGCAAGTTTGGGTATCGAGTTGGTGGTGCTGCCTCTTATAGGTAGACCAGGATGGAAGGCTATACCTCCTCGACCCGAAATACTACCATTCTTGGTAGGAGAGCGGGATCTCGGGTTATGGTTCTCGTTGTATTGGGGAGAGGTTACCGAGGAACGTGGATCGGCATTTTTGATGGGAATATCTCCTGATGTAGGCGTTTGCGAAGCATTAGGCGAATCATCGCCGCGTAGAACATCTCTACTCGCTGGTGATAATTGAGGCGCAAGATGTGACTTGCGGTTGTCTCGTTCTAACATGCTGACGGCCCACTCACGAAGATCCACGGGGGTTCGCTTGGCAGCTTGGACGAAAGGCTCACGTTCCTATTAATCGTTAGTATATAGATCCTCAACATTGATGCGAGAGAATGCAACTCACATAAAGCTCTTGAGGGGTTGGCCTCTCTTCTGGAGTCTTAGACATGCATTTCTGGATCATGTCTTCAAGGATTTGAGGAAAAGCTTCGCTCTTGGGTAGCCTTGGCGCAGGCTCATAAACAATTTGTTGAAGAAGGTCAAGGATACCCGATGGTGCTCCATCTCCGTCAGATAAGTGCTCACTAGCGTCGAATGGAAACTTTCCAATTGCGAGCTCCATAATGGCGAGACCAAAACTCCAGACATCAGACTTTACAGTGTATTTCTGTCCTTGAATTCTCTCTGGTGCCATATATGTGGATGTTCCAACGAAGGTGTCTGCCACTGAATTGACCAATTCTCCTGAAACACCAAAATCACACAGCTTAATCTGACCCTTCGAATTCACCAGGATATTGGAAGGCTTAATATCTCGATGCATGATGTGGTGTTTGATGTAAAGATACGTGAGGCCTCCGAGGGTAGCTTCTGCGATTTTTCCAAGTACATCGACTCGAACAGGACCGAAATGTGTCGAGATTCTATCTAAAGATCTGACAAAAAGTTAGCTTCAGCGTTGTAATCATGGATTCTCTCCCAGCCACCATACCCAACATCCATATATTCCATACACATGATGACATCGTTGTTATCGCTCAAAAAAGCACCATAAAAGTTGACGATGTATTCCGAATTACAGTCGTACATAATTTGTAATTCTCGAACGATTCGACGACGCATTTCCTTTTTGGCTTCGACATGTATAACCTGTGTTTGCATAAGCGATTGTTTACAATTTGAGTCTTCGAGACTTTGTGCCAGCATACCTTTCTCGCCATGACCGTGCCTGTAGCCATATGTCTGACTTTGCTGACGGTTCCTCCATTTCCGTGACCGAGATCTTTCAGAACTTCCAAATCCTCCCTCTTCAAATCCAACTTGTATTCGATTCCAATCTCTAGTTGTGCGGTCTGTCTGCTACTTTCACTGCTAATCCCACCAGGAATCTGTATATCACTCTCGGATGGTGCCGCAGCACGAGGTGGGGGTGCATTCAATGCTAGACCTTTTACATTCTTCCTCTTCAATGTGCGCACCGAACCAATACCGTCCGACATTTTGTAATGATGGTCTAGAAGCTAGAAGTATTGACTGATGCTGAGACGAAATGAAATTTCAGAATCGCGCAAAGTTCTGGGAACGATTTTCCCAGTTGGCGCTTGGAAAAGGTGCTGTCTGCACGAGCGTACGAGCACGAAATCGAAAGCAATGATGATGAGTGAATGAATGGGTGTTTGGTAGATATTCCTTCAGCCCCTATTATGGATGATTATTCAAAGTAGACGAAATAATCAGGAGATCGAATAAAGTAAATAGTTCACTTGTCGTCGAGGATTATGGGATTTGGTGGAGGGACAAAGTGAAAGCGGGACAGTCGTTTGGGTTTGGCGCTATGGCAGCTACTCCTGTAATAAGAACGTGGAGGCGCGGTTGAAGAGAAATTCAATCGGGGAAATATTGTTTGGGAAAATGGAACAATGAAAAAGTACCCAAGTGGTGGTAAAAAAATCAATGGAAAATGTCTTTACCCCTTAATGGTTGTGATTGTGTTGTATTGGGCAAATCCTTCTCAGAGAGGGGTTGATATTTCATCTAATAGGCCGTTCCAATACGTACTATCTAGCTCGGTAGGTATATAATTCAATATTTACAGTATTATTGCCCATGTCATATTTGTGTACTTTCGTACCTGGTGAAGCTATTCGTTCGTGCTTGTCTCATCAATTTAAGTTTCTAACAGAGAAGTTTGCATTGGGCATTATCTGGCAGGCGCGTTTATCATTTGGACGAATGAGGATGTGAAGACAGCTTTGGGGGCCAATGTTGGAGACCAGGACTCCAGGAGATTTGAAGCATGAAGCGCTCTGGGCTGTGTGTATACAGAGAATACTTACTATATGACCCCACTGGTCGTTAATTCCATACAAGTCAATGGGAGAGATCCCCAGCAGATAGTAGCCATTGTTGTGTCATGTAAATGGAGATCCATTTGCCAAACCAAACAAATTGTTGTATTTGGATGGGTTGTAATGAGTAATGTATACCTACCTGCTTCTTCAAGAAGATGTTTTAGTTCTATTGGAAATCTGGTACTACTGGCTATCTATCTGTTGTACCTCCTAGGGACCTGGAGGCATCAGATAGTCCGTTTCCTCTGCTCCTTCTCGTACATAGGTAGATACTACGGAGATAGGCAGCTTTCGGTTTGGGTTAGAGATGCACCAAACGTATGTACGTACCCGTACCACAAGGATTTGTGATATTGATTTGATATCTGGATTGGGAGAGAGAGAGAGAGAGAGAGAGAGAGAGAGAGAGAGGAGCGAGTTTACCTCTTAGCGAGGGATGGTTGGAATTCTGTAATTGCAATATCGACCACACCTAGGTATACAAATTCTGATGCTAATTTATATCGCCCCAAAAACTCATGGCCATTAATGATTGTAGTTCTGGTACAAGCAACCAACGATGTTCGAAACTCTCTACTCTGATAGTTATTGCGCGGATCCATTTGGCCAGTCACTTCCAGTGTGGCTCGTGTGGCTAGAACCTGACCGGGGAAGGAATAGATATGACATTTGAGCCTCATATACGAGGCTATCGATCACCAGCCACAATTAATAAACTCCCAAGTCGCGAGAACTAAAAGGCTGCCAAAAAGTTGTCAAAAGGCGGTTCTTTCAGGTTATTTTCAGCTTTCAACTACAATTTCCTTACATGAAATTATCACAATCGCCTTGCATGCAGCAATTGTGACCTCACAGCCTTCGATATTTTCCTTAACAACTACCAAAAAACCCAGCAAAGAACACCGCAATCATGAGTATGCGCGATCTGATTGACGGTGACGTTGAGGTTGATGAAGAGGAGAACGATGAGGAATTCGACGAGGAAACTGGTGAAGCTCGCTCCGCGGAACCCCGAAGACAAAATGGAGGCTTGGAAGATGATTCAAGTGAGGAAGAAGATGATGACGATGAGGAGGCAGCTCGTGCAGTATATAGCTCTCCTCCTAAATCTCCATTTGCGCATTGTTACTGATACGTTACCAGATTCGAGAAGGCTTCATCGTAGATGAAGATGAAGAGGACGATGATGATGCGAGAAATAGACGTCGCCGCAGAGAAAAAAAGCGCCGCAGAGAGCAGCGCGAAGAAGAGGGTTTGGATGACGAAGATTTGGATCTCATTGGAGAAGCGAACCCAGAATGGGAGAGAAAGACAACACAGCAGGTTTGTTACATTCGCATATATCTACCTACTAAGCTAATTTTTATGCAGCCAAAGTTTAAGCGTCTCAAGCGTGGCCACCGAGAAGACAACGATCAGGACCGAGAGCGAGGCCTGGACCAAATCTTCTCTGATGATGAAGAACAAGATGCGCCACACGATTATGAGCGATCGTTCGCACGCCCGGACCATCGTATTGATGAATTCGCGGATTTCATCGAAGAAGACGAGCTTGAGGACGATGAAAGAGACAGACTTGCCGAGGAAAGAGAGGTAGCCCGTCCAAGAGAAAAGGGCTACGTTGGTGGTGCCGAAGCATCAGGTCTCGACAAGGATGCTTTAGATGATATGGAAGCTATCTTTGGAAATGGCGAGGATTACGACTGGGCTCTCGCCTTGGAGGATGAAGCTGAGGCAGCCGAAGCTGGGGACCAGAACCTTGAACTCAAGGATGTCTTCGAGCCTTCGCAGCTCGCGGAGAAGTTACTTACGGATGAGGATAACTATATTCGGTACTCCGATGAACCGGAACGATTCCAGCTCGATCGAAAACCTTACAAACATCTACAAATCACCGACGAACAATTTAAAGAGGAAGCTCGATGGATTACAAGTCTCATTTGGCCAAAAAAGAACTTCAACGGAGACATGCAAGCTCCATTCACCAAAGCTATTAGCAAAGTCTTGGAGTTTTTTGTTGTGGATGAAGTCGAAGTTCCCTATGTGTTCCAACATCGAAAGGATTATCTCATCCATGCCAGGAAAAATAAAACGCGATCGGATAACCCAGATGCGCCTGAATATGAAGTAAGCGCAGACAAGCTCCTGAACCAAGACGACCTCTGGCGCATTTTGGAACTCGACTTGAAGTTTAGGGCACTGATCGAGAAGCGTAACGTCCTAGACAAGACCTATGAGAACCTAAAGTTGGCCGTTGGTATCAGTGATGCAACCTTCGAGCAAATGTTACCGGACGCCCAAACTATGGAAGAGCTTCAAGATATTCAGGATTACCTGTATTTCCAATACTCCTCGGAAATCAAATCTCTGCAGGATTCCAACGGTGAAGTCAAAGAAAAGCGAGCCGGCAACAAAGCATCAAGATTTGATCGTGTTCGTAAAAGCAGGGCTTATGAACTCGTGCGAGCTTATGGAATCACAGCCGACGAGGTTGCTGGAAATGTTTTGATGGAAGGCCGCAAAAAGTACACAGAAGATCCTCCTTTGAGTCCAATTGATCTCGCCGATACTCTGGCTAGCCCAGAGGACTTCCCTACGGGCGATGGAGTTTTGGTAGCAGCACGAAGTTTGTTCGCCGAGGAACTTTTCATGAGCCCAAAGATGCGTCAGCATTTCAGAAAGCATCACTATATACAAGGACTCGTCAGCTGTGCTAGAACCGAGAAAGGCCTCAAGAAGATTGATGAACAACACCCATATTATGAATTGAAATATCTCAGGAACCAAACTTTCATGGACATTGCAAGCAAACCTGAAATGTTTTTGAAGATGTTGAAAGCCGAGGAAGAAGGATTACTAGAGGTTCGAGTATCTCTCCAAAATGAACGCGATTTCAGAAAACAACTCTTTGCAGAGTTCAGGTCCGACAACTACAGCGAGGTTGCTGATGCGTGGAACGATGAAAGACAGAAAGTTCTCGACATAGCATTTTCGAAGCTTGAAAGGACTATCACGAAAGGAGTAAAAGAAAGCATGCGAACAGAGTGCCAAGATTCTATCCTTAAAATCTGTCGTGAAGAATACTCGAGAAAGCTTGACCAGGCGCCATACAAGCCGAGAGGCATGGTTTTGGGTACTATTCCTCGAGTGCTTGCTCTATCTAACGGTAATGGTGACCCCAATCGCGATGCTGTATGCTGGGCCTACGTTGAAGAGGACGGTCGGGTCCTGGACCATGGAAAGTTCGACAATCTTTCCAGAGACCAGAGAGCTAGAGAAGCATTTGTCGATTTGGTGCGCAGGAAGAAACCTGATGTTCTTGGAGTCAGTGGTTTCTCTGTCGAAACTCATAAGCTTGTATCGAGTCTCAAAGAATTGGTGCAGGAACACTCTCTGCGAGGGAATGAGTTTGACAATGAAGAGGGTGATGGTGAGCGAAGTGAGCCTCTAGATATTATCGTCGTGAATGACGAAGTTGCTCGACTTTACAAAGACAGCCCAAGAGCTGCTGTTGATCACCCTGCATTTGCTCCACTCGCTAGATATTGTGTTGGCTTGGCCAAATATCTCCAAAACCCAATGAAAGAGTACGCAGCTCTTGGAAAAGACATTATTTCATTATCATTCCACCCATCTCAACAATTGCTGCCAGAGGATAAGCTTCGAAGACAATTGGAGACTGCAATGGTTGATATGGTCAATCTTTGTGGTGTCAATATCAACGAAGCGGTCAATGACGCTTATACAGCAAACCTTTTACCTTTTATTTGTGGTCTTGGTCCTCGAAAGGCTACCGCTGTCCTGAAATCTATCAATGCCAATGGTGGAGTGGTGAACACTCGTGAAGAACTTGTGGGTGATCCAGACAATAACAAATTGCCAGTTGTTGGTCCAAGAGTTTGGAACAACTGTGCTAGTTTCCTATACATGGAGTACGAAAGCGCAAATCCTGCGTCTGACTATCTTGACAATACCCGTGTGCATCCAGAGGACTACGAACTCGGTAGGAAGATGGCAGCTGATGCACTCGAACTTGATGAAGAAGATGTCAAGGCAGAAGTAGACGAGGGAGGACCAGGAGCCATTGTCCGGAAGCTCATCAAGGATGATGAGCAGGAGAAGGTGAACGATCTGATTCTTGAAGAGTATGCCGATCAATTGGAGAAAAATTACAATCAACGCAAACGTGCAACGCTCGAGACTATTCGCGCTGAGTTGTTAGCGCCATACGAAGAATTGCGTCGTAACTTTGGCATGTTGTCTGATGACGAAATCTTTACCATGTTGACTGGAGAAACTCATGAGTCGTTATGCGAAGGCATGATTGTATCTGTCAACATCAGAGTGGCAAAGGATGATTTCATTATTGCTAAGCTGGATTCTGGAATTGAAGGCCGTGTCGAGAAAGACGATGGCTCAGATAATTCCAACGCCTCTTTGAACCGTCTATTTTCCGTGGGCCAAACTGCTCAGGCTAAGTTGCTTGACGTTGATCGAAGAAATTTTGCTGCCAGATTATCACTACGCGAATCACAAATGCGACCATACAGGAAACGTATTGACCGCGATATTGGTACCTGGGATATACATCAAGAGCAAAAAGATAGAGAGGAGCTCCGCGAAAAAGACAAGGCCACAGGCCGCGTTCAAAGAGTTGTCAAGCATCCTCTCTTCAGACCATTCAATGCCACTCAAGCTGAGGAATATCTCGGATCACAAGCCCCTGGAGATGCTGTTATTCGCCCTTCGTCAAAGGGAAATGATCATCTGGCAGTTACATGGAAAGTCGCTGATGGCGTATATCAGCATCTTGATGTATTGGAGTTACAAAAGGAGAATGAATTCTCACTTGGTCGACAATTGAGAATCAACAACAAATACAACTACAGTGATCTTGATGAATTGATCGTGGATCATGTTAAGGCTATGTCCAAGAAGGTTGAAGAGATGATGCTGCATGAAAAATTCCAAAAGGGCAGCAGAACCGACACGGGTAAGATTACTTCTTTCGACTCTGATAATGATACGTGTACTGACTTCATTTTTAGAACGTTGGTTGACAACCTACACGGAGGCCAATCCCAAGCGATCTGTATATGCTTTCTGTCTTGATACAAGGCATCCTGGGTATTTCCATCTGTGCTTCAAAGCTGGTCAACAAGCGCGCGTTAACTCATGGGCCGTACGGATCATTCCCAATGCTTTTGAATTATTAAAGAGTCAATACCCCGATATGAAGGCATTGTGTAATGGATTCAAACTGCGCCACACAGCGGAAATGAATCGAAGATGATGAGGGGTGGGATTTTTCTTGAGGTTGGTGAGCTGAAGGGGGCTGAGGGATAAATCTGATAGACGAGCTACGATGCATCTTTCTACAACATGTAACAAAAGTTCTCGGGTTTCATAACTATAGCATTCAAAGGGGTTAAAATGGACAGGAGCACTTTCTATTGGCCTAGAAGTTAGGCAAAATTCAAGCCAAGTTTATAAGAAGTAATTAATTTATACCTACCCCATACCTATTTACAAACATAGTACTTCTAGGAAAAAATAGAACAGAATTAGTCGTTGGGTGAATTCCTTGATCCTGCTAATTCTATAACCTTTCTCTCTTGCAATTAATGATTTCTTATGCACTACCAGTCCCAATCCATGGTCTTGAAGTAGTTTCACCAATTCAATAATAAGCTCGGCGATTATTTACTTAGGATTTGTTGGTATTTTACATGTACCGGTACTGCACGATGTAATCTTATTACTAGGGATACATAATTTTGTGCTAAAGACGTGTCAAACAACAAGGCTGAGATTACCTAGCTAGAATGTCATCCATCTTGACAATCGATCGGTTGTCGTATTTGATACGTATTTGATAGAGCTTTATTAGCCTCTAGCTCGGCTTTGGAGATGGGATGGGGTGTAACCCTGTCTTAGTTTACTCTGCATGATGGCCGGATGATTTACGTAGCCTTTTAGAGAATTGTACTCTAGATGGGTATTTGGCTACTTTGATGTAGATTGTTTCCCTGTCTTACCTATACAACCTTACCTTGAGATATATTGATTGCCAAGGTTGTTTTGCTATTTCTTATTCTTGATTTTCGTAAACCATAAATCATAAATCAATCATAATTAATTCCCTTTCACTCAATGCTTCTACAAACATCCGCCGAACAATCAATTCATAAAAGTGCATTGACCGGTGAGCCGCTGACAGCAAAAGCCTAGCTTTAAAGCCAGCCTTCAAGACCAGGTCGAATGCTATTCCAGGGATTACCTACGTAAGAAAGTTATCAAACAAGTAATAAACATCAGCAAGTATCTCCGCAAGCAAAGCATCCGCGAGCATAGCACAGTAAAACCCAATATACGAACGAACAAATGGGATGAACTTTCGTATCGAATACGTGGAATTATCAAAGACGAAACTCTCATTGATTACCTATTAAGGATATCATCTATGAAGGGAGATCCAAACCTGGCTCTCAATTTCAACGCTTCTCCACTTCAAGTTAACATTCTTTATCTGCATTGATTTCCTGGAGTACTTGACCTTCCTAGATATTCCTGTTCCTGCCACGACTAACTCTCAATCAACTTGAACAACTTCCCCATTTCTCGGAATATTCGGATGAGCCATCAAACGGAAGAAAGGCAATAGAGTAGAGCGCAATGGCTGGCATGGAGCAATTAGAAATTCATAGCAAGGTATGTGTAATACATGACGTGGATAGTGCTATTGTCTAATAGGTTTATGCAGTCGTATATTGTTCGATGGGTCAAGGTTGAGGAGAAACATACAATCTCGTGGAGCGTTCAACCGCACAAAAAGTCCATGTGGGATAGCTCTATTTTCTAATTTTAGATTATATTATTGACTGTAACAGAAACTTTGGAATTGTCAAACATCCAGGAGCAGGATCATCAACAAGTGTAGCCTCTACCCCGCGACAACCCAATTTCGACGATGCCGTTCATTCCCTTCATCCAGATTCTAGTTCGCAGAGAAGACTATCCGCTACCACTGATTCGA
Source organism: Botrytis byssoidea (assembly GCF_014898295.1). Taxonomy (NCBI): domain Eukaryota; kingdom Fungi; phylum Ascomycota; class Leotiomycetes; order Helotiales; family Sclerotiniaceae; genus Botrytis; species Botrytis byssoidea. The sequence goes on along the minus strand of NW_024065862.1, from coordinate 253,101 downwards.
GAAACGATTCTTCCACCGCACAAGAGCAGTTAAAAGCAAAAGGCTTCATATTAGTTGAATGGTGTGGAAAATGCGAAGCAGACAAGGTATCCATGGGCACATTCGCGGTGCCGGTGGGTCATGGAGGAATGTACGGATTGGTCTTCGACAACACATTCTCGAAACAAATATCGAAGACTGCCACTTTCGTTCTTCTGACATATCCATCTAATTCCCCTCCCCATTCGAGCAATCTACAAAAGCTACAGGGTCTGGATGGTTCGCATGTACAGAACAGCAGAAAGCCAAGTCCAAATCTCTCAGCCGCAGCTTCGGAGTCTGTTGAAAGTCTACAGAGTACGGCAATGGGCAGAGGCGCTAGTAGAGGTTCTATGATCAGCAGGAATGATAGCGAAGGTGGCTTTTCAAGCTACCATGTAGGTGTTTTACAAAAGAGAAGAAGAAAGAAGGGACAAGGCTATGCTCGCAGATTCTTCTCTCTGGATTTCGCAACTTGTACTCTATCCTATTACTATAGTCGCAATTCATCGGCACTTCGAGGAGCAATTCCATTAAGTTTAGCTGCGATTGCAGCAGATGAGAGGAGGAGAGAAATCAACATCGATTCTGGTGCTGAAATCTGGCATTTGAAAGCAAACAACGCCAAGGATTTCGAGGAATGGACCAAAGCTTTGGAGAAGGCTAGCAATAATGCTAGAGGCCCTATCGGAGGTGTTGAATTAGAATCAATTCCAACACCGAATGTGGGATTGCAAATCAGAACCAGCTATCTACAGGTCCCGTCAAACAAAGAAGAGGAAAATGAATGGGTTCAGATTGAAGGTCTTGTGAGTAGAATTGTAGGGACTAGGGATGCCGTTCGTAGATTATCGAAGGATACCGCCACACCAAATAGGCGACACTCACATCTTCTTGGGGCACCTTCGGGAAGTCCTTTGGTGGAAGAAAGTGCTGACTATTTTGCTCCTCAAACCAACCAAACCAGTCAAACGAATGAAAAGAGACCCTTTTGGAAACGGAAGCCGAGTACACCCGCACCTGGTACACCGACATCGATGCAACGCGGTGTAGCCGCACAACTTGCAGTTCCAGTACCCACGGCAGCTTCTGCTGTTACTGAGATCGATGTAAATGGCCCAACCCCTCGAAAATCACGTACTTCACATGAAGAACAGAATATTCATGACCATTGCACATCTTTACTCAAGGATCTAGACGCAGTTCTCTCGGATTTTCAAACTTTGATAGCTAGCAGTAAACGTCGCCGTGCATCAAATGCTGCACCTATGTCTGCTAGGTCTACGCACAGTATAGAATCAGCTTCCACAGGAGAATTTTATGACGCAGAGGCTGGAGATCCGGACCATTCACAGGTTATGATCATCAATCGTAAGAGTGGGGAAGAAGAAACTATAAATTCAGAAACAGAAGAGGAGAAGGATGACTGTGGTGCTTCTACGTCTTCTAGTGGAGGAAGCGAAGAAGTCGAACACGTGAATGGTGCAGCAGCACTATTCCCAATCAAGCCCAAAAATCTAGATCCTTTACCAATCAAGGCAGCACCAAAACGCCGAAAAGCCATTCCACCTGCAACAGTCATGCCTCCCAGTTTGATCGGATTTCTTAGAAAGAACGTGGGTAAAGATTTGAGTACTATCAGTATGCCAGTCTCAGCCAATGAGCCTCTTTCGTTATTACAACGCGTGGCAGAACAGCTTGAATATTGCAACCTCTTGAACACAGCCGCAGATCAAAAGGATCCGATAAAAAGACTGTTACATGTAGCAGCATTTGCAGTATCACAGTTTAGTAATAGTCGAGCTAGAGAGCGTGCTATTCGTAAACCTTTTAATCCTATGCTAGGAGAAACTTTCGAGCTTGTGAGAAGCGATCAAGAAGTTCCGGGGGGGTTTAGACTGTTGGTGGAAAAAGTCTCACATCGACCGGTTCGGATGGCTTGTCAAGCCGATTCGGCTAAATGGTCGTTGGGACAGTCACCAGCTCCAACCCAAAAGTTCTGGGGAAAATCGGCGGAACTTATTACAGACGGTCGTGTGAGAATGGTTCTGCGACTTCCGGATGGTATTGAAGAAAGGTATACTTGGAATGTGGCAACTGTGTTTTTGAGAAATGTAGTGATGGGGGAAAAATACGTGGAACCGGTCGGAAATATGACGATAACGAACGAAAGCACAGGAGCAAAAGCTATGGTAGAATTCAAACAAAAGGGTATGTTTGGAGGCAGAAGCGAAGATGTGGGCGTGGAAGCATATGATGGGGAAGGAAAACATACGGGAATTAGTCTCCAGGGAAACTGGACCAGTTCGCTCAAACTCGTCGAAGCGGGACGTTCCGGGACGGAGATCTGGAAAGTAGGAGAGCTAGTGGATAATGCGGCGAGCTGTTATGGGTTGACGACGTTTGCAGCGCAACTTAATGAAATTACTGAGATTGAGATGGGGAAGTTGGCGCAGACGGATAGTAGGTTGAGGCCGGATCAGAGGGCTGCGGAGGGCGGGAGATTGGATGAGGCGGAGGATGTCAAGGCGAAGTTGGAGGAGGCGCAGCGTAGGAGGAGGAGGAGTATGGAGGAGAGGGGGGAACAGTGGAAGGCGAAGTGGTTTGTGAAGGTTGAGGGGGGGGTGGAGGAAGAAGGGGAAGAGGTGTGGGGGCTAAAAGGAGGGAAGGATGGGTATTGGGAGGAAAGGGAAAGGATTGCACGAGGGGAGGGTGGATGGAAGGGAGAGAATGTTTTTGAGGTTTAGACGGGATATAGATTCAATTCGTTCGAGAATAAGAAAGAGTAAGAAATCAATCTAGGTACAATATCATAAAATAAAACCATGTTTAATATATGAAATCTTTACGAAGATAGGATATTATCTTACTATTATATTTTCTTAATGATTCGTTCACAATAGATTGATTGATTGTATATCTCCCATAGCTAGGTACCTAGGTAGATTGAATATAGACATTTCAACCTGGATATTGGTGTATTGTGATAAATACGGATACAGATACAGATATGGATATGGATATGGATATTTATCTTAATTCAGACCTTTTTCTAAAAGATGCTCTTAATTTTCTCATCCACAGTCCACACGATAATAATATAATGTATGCATGTATGCTAATGAATAAGTCTTTCTACGTCTGTCTGTCCATCTAAAACGAGCTAGAAACCTAGAAATCCACTTTCATTCCTACATCCTATGCTATCCTTCCTTTTTCCTTCTTCCTTCTTCCTTCTCCATCTCATCGTCCAAAAATTGCCGACTCAGCGGGAAAAGAAAAAGGGGGTATATCAAATACCACAATGCATTGACGACCTAGAACCGCTCGCTCTCCGGGAAATAAAAACCCCCAAACTTTTTCCCTCCCTTCCTTCGTGACCTTACCTAACCTGATGTCCGTAAACTCCTTATTGCCGGTATCGTTCATGATAAGATACCTTTCAAACCCATGCGTGCACACGCAGAAAGACCGCCCGAAGAAGATTGGACCCGATGGGAACCGGAGAAAGAAATAAATGCTGTAAATCGTTGTTGCGTGAATAGAATGAGAGAATGAAGAGTCGGCCTCCTCCCTGAATCGACCTTGCAATTTAATCAATCTAGTTTTTAGTGATTAATACACTGTTGCTTTGGTTAGTATGCTGTAAAAAGTCAAAGAGTGAAGTGATGAATACTCACGGTAGACTCTGCAAGACAACCTCATTATGCTGATAATGGGTCATGAAACCACCCCCTAGAACTCTTCTCAAAGATTGTAGTCTATGTAGTTTCCACCACTTATCAATTTTCATGACTCCACTCTTGTGAATGCGAACAAACATTCGAGATCCTAGTAAGTGGCCATTCTTATCGATAACATTTGAGTATCTAGGTCCTCGAACTGGGTATTTGACTGTCGCTAAAACATCTCCAAAGGTAGCGTGTAATGTTTTTCGGTCTTTCTTGGATATAGATTTTGATGAGGCTTTTGCTAACTCTTCAAGTGTATGTTCGAGTTGATGCCTTTGACGCCATGGCTCGTAGCGTTTTACTTGACTGACATCGAGAGGGAAACCATGCTCGTCTACCTTCTCGCTAGCCTCAGGATCATCCGATTCTCGTGGTGTGTAACTTTTTTCGTAGATTATGGCGATATTCTCTCCAGCGGCAATTTGAACTGATGTTGAGGAACTTTCTAATTGGTCGACAAATGCTTCCATCGCTGCCTCGGACTTCTCTTCCAAATCATCCACAAAGGTAGCTAAACTACCCCATTCTTCGCATGCTGCTGTCACAACTTCCGGACTGTCGGGGGCGTCTACTGAATTACCATCAGATTCGACTATTTCCAGGAATTCATCCATAATATCATTGATTTCTGTCTCGGATGCGCCACCGTAGGTTGCTAATGCGGCGATTGCTCGTATAGCTGCTGCTTTGACAGTAACATGCTCTGATCTTTGGTAGGCTTGCTTGAGAGATCGAAATATATCTTCGTAAACATCGTCGGAAGGGCAAGTAATAATTGTAAGGCCAATAGCTGTGCTAAGATTAGAAAAAGATACCCATAAATTATATGGTGATGATAGCGCATACCTCTCAGTGCCAAACAAGCTTCCTTCTCTCCCGTGTCGGCTTTGATACTTTTGCACAAAGCAGGATATAATTCTGCGACTTTCCTTTCGATTTCGTCGTAACAATATCTAAGCATGAGATAATGATTATATGCCATTAAAGCACGTTCACGACCCTCCTCGCTGCTTCTTTTCCGATCCACGATTTCTCCAATGCGATCACTTAATTCTTGATCCCAGACATCGGATGTTTCTTGCGGTTCTGGCGCATCGAGCATGTCATCAACGGAATTAACACTGGGAGAATGTGTGAGTATAAAGAATAGGTCATATTCTGAGAGAGAGAGGGTGCATCTACCTCCATGTTGTACTATCATCATCGCTCATGTTTCCATCTTCCTCATCCGAGCCGTGGCGACTGACATTGTGCGAGTTCGTTTTTGAATTTACGGTTGATACTGGTTTCGAACCGACACGCGATGCAGCTTTTTTGGATACCGTCTTATGACTCTCCAGAACTCTTCTTCTTAAATCTCTCGTCATTTTGAACGAGGGTTGTGTAGTGTAGTGTAGTGTAGTGTAGTGTAGTGTAGTGTAGTGTAGTGTAGTGTAGTGTAGTGTTTGTGTATGTGGCGGTGGTGAAGTTGGCAATGTGAATTTGTTGGTGATTCTGCAATTCTTCCGAGAGTACCTTATACTTGCTTGACTCGGCTTAGACAATGAGAATGTTGTGAGGACTTGAGATAGATATTTGTAGATATTTGTAGATATTTGTAGATATTTGTAGATATTTGTAGATATTTGTAGATATTTGTAAGGTTATTCTTTTGATAGGCTTGCACAGATTGATTTAAATAGAAACAATTTTTTTCAGAAATGTCTCTCATTCATGTAGGATCTTTTTATGAGTCATAAAGTAAGAAAATGATAAATTGTGAATCAAGAAATAATTTGAATGTAGGCATTTTATTTTTTCTGGCCTATGATGAAATACATCATGTGAATAGTATATATATATATATATATATATATATATATAGCTAACTCATACGGTGGTACCTACCTAGGCAGAACGTACTAGGTACCCAGGTACGTAGAAGTGCATCTAGTGAATCAGGATTATCGAATTATTCAAGCATGTGCGTCTTTTAATGGGGGAAATGTCTGCTCCTTGTCGCCCCTAGTACCTACTAGGTAGTCAGATAAGAACGATTGGTGACGGAATTATTATGTACGAAGGAGCGATAGTGAACCTGGAAAAAAGGTTGATATGGATAAGATGATGGCGAGGAGGACTTGGGAGTGTTTAAGTATAGGTAGGTCGGAACTAGACAGGTATCAAGCAGAGCCGGACACATGGAGGAATCAAATCGGATTAGATGAACAATACCTCGTAGGCCGATCGTATACGTAGCATTAAAAATAAGAGTAATTAGAGGGCGATGCAAACCAAAATAGGTACATTACTAGGTAGGCAGGCAGATGTTAGGGCAGGAATGAAAGGTAAATCACAGTAATAAGCTATAACTTTTGTTCCCTCATTTTCGCCTCAATATCAAGGCTTCCATCGCCCTCACGTGCCTCTTTCTCCTCAAACCTGGGGTCAATCAACCAATCCACCCATCCACCATCGATCAATCTATGATGATGCCTTATCGATAACACTAAAACCACTAAAATTCCTTAAATTCCTCATCCCCCATAATTTACCATAGCTTATAGATCCATTCGGTACTACCAATCCACAGTGGCCTGCCTACCTAACCTTGTACCTGATAAGTACTCAAGTACCTAGTACGTACCTAGTACTGCTTCTTCTGCTTTTGACTCTAACCGCACCCGTATCAATCAACCCCTCCTCTCCACTCTTCTACGTCTCCCTCACACTCTCTCTCACTCTCTCTCACTCTCTCTCACACTCTATCCAACTTCAACATCATCTTATTAATCTTATTAAAAGACACTCGACTTTATTTAAAGAAAGAAAGAAACCACACACAACAAACTCGGTCGTCAAATGCCACTTTTCTTTTGACTTCCGACCGTCAATGCAATCCAGACACATATTGAAACATTTGGCTGGCCGTTTGCACTACACTACGTCCATTTCAATCTCACCTTCCGAAGGATCCACCGCCAACGAATACAGATAGCCTTGTCGTTGCGTTTCACCATCCTCAACCTGAATAACTTCGTACAATCAATTTCACATTTAATTCCACAAATCCCATACACTCGATCACTTTCTTAATAGCTCGTACAGACTTCTCGAAGTCTTGACAGCTCAAAATCCACAGGATGTCTCATCAAGGTATGTAACAGTATGGATTTCATCTTGCCTATCCACTTTTGATCGTTCATCTATTCTTAAGGCTACAGCTATGGGTCATATCACTTCTTCCTCAGCCCCTTGAACATCTGCCGAGTTTTATACTCAGAGAACTCTCAATATCTTTTTATGCAGATTCCGTTTCACGATTTGTTCCTTTCGTGAACATTCACACTAAACTTTCCACAGTGAACATTCACATCCGCCACAAACCAGTCGAATCGGATGAGGACGTCCTATCTTGCGGCGAGAGATTAATCAATCTCGACCCAACACGAACAGTGTTGCAAATAGGCAGAGCTTCAAAGAGTCCTAGCAAAGGTCTCTTGGGTGCTATTGATAATGCGTGGTTCGATAGCCCGGTAATGTCTCGAAACCATGCCGAAATTATCTACAACCCTTTGGACAATGTAAGAATACTTCATGCTTGTTGTTGGGTTGGCTTGTATTGACTTCTTCCAGGTGGTCCGAATTCGAGACTTAGGTTCAATGCATGGTACTTTTTTGAACGAAGAAAAGTTGGGAGAAGAAGCCAAACCTCTTAACTCAAATGATCAAATTGTCTTTGGTATTGGTGTGAGACGTGGTATGGATCTATTCCAACCGTGTCATTTTGAGGTCAACTATGAGGTAATTCCATGGAAGTGAGTATCACGTATACCGTTTTCTTATACCACACACTAACCCTTCTGTCACAGGAGACCCAATAGCTACACTGTACCCGACTCCTCCGACGATGAGGACGATGAAGACGAAGGTTACCATTTCAATGATACAGAAATGTCTGAAGAACCTTCCAGTCCGGGTGACACATCTATCGAAATGACTCGCTCTAGCCCCACGACATCTAAGACTGTTGATGCTATCGACCTGACTATGAACGATACTCCAAGCCCTAGACTGAAGCCGACAAAGCCTTCTTGCATTTCGACTGACGAAGGAGTTGAGGAAGACGAGTACACTCCCAAGTCACCAGTCTTAGACAGCATCTCGAAAGATTCTCGCGATGGTGCAGGATCAAAGACGAATACACAACAAGAAGCTGACCATCCTCGAAAGATCTCTCGCACATACACTTTCGATTACGATAGCGATGACGTCGAAGATGAAGATATGCTTTCGACACAATCTGATTCTGATGAGTCTGATATAGAAACCCCATCTGAATTGCAATGCTTTAGGGATTTTGAAGATTTGCCTTCTCATGATGACGTTGATGGTGAAGATGATAGCGAAGATGAATCGATGTCTGATGCATCTGAGGAATCAGAGGTTCAAGTTTTGCTGACTGAAAGTCGTGAGGCACTCAATGAAATTCCATCTTCATATCCTTCAGTGGGCTCGGGTTCATCGCGTGCATCCTCTCCTGGTCCTCAGGCTACCCTCGTTCAGACACTTTCACAGACCACCAACTCTCGAACTCCATTTGACAATAACGTGGATATTCCTGAATCTCATGTTAGAACTCAGATTCATACTTCTGAAGAGGTTATCGCCCTGGATCAACAGAACAACGATGATGACGATGAAGTCGATGATGACGATGATCGAAGTGTTGGACTTTCCGAAGCTGCTAATGAAGGTCTACAAACTTTATACAAAGACGGTTTACTCAAGAAGGAACCAGGCACCAATCCCACCGGTCTCATCGGTAGCGTTGGATCTTACGATGAATTCTCCAAGTCCAATCTCGAGAGCTACTATGCTACGTGTACTCCTACCTATGATGCTTCGCCTTTCAGCTACTACAATCCTCAAATCAACCGCGCCTCGATTTCTGCTCATCAATGCGGAAATTCTCATAACGACTATTACTCTCTCACGAAACTAAGATCCCCATTTTCTTCTTTTTACGGCCGAGAAACTAGTCCTTCATCAGTAGCAATGGCTAGACCACCTTACCAGGAAAGTTACGCCGATCAAACTCCCGAAACCTTATCTGCCAGAAGTTTGGGTGATAAAACTGGCAAGCACGCTTTCTTTGAAGCCAGAGAAGAAAATAAAGTACAATTCCAAGCTCATGTTGATGATGAAGAGACTCAAGTAACCCAATTCTCACCATTATCAATGACAACAAGACCAAGCCGAGCTAGCAAATTCACCAAGCCTTTGGCTAAGTTCGTACAACCTATACTACCCATCAAATATCACGGCAATGGTATCGATCATGGTTTCGTAATTAACGATCGCCCGGTTTCTAATATTGAATCATCCAAGGACAGACCTTCGATTCATCCATATTATTTCAGTTCAGACGCCTCATCAAGAGCTGTGGAGAGTCCAGTCTTAGAAAGACATCCTACCAGATCGGGCTTAAGTATTGACGACATCATTGATAGCTCTTCAGTGAGCAAAAAGAGAAAGGCCGATGAGATTTCCCATGATGAATTAATCAAAAATGAGGTTCGAGATTGGGTTTCTGGTGTCAACGACTCTACAAAGCCCCAAGCTGCTATGGTTACACAAGAAGAAGTTACTGGCCCTGAATCTTCAGCGCCTACAACTCATACCATCCATCACGCCCAGAAGGTTCAATCAGATGTGCAACTACCCACAGCTAGTGCTGCGACCCAACAAAACAAGCTTGCAGTCTTAGCCACTACAACGACTGAAACTGAACATCGACCAGTTAAGAGACTCAAGATGAGAAAATTTGTCGAGGCTGTAGGATACTTTGCACTCGGAGGAGCTGCTGTTGGTGCTGGTTTATTTTCAGCACTTGTAGCAACAGCTCCAGATTTCGTTTAAGCTCGGTAAGGACTAACAATCCGAGCCGAATTACAATAATTGCTACTCTTACAATATGACGGCAATTTATCGAGAACTTGAAACGAGTGGATAACGGGAATAGGAATAGGTATTGGGGAAATAGCGAAAGGGGAGATATTATACCATGGTATTGATGGAAAGAAGCACTGGGTGCATTTCTTATTCTACCGAAATTATGATTTGTTAATGTGTCGAAATATTGACAAAAGACATATGCCGCGTTTTGAACATTGCGTGGCTGGCGTTTGAGGGACTGACGTACTGGCTGTCAATTTGTTTATGAGGGTAGTGGAATGGATGGATTGGGTTGCGATGGATAAACGATTTCTTTGGTTGATTGTGGAATGGATAGGGGTTTTTCATATCACAACATACAATAGGTACTAAGGCCTTTCTTCCCATTTGTTTTTTTTTTGTTTATTAGCTTTGGTTTTTTGCAAGGGTGCGAATGATTAGGTGTAGTTGGGAGTTAGTTGGAGCAACTATTAACTGGGTAGTCCTGAAACATAAATATGCTGAGATAATAAAACATGAATAGAAAATACAAAAAAATTAGAAAACTTGTATTTGAACATGAAATGTGATTGTGCTGTATGGTCTTCGGTTGAATGTTTGGATGGGTATATAATGAAGAATGTCTTGAAAGTTTTTATAATTCATAAGATAGACATTGGATTTGATATCGAGAAGACCTCTGCCAATTCGAGACTGTGAAATCAAATTGAATGAATGATGTTGAGGTAAGTATTTGGATGTGTGGTGGTTAGAAGTCAAAAGTCGGTTGGATAGTATTATGTAGGTATGTAATGTTAAATTATCCCGTATATTATATCATGCTATTTCTTTCTTATCCAATGATTACCAACTATGAGGAATTGAAAATTAGATGAAGGAAACGAGGTGAAGAGAATGAGATGAAGAGATAACTTCCTGGGGCTCATTGGGGAATGGGGTGAGGGGGGTATTTGAGGGTGTGTTGGTTGTGGGGTAAGGGGGAGAGGGAGAGGGAGAGGGAGAGGGGGCACGGTGAGTGGTGCTTATAGTGATGTTTTCGATGGTATTACTGATATTACTGGTGGAGTGGTGGAGTGATGGAGAGGGAATTAGGATCGGGATGAGTGGTGAGAGGTGAGAGGTGAGTAGGTAATGAATGGTAAGAATAAAAATGGAGATTAAGATGAGATAAAGAAAAATAAGGATGGGGATAGAGTGAAGATGAGGATGAGGATGAGGATGAGGATGAGGATGAGGATGAGGATGAGGATGAGGATGAGGATGAGGATGAGGATGAGGATGAGGATGAGAAGAGGAAAAGGATGAGGAAGGGGATGAGGGGGGTATATGGAAATGAAGGGGGTGCTGGGTGGAGTGGAGGGGAGGAGGAGTGAGGATGGAAAGAGGAGGGAGGAGTGGGTAGGAGTGGAGGAGTGTGGAATTATGTTTGTGTTTAGGAGAAATTGTGTATTTGTTTTTTGAGAGAAGAAAAGAGAAGAAAAGAGAAGAAAAGAGAAGAGGAAAAAGTTTGAGGGTATCGATGATTGGACAGAAGAATTTTAATTTTTGCGGGGGGGTTTGTTTGTAGTGTTTTATGGTGTTTTGTTTCGAGAGCTGTTGAATGATCTGGAGCTTGGAATTTGGAATTGGAGTTGGGTTGGGTTGAGGTTGCGAGATTAAATTAAATTAAATTGCAGAGTTCGGGGAAAACATGTAATGGAGAGGGAACTTGGAAGTAAGGGAGATAGATCAGTTTATCAACTCTATTGTAAGTATCGAATTTTCTGATTATTCCTGAATGAATGTGAGAATAAATAAATAAATGAATAATCATACAAAATATAAGATAATTCGGGAGTTAACTGGTTATCACATCATCTCGAATTCGAATTAATCTTGATCGGAGGAGAGATTGTTGTTGTTGTTGTTGTTGTTGTTGTTGTTGTTGTTGTTGTTGTTGTTGTTGTTGTTGTTGTTGTTGTTGTTGTTGTTGTTGTTGTTATTATTATTATTATTATTATTATTATTATTATTATTATTATTATTATGATTTTATATGTGGAAATAAAATTGATGAGTTGGATAGATAGAATGTTATGCGGAATGGGATCTGATGAAGATGGAGATGAAGATGAAGATGATCAGCGGCTCGCTCGCTCGCTTATGAAAGGGGTACTGGGGTGCTGGGGATGGAGTGGGTCTGTGAGGTTTGCTTTGATGATTTGGAATTTGTGAGTGAGGAATGGTAAGTGAGAGAGGAATGGAAATCTGAAAGATTGGATATGCTGTGCTTGTGGATGATGATGATAATAATATATGAAAATCAGGATGGATAAGGTTAGCGTAGATTATCTTTTCAAGGAATAAAAGAACTCATTTTTGTACAGGGCTATCTCAGAACCGGAAGAGAAGTGATATAACCAAGAATTGTGTATGTGGTTTTGTTGTTTAATTGATTGCCTATCTGTTTGATACCTTTTTCGAAGAGGTTTTTATTAGTATATATTTGTATCAATCATGTCAGTAAAGATTTAGTTTAAAGGCACGGAACATTATATCTCGTTTAAAGAGGGGTAGTCTGATGATATAGTTCGGTCAGAGAGTTATGTGCTTGGATCTATTAAGTTCTATAAATTTATCTTTATATGTATGTACGAAATTTGTTATCGCGTCTCACTCACGAAGTTAATGCTTTGACGGATCCGTTCTTGTTAGTTTTTAATCAGGGAGGGGGAATGTATATAGAGTTCTTTGTTTGGGGTTTTAGAAGAGTATCTGAACGTGTTTTTCGATGTTGTGCGATTAGTTATGTTATTCAGTATCCTTTCCATTCTCAGGTTTCAGCTAGAAAGTCGAAGGAGTGATGCGGGTGTAAAGCAGAGATTGTGCTGTGAAAGAAATAGAGGAGAGAGGAGAATGTTTACAAGATTATCAGAACAAACCCAAGGCTGAGCCGGTAAGTGATTGTGGTGCTATAAGAAAAGCATAAAGTATTTGAAATCTCTGAGTAGATAACGAGAGTTGCTAGTAACGATTAGACTACTATTTCCGCAATGGATCTATAGAATCACCAAATTCTGAGCCCGTGAAGGGAAATAATAAGTCAAAGACGTTGCCGGGAGGGGTGAAGATATTACCTTTGTTTTGTTGCGCTACTAGAAGCATAAAAAGAGCTTATCACCCGGAGAAAAGAGTCTAGAAAAAGTTGTGATATGGTACTTTACTATTCTTCAGTGTATTAAGTGACTAACGATATTTTAGAAGAAGTGTTGTGTTGAGAAGTAAGCTCCTACAGAATGTTCTGCCTATAGATTAGAAGGCTAAGATGGATGAAATGAAGTCGATGGAGGGATTCTGGTTATTTCTTGTTCGCTATTTTGTTGATGGATTAGGTCTTCATGGGATTGATACAGTCGTAGAATCAAGGTGAGGATCTATATGTTCTATTGGTAGGCATACTTTTGCATGCTCTAGCGATAATTTGATGAATAGGAAAAAATGGAGATTCCTATCATCGCCGCTCGTAGTCAGTGTAGGCAATAGTATTTCCTGTAATTCGTATACGCATCAGTTTAGTGGTGCATATCGATTTTTTTCGAAATACGTACTTACATAGTATGGAATTCAATATCATTTAGCTATTCATTATTATTAGCAATATACTGAAATACTAGAATCCAACATAAAATATTCATTCCTATTCAAATCAGGCTAGAAATAAGGGATTTCACATTAATTTGAAGTAAGGAATGGAATTTTATTATCTAATATGCACCTAATAAGGACAGGAATGAATATTCTATAATGAATTCCAGTATTTCAATATATTGCTAGTATTCTTTAGGCATATAAATATGTACGAGAGTGGTATCATCTCCTTTTCTAAACGTATTGGCGGTTATATTAATATGCTAATATACGCTATAATTTCATTACAGTATACTATTGCCCACACTGCTCGTAGTCAGAGACCTTGGATTTATCGTAAAATGTGGAGCTATCGGATTCCCTTGCTACAAGAGCATAAAGATATTATATTAGATGATAAAAGAGATGCGTAAACACTCGTCAAGTGTTATGATGTGATAGCAAACATTAGAAAAGGTCATGATATCGAAGAGATAGTGCAGACGAGCTTGATTCAGTATTCGGAAGTTATGATGAGAACGATTTGAAGGATGTTTTGAAAATTGAGACTTATCTGATTTTGATTTACACAAATTGAAAGCGCTGTAGGCGCAAGTGTAGATAGAGCGAAGCAATTCATGGTCACAAGAAGATATAAAAGCCATTGATGGGAAAATATAAAAATTTCCAAGTTTTCCATCATACACCTGTTAATCCCCAATCGTATGTTTCGTATCTACATTGCAACTTGTGCGTTTTCCAGTCTATTTACATGCATCTAATCCAGCCAACTATGATACAGGAAGTTTCCACGGCACCGCATCCAGCTTCATCTAGGTGGTTCTGGGAGGGTCTAACTCAGGGTTGTTCGTAGTGTCAATTTCCATGGTAATATATCCAATCATTCCCTTGGTGATATCTTCTCCATCAATTGGAACAATATCCATGACTGGATTGTATCCGTGTGCGAATCCACCAGTGTAGCAGTTGTCCTCAGCATTGGTGGTGCGGTTGATTTGAGTATGGCTCACATAAGGTTCTTGAGCCATGATTGTCTCGGTAACGGTGTCGTTGAAATAGAATTGACCGATGGAGTTTGAGTTTCCGGTTAAAACGGTACCATTAGAGTGAAGGACATAGTCGGTGAAAACCACATCGTGTTAGTGAATGAATACAGCTTTGAAATGAAAAGAAGGTGTTAAGTATGCGGGAAAGAGAAAAGTTTACCTTGAGCATGAATGTGAATAGTTCTCTGAACATAGAAACCAGGGAAGACAGTCTTCATCTCCAACATTCCCTCATCATTCGTAGGCTACATTCCTCTCAACCAAGTTGTATCATTTGTGTGAATATCCGTAACACCGATTTCGTAATCCGTAATATTCATCTCCCTAAGCAGAGTGGGGAATGGAATGTTGGCGTCTCGACCAGTGAAACTGGAATAACTACCAGTGCCATTGCAATGCCAAAAGGCAACGAGAGCATTTGGAAGGGGCTCACATGTCGCCATATCGATAACTCCCACATCGAGAATTAGAGGAATACCGGCTTGGCCTTCGGTCATATCTTGACGGAGAGTCTCGGATCGAGGCCAGTAGTAAGGGCCAGCAGTGACGTCGGCGGCCAAGACACAAGTATCATTCTTGAGGACATCATAGTAAGGCGCTTCGGTGGTGATGGTGTATGTTGCGTTTCCAGATCGCTTGGCGAGAGCTTCTGCGTTTCGTCGTTCATATCGACGTTTGTTGTAGTTTGCAGTTCCGGAAGCGCATCGCTTGGAGAGGTTTGCGGAACGTTTGAGCACTTCTGTTGAAGCTTCTTCGTGGGCAAGAAGTGGTGTGGCGAGAAGGCCGAGGACTGAGAGGTGTTGTAGCTTCATGTTGATGGATTTTCCTGGTTTCAAGCTGGAGAAGCAGATGTGCTGCAAACTGTGTCGATACTTCAATGTAGAAGTAGATGGTGCTCCCTTATATATGCTTTCCAACCCTCACTCATTACCTTTAGATACACATCATCGGTCAATGTGCCTACAATCTGAAAGCCCACATGTAAAGATGTACCGCATATTGTACCTGATTGCCGAACAAATCGCATCATTCGAAAGATCCACCCAGTGGGGTCCCTCCCATACGGCGGAGAGCCAACCGTTAAGGTTAATTAATTATCGGAATGTGGGCGGACAGTCACTACTGAATAAGCAGGAGGAATATGTACACGCGGCAGTGACATTGCCAAGTCTTGGCAATACAACCTCAATGATTACCGAATGTCTATTTCAAAACTGATCCTAGGGAATAGTAATCAGACTTCAAGGGTTGAAAACTACAGCACTATGATAAGATACGCAAGGTGGATGAATACACGGACTACAAATTTTTTTCTCCTTGCAGCTTTCATGTGATTGCTAAGTGAATGATTGGCCATCTAATCCAAAATGTTTAAAACCGGGCGAGCCTTTAAAAAAGAATGACAACTCTCTACCATAGCTGGCGTTGAAAGTCTGTTGTCTTTTGACCTCTGCTTAACAACGTAGATATCATGCCATAGTATATAGTTACTCAACCAATTAGAAATTCTGATTTACCAATCGCTGGAGCATCATTGAAAGAGGATTGATATCATGCTTAATTTCCATGTCAATTAGTGGAGACTTACTGACGGATAGATGATAAACTTTTCCCCGCCTCAGTCCCCAGAATAAAACATGGGGCCGACAATCTAGCGGCTCGTCAATTTGCTTGTGCACCCCTGAGTTATGGCCACCAAGTAGCCAATTGATTGCACGTAATAACATATCATCAGTACGTCACAATCAGGTCGGCTAACCCCTGTTTTTGGTCGCCGAAAATTCGGCAATGCTATACGTTAGCCCAATCTATTCTTCACGTTCCCGACTGATCCAAGAGCAATTAATATAACCTTTGAGATGTCAAATATTCTGGTCTCGGAGAGTTTGTATACTCCAAAAACTCCGACGCGACGATCTTTCTCTACGCAAGAACGCTTCGGGTTGAAGTATCGACTCCCGCGTATGAGAAACCAGGGGTGTTACTGTACTTGAGTAGATGCTTTCTATAGCTAGATAGACTCTTGAATACCACCAAATAATGGTTTGCTTGCTTGTCCACTTGAAGTTGCCGATGTGCTCACCTAAAAGGGTCGAAGTCCCACTTCCACGATAAATGCAGTACCAACATGCTTGTTAGCCAACAGACTTACAATGTGGCACTCAAAATAAGTTGAAATGATTCTTAATTTGACCAGCACTTGGGTTCATGGAGCCTCCCAAATTCCCTTTCAAGTGGAATCGTTATCAAAGTACCCCAAATAGATACGCCTGGACCTATGTTGTGGCTACTTATGGGCTCTTGAAAATGACTCGATCACACTGTTCATTTCGGAGGTTTCCCACAGCAAAACCTTAAGCCATCATGAAATATTCTCGTGTAGTTGGACTCAAGCATGTATCAGTATCATGCAACCACTTTTTGCTGTCCCGAAAGAAAAAAGTTGAAAGAAAGACAACAACAAGTGAGTAAACTATTGAGTGGGACATATATGCCAGCGATTTGGCTGCGAAGTTTTCACACGGAGTCATGTCGGAAGTTCTAGACCAAGGTATTTGCACTAGCACCACTATATCTATATCATTTCTGCTTCTGTACTCTCAACTTGATCAGATCAATACAACCTCCATAGTCAACACGCTTTTCACTAACATGCTTTTATGTTGTGAAGAAGCTCACTGCGTATAGTAACAACATCATGGATCGTAGTATTAGAGACAGACACTTCCAAACTCCTGACCGAAGATAAAGAGGCCCATAAAGCTCTCTCTCACGTGTACTAAGCCCCGTACCATCTTGTTTTTCAACCTCACGTCTTCGAATTCTCCCAACTCACTTTGAGTTGACAACAAAACGGAGAGGATATCACTAGGAATGATGAAAATTCAAGCATAAAATAAGCATAAATTATAGCAAAGTGCGATGAAGTATAAAGAAGCTTGACAGCCCACGTAAATATAGCTGCACAACCCTACTAATGCAAGCTCAACTTTGAGCTTAACACACATATTGCATCCCCTCTTCCGCCAGAACTTCGTTTCAAATCTATACCAGCATTTCTCCTTTCACCAAAGCCCAAAGTCATCAATCTTCAGTCCCATAATATTGGAAATAGCCGTTTACCAACCTCACATCCAATCTCAAGCGACCAAAAATATTGAAAACACACACATTTCAATCAACCATATCCTTCCCAAAACCAGTCATAATCTCAATAGAAACAACTAAAATAAATAAATCAATATCTCCTCAATCTAAAAATCAACTTTTCATTCCCAAAATATTAATCCATCAAATTTTTATCGGATTTTCAAAATGCCATGTTTCCAAAAATTTGATATTTTCTTAGCGAAAAAGTTGAATCAACTAACTATTTTTCAAACCATACTTTTTTTTAAAAAAAAACCCCCAAAAAGTTCAAAAAATTCCGTGGAAAACCCAGAAAAAAGGAAATCAACTATTTCAGATGTGCAACAAACGAGTTCGAACTGTCAAGATCACGAGGTTGTACAGTTTGTGGTTGGTTCATGGAAAGGGGGATTGTTTCTCCGAGAGCCGAATTTGTGCCATGAGGTTAAGGTAGGGCACTGAAAGAACTGGAAGGATTAAGGAGAGATGGGAGATTAGTTTAAAGAACTTTTATAAATGTAATTGTTACTCTAGAGGAGAGAGATAAGTGTGATTGTTTTTGATCCTTGAAAGGTATCTATTTTTGAGGTAATTTGGAACTGGTGCTGCTGGCCTGGGGAGATTGATAGATCTTTATTGGAAAAGACGTCAGGAATTTAAACTTTCTTCCCCTGGAGGAAGACAGGAGATTCATAATAGGTATGAAAATCGAGATATGTACATAGTCTTTGTAAGTCAAGACACCATCTAGGAAGTAAGATTACAAGTTACTTCCTCCATGCTAGATACAAGAACTAGTCATTCGTTATAATCAACTATAAACTATGATTAACTATAATCGACTATTCTCAAGTTACAATGATTTCATAGCAACATTAACATCAACATTAACATCAACACCAACATCAATACCAAAACTTAAGAGATCTATCTCTTGAAGTTTCTAGAAGTATTCAGACTGGAATCCATTCTTCCGAATCAGAAATTCAGAATAATCTCAGAAGCTAAAGAAGATAGACAGGGAGGAATCAGCACTACTGAATAAGATCACGAAGTGATACAAATCCAAACCCCTACAAATCTCAATCTCTCCATCAAAATCAAAATCTCAACCTAAAACATTGAAAGCGCCGAGTTCCAACTACGCAAATTCAAAGCGACAGGTATACGAAGAGGAGTATAGTGGACTATAAGCACCCAAAACCGCAATGATTTCCCCCTCCGAAGGAATACAAAACTCTTCCCAGAATTCAAGCCAAGCCGAATCCCCGTGCGAATACTACACACTACCTATTCGCACTTCTGATATTCAACTAAACTCATCAATATGCTATTTCCAATTTCCAATTTCCAAATCATCATCACATTCCGAAACTCCAATCTCTAGAGGATTATAGATATGTGTCTACAGCTAATTAAGCTGGTACCTCTATCGCCAAGGATCAAGATCTTCTTATTAGGCAAATTAGAAAGAGAGGATTGACTTATATCTCAATACTAGGTAACTAACCTCTTGGGTATTGCTATTCCGTACTCAACCCGAACATGAAAAAATTTAACACCCTCATTCCATCTCTCTAGAAAATTTATCTCTCACCCACAGCCTCACTACTACTACCACGCTCTCCCTCTCCCTCCTAATCACAATCTTTTCTCTTTCCTCCCCATTCTACGCACATTCTGCATTTATTCTCACAAGACTCGATCCAATCCAATCCAATTCATCACCCCACCACCGAGCTGAGCTGAGCTGAATCTAATCCAATGCAAATACTCCCCTGCTCAATACATGTATACTACATACATGCACATCACTTCACCGAATATCATCATCATCATCATCATCATCATCATTACCATCATCATCCTTCCCAATTTTCTCCTCACACTCACTTTCATCCTCCAAATATCTCCACCAAAATACAAAACCTTGCATTACATCACATCACAGCCGCATATATCAATAAAAACTCTCATTTACCCATCTAATTACCCATGACCACCATGTAATACACTAGCAGTCATCTACACTATACCACCTCCCAGCCCACAAGCCCACCCCCAGATTCCCAACTTTCCCAACTTTTCCAGTCATCAACACAATCTAGACTCATCTTCCTCCTTCCAAACCCCAAATTCAAGAAACGGTGTAGTGGGGTAGTGAGTGGGGTAATGAAAGAGCGAGACAGAAAGACAGAGAAGCGAAGAGAAAGTAAGCACATAATGCACACATATGGCTGCATATGATATGCACAACGGATGGCTACACATCTATATTGCCCATCTAATGCGATTGAAGAAAGCCTTTTCGCGGGATATAAAACTACAGTATCTATTCTGCAAGAAGGGGATTGGTCAATTTGTGAGTAAATGGGGTAGTGAGTGAGTTATGAACTAATACATATTGGGGGCTCTTTTGCTATCAAGGTGGTGTGATTTGATTCATGTGACATGGGTATGTGTAGTGATGATATTTGCAAGCGAAAAGGAAGCAATGAAAGGTGACAAGTCCATAATGTGACGTACATCATTATCCGACGTAAAGTTTCGGATGCCGGTTGTTTCGATTCGGTCAAATAGCTTGCCATCACCATCTGAAACCATCGTCACCACGCATGTAATATGCGAAGTACTGTAAGTATCCACGAGGGACCTTGCAAGAACCGAGACACTTGTATATGTATGCATGTGGATCCTTGAATTCATACTCAGTCAAGGAATTCATGGATTCAGCAAATATAACACCTCACGGCTATATGCGTATACGGTGAAGAGCCCGACTGAAAGGATCGCGATACCATGCAATCATTGTCCGTTTCAACTGACGCCGCTAAGCCTAGCTTATGCCCGAGTGGAGAAGTCAAATTAGACTTATCATATCTAATCATGAAGAAACAGTGATCTTGATCGGATGAAGAGCGAATCGGAAGGAAGGATGGGTAGAAAGAATGGACACTTGCATCGATTGCGATCTATCGTAGACCTCTTCTTTCCGGCTGCAAGGCTCGATTGGTACTTGAATAATTGGTTCCATGTCCTCGGGAAGGTGTACTTGGGTATGGTTATTCCGACTTAGGAAAGTTGATTGGGGGAACTAGCTAGGTAGTATTGCGGTTCGTATAGCGGATACGCACATATACGGGTTCTGCCCGACTCCGACGAACGAAATGGTGTTTTAATATGCAATCCAACCTTCAGCACTGAAGCTAATGGTATGATAGATCATATCTTATCAGTTTAGAGATTGTTCTGCAAAGAATTTGCAAATGCAGGGACTATACCGTGTGGGATCAGAAAAATGTGCATAGAAGCGGTGACGTGCGATTTATCACGTTTTCATCGATGACGCACACCAGTCAAATGCGCAGGAAGTCGTTAACCATGTAAGGATGTCTGTTGGTAGAGAGCATATGTGGATAGATCAATGCGAGAATTAGAAAGTAAAACGCAGTAATTGACACAGAATAGACTGATGTGGTACGAAGATGAATATTAGAGTGAAAGTTTATACTTCAACTTTGAGAAATTTGATCTACTGATTCGCTTGAAAGGGGAGAAAGTAAAAAGTATAATTGGGGAAAGAAAGCGAGCGCTTCGCCGTCTCAATTACTTCTTACACCTTGGTAACTTGCACAGAAACTTCGTGACTAGCGCTCTTACGGCCAATGTGAGAACAAGGCGCTTTCCTACTTCTCCAGAATTCATTATTGTCATCGTGCAACTTGGCGCAACCCCCACTAAACGAGACTCCCCTCATTACCGAACATCCTTGAAAACCATACATAATGATAACAATGATGATAATGGATTACAACCCCTACATACTTATGTAGATCATCCCATACATATGACATTTCGATTTGCGATTTGCAATCGGCGGGAGTGAAATCGAATGTATGGAACTATCAATTCCTCGTTTTCGAGGAGCGGGTGCACAGCGTCTCACACGCACGGCATAAGTCGTTGCATATCAGCGAATAGAAGAATGATCAGGTCAGCTACTTATGTTGTAATCCCGAGTTACGGCTAACTGCCTATTATGTGCATGAAGCCTCGAGGTCTCCAGGACGGTAGTGTATATGGTAAATTATAGGATTGGTTGAACTTACAGCATTCGCTCCAAAAACCATCATTAAATGTGTGAATGATTGTTTTGAGAACTGAAGGTCTAGTTTTGTGATGGGGTATTCAAAAAGTGTGGGAGGTAAGTCTTGGACTGGGGTACGAGGCGCCACTACAATGTTAAATGAAACCGGTGGTTTGGAGCCAATGCTCTGTGTATTAAAGACGAGGGGCCACAAATCGGTGGTATCTTATCCGTTAATTTAGTGTGCGCAAGATTCGTGCCATCGGTGAGCCATCCCAATCCTGCCACTTTACTACTAATGAGAGCGCATAATTGAGTTAATTAAAGGCTATTGAAAGATTGAAAGGTACCATGAAGCACCACGAGTTCAGATTGTTTCGGGTGACAAAAATTTGTGTTATCTCGTACAAAAGTCGGAGGTTTGCTCTTCCAGTACTTCATCTCTGTTTCGCAGCGGCCGTTTTTGTCCTATGCGCATGGCGCCCTCGAACTCCTGAGTTGCAAGCCAGATTCATCTGTAGAACGTCTCTACGCATAGAATCTTATGTTGTGTAAGGTCCACTCCGCTGGTAAATCAAAAATGACAGAAAGAAGCCAACCTATTATCGGCAATGATGGCATAATCAAAATAAGCCCCAAGTTTTCTATTGTGAAGTATCCAGCATATTACCGGCATAACCATTAGAAGAGATATCAGATCAGCAGATCATCTTTGAGCCCCTCGTAAATTGTTCTTGCTTCACGAGTAGCCAATGATGGCAGGAGAGACGGAGATAAAAGAGAAGAGGACAAGAAATTTTCTTGTTTCAATAATTCATGTAGGAGCGGTGAGGCCTGGTGAGGAAAGTGGTGCCTAATACCATGTGCATAGAGCTATCCGGGTGAATTCTCACGATATCTGACGATGTATGCTGTTCCTTTTCTTCTGCTAAAAAAAGAAGCTGACGGTGAGAAAGAAAATATATGGGGTGGAATTTGACTGACCTCGATAGAGTGTGGGGGTTCTATTATTGATGGGAGCTGATGGGAGATGCTAGAGAATATGAGATGTATAAGATGAATGAAGATCACTGCAACAAAGTGAGAAATTTGGAATCCGCACAACACTCCACTTTGTACTTCGAAGAAATTGTGCTTTACTTCTACGGCCATAAACAAGCTGAAAGACCTCTTTGAATTATTTGAAGCCTTCTAGCCTTGACGCCATTGAAGATATATTCATCTTCACATAACATTCCACCTTTACCACAGTTGCGCACCATTTAAACTTTGTATCGTCAATCCTATAATGTCGTACTCTAGCGAAGCCTATGACTGCTGTTTCAATGGCAATTTGTTAGAAACATGTCAGTATTGCGGTGGTTCTCCACGAGAGTATGTAATTATCTTCAAGTACCTCTATGCCAAGCTTCATTTTCAAACCAACCTATTTTTTTTCTTGCAAATTCATAAATTCTAACAAGATATCTTAGACCACCCTGTCCTACCTGCAGAGGCACCGGAATATCTCACAGACCTTGCCCCTATCACTCCAGTTCTGCAAGCTACTATTCCAATAATCTGCAGACTGTACCGGCTCATAGAAATCGGGAAGTGAGGCGCTCTTCTGGAAGGAGCAAGAATACCCATAGTGGCAGAACTGTCAGATAACTGGGCTCCTGATGTACTACGAGTCAGAAACAGGGGACGAATTTTATCCTTATTGGGTTTTGGCGTTGATTTTTTTCTGATGACTTTGGTATCAAATGAATTAGCAATTCACCCTTTGGCTAGACCCCAACGCGGAGAATGGAGTACCCTGTCCTAAAAATTAGCTTTAATCAGGTTAGGACTAAGCAAAGATCCGGAACTGTGAAGCAGGGAGCCCAAATTTCACGGCTATAGCATGGAGAGTAGGACCCGGTCCCATATGACAATTCGAAAGTTATTCACAACGGTAGACACGGAAAGACAGGCGGAAGAAGGCCCGAGGTTGGGTACCATTGAGACCGATCGATGGAAGAAATGGAGTTGGTAGTGCGGATCTTTTCTGAGGCTTCGGAACGATGGATATTCATGGTCAATCTATCGGGATGCAAATAATTGGTCGAATGTACAAGGGCAGTTTTGTGACTCGGGTCATTTTGTGATTCGGAATGCTGAACAATAACATTATGGGAGTCGATGGTCCGAAACCTTTCTCAGTTGCGAGTACCACACTTTGAGAAGCCAATTAGAAGAGTATTTCGGTAGATCATACCATCGAAGGAGGATGACAGTCCTTTTGCTAGTGTCAAGGAGCCTTTTTCATATTCTTTCCTTGTGGTTTACAGCAAGATTCGGTGCTACCTTGAGATGAAGACTCAAACGCACAAACTCTAGTGTTTCGATCGAGCTTGGTTCGTCAACCTATACCAGTCTTCAGATTTCACACGTGGGATGTTGTTGTATCTCTGTACTCTTCATTCGCAGTATTTATTTATATGAGGTGTCCTGATTTGGTCGAGATGGTTGATGGAAGCACAAGAAACATGGATGGCGTACAAATGGGGAGATTTGTCACGGGGACATTATTTCTGGATGCTGGCGGTGGGAAAGCGTACTGCGTTACTTTTGCAAGTATAGGAGGTGAGCTTGGGAGTTTTTGATGATTGCAGATAAAATGAATTGATTTTCCCATTACTATTCGTGTATATTGAATGAATGAACATGATTCGGTGTTCGAGATTGAATTTGAAACGAGTTTCTGCTTTTCATCTTCGAATGTTCTCGCTTCCAGTGAGTATCAAATACGCCACAGGAGGGCACGACATACTTGGTGGCAATAGCGCAAACGCGTGCGAGTAAATATTGTACTGTGACCAGGAGTCAAATTGCCCATTGCTGATAACGTCGCTGACAAACAATTTCATTGGGATATCGAATCCTCAACTCCTTCCTCATTTGACCATTGGTGTCTTCCACATTGAGTGGAAAACATCGTCAAACACTCGCACATGTTTGTGGTATCCATAGCCTCACCAAGAAAATGCTTGCACAGCATATGAGAATCCGCCAATGAGAACTGCATATTTTTTCATTGGTGCCAGCATTTCCACACCTTCTGGTGAACATCGTCGACACGCTATTTTTTCCTTGCTTAGTTTGCTTGGTCCCCGATGAGGAGCGCATCTCAGCTGGCAAGCTTACTATAGAATCCCATCTCAGGAAGTGACAGAAAGCACAAAATCTCGATATACAGCCAGAACGATTAAGTAGTACGACATGGCATTAGCGGCTGTAGATGCATGCAACTTGTCAATACAATGTTCCGATGTTATGGAACCGGCCATCTGACTGATAATGTTCCCAGGAGAATGTAATAGCTGATATAAAAGACGAAGGTCAAGCGAATCAGTTGATCCATCATCCGGGACGGGTTACGTGTCCTCCTTCCCGCTTTTACTACATGAACGTCGGGATTGTGATATCGTATGTCGCTATCTTCTTGCCACAAGAATGGAAGAAATTTCTCTGCATAGTTGTGACATGGTTATGGAGATATACTACACATATATCCGGCGTGATTAATTCATCTCATCGATATGAACAGCCGATAAATTCCGCAGCACGTCTATGAAAGTCGTGCTATATGACAAAAATATGTGAGTGAGGGCGATCAAGTACATCGTAAGCCCCTTGTTGTAATTCACTGTAGTTTCCGGTGTCCAGATTCGCAAATGGAGATAGAAAGTAACAATCCTGCCAGGTATGTAAAACAAGAAGGGTATAAACCACTAAGTCTCAGTGTGACACCACACCACAGTCACGTGTTTCCACTGATCGTGTTGCACCACATTGAAGAAAATCGCGATTGCAGGATTCGGATGAAGACTATCATAAGATTGGTTAATGGAAGAATATGGTTCGATTGAAGGAAAAACACCTGCATGTGACTATCAGCATACGCAACTAGTATGTATGAATGAGATTCTACTTGGTAAAGAAATGCCTAATTCCAATAATGTCCTGATCTTCGTCCTTCATGAGCAAAAGAGTGATATTTTGGGCTCGGGTTTCGAGAATGTTGTAATGTACAACAGTAAACTGTTTGATTTCTCTCACTCTTGAAGACAATCTATACTTCTGGTGATCTTCAGCCTTGAAACCCTTTGGTCATACTCTCTCAGCATGTTCCTACCATCTGCTTAACGAGGAGGAAGTATTGTAACAAGCCATTTCTACCCCTACTACGCCAACAATTTTTCTTACCTCGAGATTCAAGAGCTTTGTGTTTCTTTCGCTTTGTCGTCGGCAGCGAAGTATGCATAAAGTATGCATACACAGTAGAGAGACAAACAGGTTGGCATCTCCATGTTCTGATATATGCGATCAAATTTTGGGCATCACAAGAATGTACAAGAGCAACAACACTCTATTGGTGGAATTCATGTGATGATCGCAATTGTCTCCATCATATCATACATCTTGTACGTTGAAATACTCTATCACATGATGGATAAAATGCTGCTATGATTTCTCATCTTTCAAAACGTTGGCGACGTGTACCTATGTATACTAACTCCGTGGTCGTTCCCCTAGTTTAACGTTGGTAAAGATGGAGCAGAAGTTTTGTATGATCAAAGATACAACGACATTACGCCGATTGAAGTTCGATGAGGATGAAATAAAAATCTCATATTTTTGATAATTCGCGATGAAGAATGAAGTTGAAGATATGCTCAAGCCTGATGTTCCGAGCAAAGGCCGCCACTTAGCGTTGGAACTCCTTCCCCAAATCCGACATTCTCATTACGCTAAGTGTTACTATGCCTTCTCTTTCTTCGTCGTCTCCACAAACTTATGCCCATCAAATGATTACTGAGACTGACAAAAATATGAATAAAAACTCACCTCGTACAGTTCCATTTCCTCGAGACTATCAGAAAACACACAGAAAGTGGAATTAATACATACATGCTCACGACTTCTATGAAAATCCGATAACCTGTGAGCTCAATACTAAGCTTGAAGAGAAGTATACATGAGTGGGCGTTTATCTTCACGGATGATTGACTTTGAATACAGACAGAAAGATGGGATGAAAGATCAAACCATCGTTTCAAGACTTCAAACACGATCGTAATAATTATCCACCCACACAATGGACCAAAGAAATCGTGTGCCAAAATGTGAATTTACAGACGTAGCCACGCCCTGTCTCCTTTCAATATTCTCATTCAGATTTGGCAAGTGGCTCTTCAGACTGAGATGTTTCTAGCATGTAATTTGATCGTGCGATTTTGTCATCCAACGAAGCGCCTCCTATTTTTGGTGAAAAGCCAAATCGGTCGTATTTGGCTGTTCGCCGATTAGGCCACAAAGTCAATTGATTCGAGTGGGCGCCGCGCCGCACCGAACCGATGAAGCATTGAATGTATCCTCTAGGATCTCTCCAATTTTCACATTTGTTTATGGCGAGGTCATATGAGCTGTCAATGCCTGTAATGGGTAGCCTCGGTTTCATGAAATTATGGACAAGGCGGACTTGAGCGATCAAAGTGGAATGAATGTACGCGTTTAAACTTTATCCTCGCTCTCGGTCTCCTATTCACAGATTTCAAACCTCGGCATTCCGGCTTTGAAGCCCGAGTTCACGATGGAGTCAATCTTTCTCAAAGATGCAAATCATGCAATGCTAGAAACGGTTGGCAGATGACTATTGATTGAGAAGCAAGAGTCTCGACCATCAGTTGCTCCATCTTGCGTTTCAACTCCTGATCGCTGTCAATGTTGTCTAACGCACATATGTGGATCTAATGAAAATTTCTTTCATGGGCGTTAAGATTTTGCGGGGGAAAACAAGGGAAGAAGAATGAAGCGGTGTTCTTCAGCCCTGTTGCTTCTACATTGGTAAGGGGTGAGCTTGTGAAGTTGTGGGGAATGAATTAAAAGTTTTCAGTGTGTTGACATCACTAGAAAATCTCTTTTCAGTTCTGACTCTAAATTCTATGGAGCTTTGAGTTGGTAAAGGTTTATTTGGAAAGACATTCAAGGAAAAAAAAGAAAAAGAAAAAAGGCGAGGGAAAAAGAGGAAAAAGAGAAGATGTCTTTAGATACAATGGTCTCATTGGTTCATTTCGATTAAATGATGGCATCAAAATGACAGTCCACAGAGACATTGAGACATTGAGACATTAAGCCATCATTTCGCCATCTCGCCATCACTGCGGAATATTGCCCTTGTCATAAGTTGTCAGCACACAATTTTGGGTTTTCATGGTACGGTACCTGAATATCTAAAGCCGAGCGGAGAATTTTGAATTGGATAGCTACCTAGGTACGTACAGTCAGGTAAATAAGCTAATTGGCGGTAAGACGAGGCTCTTTCGTAGTTTAGGTTAGGTGGGAGGTTACCCGAGTACGACTCAACACCTGCAGTTGATGGGTAAGCTTACATATATAGAAAAATTGATGAGATCTGGAAAGATGATGGCGATATATGGCGATATATCATTAAGAGTTGACAATTCAATTCAATGATTTCTTTTGAAATGATGTTTTCCATAACATGAAGCACGTTTTACATGGGCACAATTGATACGTAGAGATACATACATAAGTAGTCAAGTATCCATTAGACTTGATCAACAATTACAAAACGCATAAGAAACAAATCAACTCATCTCTTCCATACATGGTGCCACTTTCTTTGACACTCTGCACTCAAGGAAAGCTCTCACCGTACCACACACACCACATGGCCAATTAGTAACTTGTCCCAAGCGTAATTTTTCTGCTCAATTCATCGACTTGGCAAGTTGGCACGCATGAGAGATCTGATGCGAAATTGCTGACGAAATGGGAACTATTCCTAGAGTCACTCACGATGTTGCAAGATCGACTGGATATCCGAATTTCAATTACCCCCAGGTTTGCTCAGAGGCCAGGGACAAGACCAGGAGGCCCAGGATCATACGAACAAGGATAGACAAGGAAGAAGCTAAAAATGATCATTTTTCGCGCATTTTCTCCTTAAGCGAATGGAAATAGAAGGATCTAGCGTTCAGTGATTTCGTAATAGTAACCACAAAATTCATCACGAGTGCGAGAACTTTGGTAACTTTGGCAACTTTGCTTCAAATTGGTTGGTAGGAAGTTGGTACGTGCGAGTAATTGTATGGAAAATGACTTCTCATGGTTGTTTAGTTCACAGCAAAGCGGAGAGCGGTTACCTCTAACTGCAAAGTGTCAAACATCGTGAGAAATTTAGAATGCGAAATGCGTTGGAAAGTTTGAAGGAAACATTCTTGAACAAGGAAATAATGAAAGAGAAAAAAACTTTTTATTTATTTTTAGTTAGATGACTCGTATTGTGAAAAAGAGTCACCTGCACTATGTATTCTATATACAAAGTGAGGAGTAATAATAGAAGGATTAAGGAGAAAAAAGGATATAAGAAAACATTGGCCCACATTCCTTTGCTCTTGCCTACCTACTCTTACTCAAATAATACATCAGATCAATATCAAACTACTACTATCACTACTACGCACTCATACAATCAAAAAGCTACTATAGTTTCATCATCGATTCACTTTATAACCTAAACATTTACTACACTCAACCATAAACTACTTCACTACATCACATCAACTTGACTACCTCATCAACCAATCTTCAAGAAGCACTCACAACCTTTGAATACTTTCAAACACCCTTCAATCAACTACCAAACCTACATCTATATCCTCAACAACCAACCAAATAAGCAAACAAACAAACAAACAAACCGCAGCCATGACAACCCGATACCAAGTCACCGAACCTCACCCTCACGTCGCCACATCCTCATTCATCCATTCCGGCCGCGGTGGAGCAGGAAACACATTCAAAGCCCCCAAGACCACCAACGGTAGCAACGCCCGAGGTCCCGCCTCCCTCTTCACTCTCGGTCTACCCCAAACCTCATCTAAATTCAGCAGCGGTCGCGGCGGCGCCGGCAACATTCTCCCCACCTCCAAGAAAGCACCCTTCTCCTTCGACGAAGAACTCGAACGTCAAAGCACCCGCGAAAAGAAGATGAGCGAAGGAGGCATGTGGCACGTTGGACGCGGCGGCGCCGGAAACTACACCAGTGGCCGACCCGCCAGCGAACGCAAGAGCTCAACCAGCTCCGAGGATAGCAATGGGAGCATTCGAAGTGCGCGCAGTGGAGGATTCCTCGAGCGCTGGACTTCGAGGAACTCGACGAGAACGGCGTAGGAGTTGAGAGATTTTTTTTTTCTTTTCTTTCAAAGAAGTCTCGAGACATGCATGCATTCTTGTGCATGTATTTGCATTACGATACCTATGTTTTTTTCTTCACAGCGCGGCGCTGTACTCTATTGCATGGTTTTACCTATCTGGGGAGGCAGATAGACACACCTCCGCATTTCAACACTCAAAAGCATTATGATGGCGTTTTCAACATTACTACTTCACCCTCTTAATACACACACACACACAACATCTCATCTCATCATCTCGCATTCAACATAAACGGCGCAACAAACGGGGAGGGGGAAACAAATCCACCAGTCAACAAATGGCATATAGGCAGGAAAGGAACGGGAAGGAAAGGAAACGGGGGCACACAAAAAGTTATCTGATGTTATTTACCATTCCATTTCCTTTTTTTTTTCTTTGGTCGAATGAGCGATTGGCGCTGCATGTATGTTATCACCCAAAGTACCTACCTAGTCACTTTATGATACCCCGGATTTTTTCTATGTTTGGGGAGACAGGGGAGACTGGTTAGTTGGTTGGTTTAGTAGGATATTTCTTCGTTGTGAAGATTTTACATTATATTACATACAATACAATACGATACGATTAATACAAATCCAATCTCAATCTCAATCTCAATTTTTACAATTATTTGTTGTTAACTCTGGAGCAAATCTGAGAATACCTAATAAAGCCATCAAGGTTACAGATCAACCAACTCAACTCAACTCCTGCCAATACCCCGCTTGGCACAACCATAATCATAATCATCATCATAATCATCATCATAATCATCATCAAAACACTAGTGCATGCGTGTATGACTAATGAATACATAAAACATACCTACTGGGTAAACCAAGACACTTATTTTTATACTTACACACCTACCTACACAGCACAGCACAGCACAGCACAACTTCCCGCTCCCGGATATTGGGTCTCATTACCTAGATACCTAAGATAGGTAATTAACTTCTTATACTACCGGTATATTCTCATTCTCCTTTTTCCCTTTATCTACGAAGACTGACTCCTTTTCCTCTCCTGCATGAATTGAAATGAGCTGAGCTGAGCTGGTAAATTATCTTTTTCTGAGTCGGTATTACATTCCAGAGATGGAAATCGAAATCGAAATCGAAATCGAAATCGAAATAGAAGTGAATAATTCCCTCATGGAGACGACGGACTACGGACTCGAGGGATATACAGTGAGTGCACGTGTGGAGTAATTGGATATGGATGCGTGTGGACTTACTGAGACATGTGTTATATTATATATGCTATGGTGAGGTGTCCCAATGGAGATTTCGATTGTGTAAGAGAATTGTTGGAGGGGCTTGTTGGGGGTGGGTAGGCAGGCAGGTAGGTAGGTATGGAGTACATTATTCCATCGCATCGCATCGCATCATATCACATCATTTTCTACCATATGTCTGCATCTGTATCTGTGGGCTGTGCCTCACCTACGCCTATATTCTGGTTTCTCCGCATTTTGGGTTGGGAAATTAGAGGAGACGGGATGGGAGAAGGAGGGGAGGAGATGATAGAATATGACTATTGATTTGATTTGATTTGATTTCATTTGGTTTCTTTGTGATTTCTAGAAGATAGATGGATGGATGGATGGGTGAGGTAATGTAGGGATCGAAAAGGGGAGATTGAGACAGAGGTATACATGTGTTAGGTATTTAGACATGTGTTCTATTTAGAATAAAGGGGAATTTGAGGTGTGCATTGGTGATGAGGCGATATGAGTAAGGCGATGTGGATTGTGAAGTGAAGTGTGAGTTTCAGGTTTCATGTGTATGTATGTACGTACTAGGTATGTATATATGCACTAGTATACATATATATGATACATACAGAGGAAGTAGATTTCCATCTCACACGAATCAACAATCCCATAAATGATTCAATTGACAAAAACGTGATTGCTGCTTTAGCTAGAGGCAGATGGTATATAATATAAATCTCATCTCATCGTAGGTATTGTATTATAATTACTCAGTCCCGTATATAATCTTATTTTCGACATATAACTTAATTTTCCTCGTACAATACATAGTTCTCCGTATTGCATAAAGTACCTATCTATCAGTACTTAGATAATAATCTATTTTATCCTTTCCCTTCCCCCTAATAACAAATAACCCCGTATATAACCGCTCCGTTATTGTTTCGCGCTTTAATTTTAAATTTTTGCTTTCCGTACTTGCTTATTGTTTCTTGCTTACAACATTCTTCCCTCCACAATAAAACAAACAAAACTAATGCCAAGACAGCCTCGCTCGCTCCCCCCCTCCCCCGGACCCCGCATTATCCGGTCTCGTGGAGATGCTGCGTTATGCTTAGGTAGGTGTGGTATGAATTGATTAATTAGTCATTAACTTTTCATGTGGCGTTTTGGGCTCTGGGTCTGGGGTTTTGAGTTTTGCGTTTTGAGGTGGGTGCTGGGTGCTGGGGAGGGGTTGGGGAGGGGGTGAAGTGAAAGAAGATGTTGGGGGTTTAAGATTTGGTACTTCGGTTGTGTCTACCGTATTGCAGATTGAGAGATGGATATTGTGTATACCTATGTTCTCTGTTTTTCGAATTCATCTGTCTATTTAAAGCTAGAATTTTGACGGGAGTGATTTTGAGGATTGAGAATTCTGGGATCCTAGAGGTTCGAGGATCTGAGGGTTCCTAGAGGTGGCGAGTTGAGTGCACTTACATACTGCTAGGTTATCTTACCTGGTTCTATGCAGATGGAGATGGAGATCAGAATCTGGGGAATATCAGATGACTCTTGTGACTTGTTAGTCCTGTGTGGGTAACGTGGGTGACGTACTCTGGGGTTTGGAATTTTAGGCTCGGAGACTGTAGGTACGAGTCATGATTACAACGCCACATGAATCAAATAAATCTGGTGGATTGGAGAAAGGGTAGGGGATGTTTCGTTTTAATACTCTGTTCTTGTGGGGTTTGGCTGCTTGGGGAGGGAGGGTTAAGTGTACTTTTGATTTCTGTGTATGTGTTCTTTTGATTCGTGTGAATGGGATTGATATCGTGCAGATAGATAGATCGATGAAAGCTTTTGTTACGGTATCCTCATCTTCATATGGAGGTCTTTATGTGCAATCTGAGCATTGTATTGTAAGATCTTATCATACAAATTAGATGTAGCGAGTCGGCAAGTTGAGATAGAAGGAGAGGTTAATGTGCGTGTATTCTGTATTATCTCGTTGCTTACACGGGTGGATTTGTTTCGTTCCCTCCTTATTGCAATCAAGATTCATCACAATCTTGAAGTCATTTCTTCTTGAGAATTCTTAGAATCCTTAATCCCAGTCTTTTTTCCGTGAATGCGGTCATATTCATGGTTGTATAGCACAAATAGAACACACACATAGAATATCATCAGATACGACAGTTTGTATCTCCGCCTACTTCCACGAATAACTCTCTTTCTTCTTGGCTGCGGGTTGCCAAACTACGTTTCATATGCATGACACAGTCGTACACACTCGCATTCTGAACACCACAGTTCTATTATTCCTTCATTCCTGCATTTCCAGAATGTGATTGATACTTTTCAAAAAGCGCATGCCTACATATCTCCATCATCTTCATCCTCATCTTAGAGTTAGAAAGAACTTTCTTGCTTGTCTAGCAAAAATAATCTATCGTTGAACTTAGAGGTGAAAGCGCTCATATTTATTTAAACTAAGATGTATATGGTAAGACAGATATAAAGAACTCAAAACTTCTAGCTCTCTCTGTCTCATAAAGCACACTCAGAAACTAACAAATCGTAAACTTGCGAAATGATTTTTGGCCCTCTTTCATGAGGGGGTTTCTCCGGACGCTGAGGTCAAGTTGCTCTAGAAATGCGATTACGCAGTACGACTACATCTTTGACTTACAACTCTAGAGTTCGAATAAATTTGAAGAGGGAATATAAACATGCTTTTGTGCCGGAAATCAAAAAGAGAGAATCGAATGTGTTTCGGTACAAGATGTAATAGGTAGATGGGACCACATACTAGAAGTCCAGACGTGGATGGAAGTGTGGAGAGAACTGTATGGGTTAATCTCAATTGGAAATTTTGGTGATGAATTCGAGCTTGATGTATAAGGAAAGATTAGGATAGTTGAGAACTTGAGATGACGAGCACGAATCATAATTTTACTTAGCATCATCATTAGAGATACTAGGCATGATCTAGATGATTGGAATGCGTGAGCTCAAATCAAGAATCTTTATCTCTGAGTGAAATATTACCTCGATAATATGCAATAGATAGGAGACGGGATCTCTAGCGTCTCATAGAGAGAAATTTTTTATTATGTGATGCATGATTTATATGTTCCTGTACTATCCTAATCTTCCGATTGTTCTTCTTCCCCTTGGGGGGGTATATGACCAGATCATCTTTAATCTTTCCATCTTCTCGGCTTTTAATTCTCTGTATGCTCTGAATGATGGGTTTCTGGCGCCTGTGGCTAAGAATACTTCCTGCTCCGAAATGTCTTTCTATGTCTTGTTGTATCGCTTATTGCTGATGAGCGATTTCTTACCTGTGTATTGATTTTTTGTTCGAGGAAATAGTAGCAGGGCCTGTATTGCTGGTTTCTTTGCCAGTTTTCTTGCATCCAAACGAAGGATCAGAGTCGATTTGATTGAGGCTCGTGGTGCGGAATCGTGCCCATCAGGACCCGCTTTGATCTCTATGGGAGTATGGCTACTTTGGGATCTGGCACTCGAAAGAACGCGACTCGTGTTCCCATGTACAAGATAGCTGGTTACCTTTCCTGTTGAGTAAGTGTTCTCCGAGAGGAGATCTGCGGGGAGCCGAGTCTTCACTATCATCAAATGGATGCCTTTTACTCAATGGAAACAGATGTGAAATTGCGTATATTGCTTTACTCGGTTTGCGCAAAATATTGCTTCATTTCTGACACTGATGTTGACCGGTTTTATGAAGATCTTGATATCGTTGGATGTATAGTTATAAATCAGCCAACAATCCATGAATCTTATCGGTGTTTTTAGTCAGACTAGCATGGTTTTATTACACATATTAATGTACGTCTGTGGCCGTTACTTAATGGTTGATGACCAGATTGGTTGTTTGCTGTTAATAGCTTTACATGTGAAGGACTTGCACTAAATGTAGAGCTGATGGAGCCTGAGCGGGGTAAGCAGTCTCTCCGTAGAGTTTTGTAGGGTGAGTCTACTAAAAGTTCATACAACTTGTGATGTTGAAGTTTGAGGGTATTGTTTTGTTCTTGGTTTCTTATAGTTATTTGAGTTGTACTTTCTTTTCTGGAATCTATATATTGGTCCAAAGCTCACAGGGCTGTATAGATAGCAATTAATGCCATACTTGAGAAGAAGAGATATAGGCATAACACGTATAGCACATTTTCCTTGGAGATGAGTTGGATTGGTGGCACTGGTAACGCTTGTTATTATTTAGTGCGGGTGAGAGTTGGGCGTTGCTGAAAGCCGGTGCTATGTTCATAATGTGTGGTATCAAATGCGAGTCTCGCAAGGGCTCGTCTAGTCACCGAGGAGTTGCAGAAGTCAATTGAGTGGTGAAGACAATGAGTGAGCCATCACCATGAGATTTGAGTTGTAAATGTTTGTTTATATAGAGGTATCGCTTTTGGGGTATAAGCCAGGTCTCTTATTTTGTTTGTTGTTGTCTATGTAGAGATAGATACAAACGATTGGGGCTATAGAAATAGTTATGGTTACAAACCGCAAGTTTATAAAATCTGCAGTATTGTAATATATCAATTTACCATAGTCCGAGGACTTTTTTATGAACTTACTACAATCTGCAGTTTGGTAGTACTCCGAGCCTTTGAATGAAGAAATACAGCTCATTTATTCGAAAGGCTCGTATTTTTGCATTTGCCAATACTAAAGTTTTAACACCCTGTCCATCCAACAATCGACAGAGGTCTCTGGTTTCTCGAAGTCTAGCTAGGGCTTGGTAAAGAATTTGGCTTTGGTTTACCCTTGAAGTTATTGGATGACCCGCTCAGTATCTACTCGCTAGACATTCGAAAGTGTTGCTATTGCCGTGGCGTGGTGTGGCAATCGAGTTGTCCGGAATAATTGAGCCGTGGGTATTTACGTTTATATTGCAAGTTATGCGATATCTAGCATGAGTCAACCTAATTCTATATTCCAAAGCCACTCTGGATTAAAGAAAATGTCAATGCATTCATCTCTGAAGAGGTTTCAGCCAAAGACGAGGGTGCTGACAATAAAAGTGTTGAGAAGCATCATGTGAAGGTAGGATGACGCAATAGATATACAGATGCATTAGTCTAACAATGGAATTATACGATTTTTTAAGTTCATCATTTTCTAAGAGATTCAACATTGTTTGTTGTGTTGTGCCAATGAGTCAAGGTTTGTGAGTAAAAAAACATATTTTACCCCGTGTTTCGCTCGGCTATAACCGAGAAATTAGCAAGCAATTAGACCACTCTCACAATACCAAAGATCAACAATTAACAAACAACAACTCATGGACTGGTTGCTAAGGAATTTGTTCAATGAGTTGTTTATTTTTTTATGAGATTTCAGTCTACGTGAATTGTTTGATCATGCTTTAATTTATTCAGATTAATTTGTGATTTCCAAACAATTAACAAGCCAAGGTCTTGGAGGGCACTTCCTTTTTTTTAAACCTAATTGAGCTAAATGGCGCATCCTATCTAGATGATTATAGTCAAGCTAGCGTATCACTGAATATCTATGTCAGACTATGAAACATCAGGCATGCAACAATTGTTATGTACTTGCTATTTCTGTAAAATTTAGTCTAACACGGGATCTTGATGCGGGAAATAATGTTGAGAGCCTATATTATTCTCTCTTGTAACTGGCCAGCTGATTAAAAAGATGTGAATATGCCTTTATGTTGCTCATCTGAAACTCTAGTGGCGTTCTTAAATGAGCTAGTGAAAGGTACTTTCCGTCATGTCCCGAATTGTTCTATATTCAATATGCTAGCCCGAATATTTTGGAAATTAGATGAATTCTACTGGCTACTCAGTACATTTGAAAGCCCCACATATTTTACAGACATGCAACAGAAGAGCCTGAGGTGGTGGATATCTCCCCGGGCACCCGTGCCATGTGCTAGACAGCCCTTATGTGAATATGAAGAGCCAATAAAAGCTTCAGAAAGGTTATCACAACCTCATGGGGGTTTAAGAAATAAGAGATGGGACAGAAGTTCAGATATCTAAGGCGGTTGGCGCAGTTATTTTGACCGCCTGGATAGGGTTGGTTGAAATTCTTGATAGGTAGACATTGGGTTGCTGAAAATTGTCAAAACAACCACAAATACTTTGAATCAAATCAAAGTCCTCGAAATAAACAAATCAAAACCAAATTCTCACAATATCCACCACTAGCTCATCAAGATGGGTCAGTTCCCGGCAAGAATCATGTTGACGCTTCTCATTGTCGGCTGCACTCTTGTATGTGTCTTATCAAATGCTTTCAGGAAAATTTCAAGGGCGTTTCGCAAATTTGCAGCACTTAGATTCGAATGTATACTAGTGATTGGTCATTAAGTTTCTCCTATACTACATCTGCCAGAAGTTGGGAGAGTATCACGACGATCGACTTACCCGGAAGGTCCACGACTATGAGATGGAAAGACGTGAGAGAGGCAGTGCTAGCTTTGATGGTGTTGACGGCGATAGGGGAGGAGGAACCGCTGCTGCCAGAGATATTGAAGACACTACTGCTAGCGGAGCTGGTGGAGCTCTAGAGGGAGAAGATAATGGAGATATTGGATTGGCTCGTACCCTACCTTTGGAGGGATATTGGTTCGGCTCGCACTTTGCCGTTGGAGGAATGAGTAATAATGATGTCTTCTACGCCTGCGGGCGAAGAGACCTGATTTAATTCACAATCCAATCTTCATTCCCGCGCACAACTTTTATTATCAGATTTCTATGTATTTTATGGTGATGTCAAGTGGCTAGTGAACAGCAAGCGATTGGTAACGAATCGACGGCGAATAACAAAAGGGAAGTACTCTTTGACCTTGTTCCAAATACCAAACACTGGCATCCTTAGTAGCTTCGGTAAGATGTTATTGACCTACTACAAGGAGCGAATGGCAACCGATAACTCCCAGTAAACTTTCAGTAAGACAAAGCTAACAACTACAAAGAGTCTGGCCGCAGAACAAGTGTAGCCTCATTAGCTTTGATAAGATGGACTGGGTATCTAATGGAAATCCAAAGGTATGGAATAATATCATGCAGAGGCTTTGTGAGGAGGAGCTAACTATTGCAAAGACTCTGAATACAGGAAAAACTACAACCTTAGGAGCTTCGACAAGACAAGAGCAAAGACAAGAACAAGAACTACGACTTTCTGGTCTTCTAGACCACATGGACAGGCATCTCATCAAATACACTCGGCAGAAACAGAAAAAATCAAGGGTAGCAACAAACATGAGAAGCTGTCATCAAAAGAATACTGGGGCTGCACCACTCATTGCAGAAAGATTTTTGATGCCACAGTAGCACAAGGGTGGATGAAGTTGAGATAGAAGGGTATATTTTCGAAAACAAGAACAAAGCCAAATCATATCCACTCGAAGGTTCCTTACGCTGTATAGATACATTTCCAAGAATTACAACAAGATTTTTTGAAGTTAGGGTCGAGAGG
Source organism: Botrytis byssoidea (assembly GCF_014898295.1). NCBI lineage: Eukaryota > Fungi > Ascomycota > Leotiomycetes > Helotiales > Sclerotiniaceae > Botrytis > Botrytis byssoidea. The sequence goes on along the minus strand of NW_024065862.1, from coordinate 214,605 downwards.
GTGTTGCAAGTTGATCATAAATTGTCGAAAAGTGGTGGATTTGATCATGTCTCTCGTCGAATGTGGTTGGACTTGGAACAGCTAAATGTGCAAAACGAAAAAGACTTTTACAATCTGCAACAAAATTCAGACATTGGCACAGATATACCCCTTAATGATAGAGAAGGATGATGGAAATGAAGAAATCGCGTGGTTGTGGTTTTTAGTGCATGTAGATCCATTGATTGATACAAGAACAGTGGAGTGTGAGGTTTTGTTGTCAAATTTGTGTGCATCTTCTTATGTTATATTAGAAGCAGTTGCGTAGTTGGGTCTAAAGTAATAGGATTAAGAGCTCACTTGAAGCCTGGGTACCAATTCCGGGAGGAATTGCTCTTGATACTTAATCTTCTGCACGTATTCCTCATTTCACCTTTATCGTGTGAACCTGCTTGCTATTACTCAGGGATTAGATGTTGGTAAATCTCTGCTTTACAATCTTAAGATTGTCCATGACTGGTACATCCCCACGTAATTGCATTTTCATCAAGACACGATGCCATGATAATGAGTCCATCTTGAGTAGACTCGGTCATTGGAGTCTCCAGTGACTGCCATCTCTTGAAACCTCAAGCTGCTGCTGAGATTCCTGTGCCATTGTGATGAATCCTTCAATTGTGATTCGTAGATCCTTGAAACATTGGGAGTAAAGAGGATTCTTCTGGTTGAGAGATTCTCCTGCCCAGAATACCGAAGAAGAAAGTCGTGAATAATTACGACCGATGTATCTAGATTAGCCGCTGGCGGCCATCATATTGTTAGCTGCCAAATACATAACTCAAAGTCATTTCCGGTGAATTGAATTCCCATTTCATAGCAAGAAGATGTGAAATGCCCCTGCGAGAATCAGCTCATACACGAAAAGGTGCATTCCTCATTGGGAAGGTAGCTAGAAGATGGTGTCAGAGCGTCTTCGGTCCTTCAATCGTTTAGCTGTCCTTTTTCAACATCAACACCAACGTCTTTTCCATTTCCATCATGGTTTCAATTGAAACCGCATGATTGACGTTGCATGTCTATTTTCTGGGACGGCATAGATGGTAATACCCGAGACATGCAATCAGCCACCCCAATTGTTTGCGCATGTAACCCTGCACATCGCCATCCAGGGTTGCACAGACTCGCTCGGGAACCATCTATCATCATGCATACATACATACCTCACTACCTACAACAATCCGCTAACTGGCATACTTCATAGTTTTCGAAGATTTCCAATTGATCTGGCTTCTTACGATAAAACCCCTGCGAATACATCAATTAGAGTTTCGGCGATACGGACTTCTTCCTCCAATCCTTCGATTGTGCCGCTGACAACAAAAATTCTTCCCCTCGTCTCTAAGTGTGTCGCGGATAGGTATATACAAGACGGCTCGGTGGGTAGCATTCAGTAGGCAATTGTTTCAGCTATATCACTCTCGAGTTTCCTTGCAGAAATACTACAAGGCTTCCTCGAATGCCAATTACAGAATTCGGAATTTAGTCTGGTCCTACCCTACGGCCTGCGAAGCACCATGCTTCATGTTCTAGCAGCAATACCTTAGAGCAACCACCAACCTTCATTACATGGCTAAATGATCACTTTCCTAATTTACTCTCAATTTACCAGCGCTTCAGCATCACGCCCACTTTCCCAATGTCTTCAAGATTGATGCAAAATACCAGTCCTGTGGCTCCATCATATCTGCAAATATCTACATGGGCCTCTTAATAAGAAGTCACAGCAAAGCTTTGGCTTGATCTGAGGATCAGACTTGGTCATGAAACCTTGAAATCAACTATCTACCGCAGAAAGCGTACTTCATGAAGTTCGAAAACTAGATTGGTACCGACACTCTATCGGCGTAGAAACCTAAAGGTTCTCATTGTCACTAATATCATCAAAGTCCCATGTCGTTTTGAGGTCCATCCGAAGCTCCACGAGACAATAAAGCAATTCCGGAAATCTCCGATCTTCTGCTAAACATTCCACGTGGTAACAGACAACGATCGTGTCATAATACCATACGCCCCCCACCCCTCTTCTTCCCCTCTTGGCTGGACGAGAGTTTTGGTTTTATTTGAATGACTGTCTGACAGCGCACGATTGTGGATAATGGTACTTTCAGGAATTTGTACTCCTGTGGCCAGCCGATGCCACCCGAGGAACACTTTGTACCTGGCGCTTTATATACCATGGCAATGAATCATAGCTGGACGAGGTCATTCTTTAACACGCGGTAATTTTTCATGACATAGAAGCTCTGGGTTATATACAATCCAGCGCCTATGATCTGGAAAGCAGTTTGGTCCAGCGAACTCATTAGTAGAACCACAGATCGACTTCATCAAGTGAATAACACTGAAGTCTCAGAGCGTCCTCCTCCTCATCACATAGTAAGTTGAGATTCTTCCTCTTATTCCTGCACTTGGAGAAGCGACCCCAGCCTGATTATCTCGCACTGGCCAGCCTTGTTCTGACAAAGTCAAGTAGATCGCTGCTTTGGGCCTGTCTATTAAAAGTTTTCGTATGTCTTGAGCCATCATAGTTTATGACGGAAATTGACAACTAGCTTGTTCATAGATGATGATGAAGATCGCAGGGAAGCATGATAAATTGGACGCTTTCTCAGAAATCGGTCGCGACATACGTACTGGGTGTACGTCTCTTGCGTTCTAGTAACTATCAGCAGCGAGTTTGGTTTCTGATTCGTGGTTTGATGACACTGTTGGCGCGAGAATGATTATAAAACCACGAATCCTAAGACCTCATGAGATTCGGTCTTTGGCAAGCGCCATATCTCCCCTGTCATTCAAAAGCTTTTCGTTAACGGTTCTATCAAGTGCTTCTCGGTGTGCGCTGCTCCTTCACAGCACACAGGCCTTTTCATCTTGACTAGAATATTGTAACTTTGACCATGTGAACCTAAACTTGCAGTTGCAGAACGGAAAGATGAATCTTCTCGTGCTTCTCCAAGAATCTTTTACATTTCACATCGAAAGCCGCATAGAAGTAATCAAGAAGGTCTTCAGAGGATAAGATCTTAGATCCGAGTGGTTCTGAACTCAACAGCATTACATCTCTCGTTTGCTGTTTAAAGGTGTTGTATCCCATGCGTTTCAGAAGCATACCAAAATTTGAGTTGAGATACTATTGCTATGTTAAGCTCAACTCGGCCTCAAATGATTCCATTTATAGCCACATAGACAGAAGACATGTAACAAAGGTTCTTGTGCTGATGATGATTCATGGCCTAGTGGCTCTTAAAGAGGTCTTGTTTCTTATACTATGTACGAGTTCGCATAGATTGACCTTTGTTGCCTTGGCAAAATATGTAGAGGCGCGCATATTTTTGGATCTTGTTCTTTTTTCGCCACAGAAGATCCTTTGGAGTCTAACCCCAATCAAATAGACATGCGACAAGATGATGGCCGTTTGGCTTTCAAGGATTAATATTTTCTTTTTGCAAAACCCCTGTTCACAACTTCAACCACACATGATTACCAAGAGGAAATTGGCTATTTTGAGCCTGTGGCCTAGAAATTCGGATCAAAGATTCACCAAGTGCCCATGTACAAGAAGCAGAAGAATTGAAACCTTGTAAAATCTAGTGTTTGAGCCTCTCTTGGTAGTAGTTGTGTGAATCAACGAGTTTTCGCTTCTAAAGACACTAGTTGTAAACCACAGCTATGATGACATCAAAGAGGTATGCGACACACATTCTGGACCACACAAAGTTATATATACACACGTGTGTATGTGTGGGTAAGAAAGGCGCAAGCATATACAGAAAGTTCTTCTGACCGACCACATACAATTATGACATGTAATCGCAGAATTCAATATCTTTAGAGAATTTCAAGCATGAGAGAGATATACTCCTCAAACAGCGGTTTAAACATGAAATTCATAGAGAACACGTGCATCAAAAGCTTCACTCTATAGGGTTATCATCTATGAAGATTGACTTGGACCATCTCAATTGGTCGGACCGGAATGCTCCTTCGCAGAGTAGAGGTTGAGGAAGACCTCGGCCGCCTCATGTGATAAATTTTAAAATTCACTCGAAGTATTTGCTGCTGGATCCTTGGCAGTAACGAAAAAGATGTGCTAAGCCCTAGTTCAGTCAATTCTTAAAGTGCTTACACCTGAGTTGATTTCGGCCTTGGCTACTTCTTTTCTCGGCCTTTACAACTACCTCCAGATGAAATAACTCAGTACTTTCAACACGCTACTTCCTTTTCTGAACTTTCCCGTCTTCTTCTATCATAGATAGAGCTTCCTAAAAGCAAATTGCCTTACTTCTTCCCCTTTTCCTGTACAGATTTTATTGCGTTTTGATTGCTGTGGTCACATCCTCAAATTCGCAACCCAAGATCGCAAAATACAAACCAGAAACCTCAACATACCTTTTTGTATTCAAACAATAGACCCGTTGATTTACAGGTTCAACCCAATAGATCAATAATTCTATCACATCGTCTGTACGTATATCAATGCTCCTCACGTTATTAATTTTGGTATGTCTGCCATGGCATCACATTGCGCTCCTTGTCAATGGTATCAACAAACATCAAACTTGTAAACTCTTGAATCATCTTCTTTTGGGATAAATTAATCAAAGCAGTGTGTGCGTTTGCTGCAGAGTACCAGTTTATGTTTCTAGCAACTTTTTCTCCACAAGTATCCTTGGTCATCAACTTACAATTACATAGGTCTTCAAGTGATCTTTCAAAATCCTTGGAAGTAAGGTAAGCTATCTAATTTCTCATCGTTGTCCCTGCAGCTTGCCCCTGTTTTTAACAGAAGAATTGTGGTCTGTGGCTTACCGCAAACAAGTGCAGCTATCCGCAGGCTTCCAACCTTATTTGGAAGAGCAAACGGAGAAGTTTCATCAGAAGCTTTCATCAAAGCTCTAGAAGAATCCTTATTAGAGGTCTGTTCCAAGAATCATTCTTTATCCTTGTTATTATTCTTAAGGGTGTTGACTAATTCGATTAATCATTTTCCAGGATCTCCCGCAATCTCAATTCAATACTTTGCGAATATACACCGTTCGTACCTTTAGTTTTCAAATTCTCTTCATAACCTGATATCTCTATCTCTATCAAATATTCAACATGTCAACTCAAGTCAAAATATGTTCTAAAACCAAACTTTCCAACTCTCCTGAGTCTTCTCACGAGAGTTGTGACGCAGTTGATGCGATCGATACAAAAATGATTTCACCGCTAACCTCGATCGATAATGATAGTACCCGTAGTCTTACTCCAGACAAGATGGATCCTTTTCATTCAGCTCGCGAGCGTGAAGAACGTATCCGTAGAAACGGAACAGTGCCCACCCAAATCCCTATTCAGAACATGGGTATGAACAACATGAGCAATATGAACAACATGAACAACAACGGCAACATGAACGGCAACAGCAACAGCAACAGCAACAGCAACATGAACGGCAACGGCAACGGTTGGCGCCGCCCATCTGTCTCCGACCCGTCTTACACAGGTCCAGAAGGCTTTACTCCGCTGACTATGGTTCGCCCTGGTCCTGTCTATCCTCTTCCTGAACAAATCAGCTCTGCATTTGCTTATGGCATTCGCCGAGCTGATGGCTCTTACACGAGACTTCTTCCAGCTGATGAGCTTCCCGCTCTTAATGGCATTCCTCGTCACCAGGGTCCAGAAGGACTCATCATTGTCCCAGAACTTCAGCATGGCTCACCAAAGCCAGAGTTTGCCACTCCTATGATTCCGAATAAGGTACGTTGAGAGCATTTTGTTTTCAAGTGATATGCTGACATAAGTTGTTTTAAGGTCGTAGCAAAGCTTCCACCGCTTGGCCCACCAATGTTTGGACTCAATCAGCAAGGTGGTTTCCGTCGACAAGGAGATCAAACTCAGGTAGGAGAATATCTTCCTCCCAGATATACCATTAATGGAAAATATATACTGACTTCCCTTTCAAGTTGGCGATTGACTCTATCGTTGCCTCCGCTGTTAACCCCCCTGCGAGTGTTCCTCCAGCAAACAATGTCATGATTCCAATGGGTGGTCCATTTCGCAGAGAAAAGATCTACTGCGATAAGTGGGTTCATGAAGGCACTTGCGCTTTCACTCAAGTTGGATGTAAATACAAGCACGAAATGCCGATGGATAAGGCCACGCAAGTCTCTCTTGGTCTTAACCATGGAGTTCCAAACTGGTATCGTCGTCAACATGGTCTTTCTGTCTCTCCACAGACTGGAACAAATGTTCAAATTGAAGCACCTTGTGCAACTCCAACTCCAACTGGTGGAACATCCCGTACGTCTCAATCTTGGCGTCGCAAAGAAGGCACGTCTTTCTCCCTCCCGACCTCAGCTCAAGGTGTTGCAAATGGTCGTGGTATGTTTCTTTTAACATCTCATACTGTTCATGATCAGCAGGAACTAATCTTATCATTGCAGATCGTCGTAGCTCTGGTGGCTCATTCGGTCCCATCGGTCCTCCTCACACACGTCGTCTCACAAACTCGTCCTCTGGTGACTCGATGAACAGAAATCATCTTTCTGTCCCAGAGAATGGCAATGAGCATGATAACGACACCAATATGCAGTGGACTGGTAGAGCTCGTGGCTATACTAACGGCAACGATCAAAACCGTCGCCAACAATAAGTTGACTTGCCAAAACTTACTCCCCAACGATATAGATATCTATCTCAGCATCTTCCGCTCAAAATTCCTACTTCTATATCTCAATTTCCTCGACATCGATTCTTTAGGCTATACCTCTTTCTCACTAAATACGATTTGGTTGATCATGGTTTCAAATTCAGGTCAATGGCTTCACCAACTAGATGAAGTGCTGATTGTGATACATGGACTCGGAGACCTGGGATGAACAAAACTTCTTACTTGCTACTATATCTGGGGTTATAACGTTTGGTTTCACTTTTCTTTGTGGTATTTTCATTTTCTTTGGCTATACCAAATTGCTTAGTCTTTCATCATAACAGCATGGTCTGCATATTCGTTTCTACATCCGGGTTTTGCATTTACACAAATGGCTATGAAGACATTATATGCCCTGGTGGTGTGTAATTAAATGATTGAATGAATGGGATGGATGATATGGAAATTATGATGATGACGATTGGGAAGGATTTCTTATGGTAAACATATCAGATAAGGGTCATGAAAAGCGTCTATAAATCAATGATGATGGATGATATGGGTCGACAACAACAACATTTTGGGCACGCAGCTTATTCTGCACCGGATGCCTACTGGATAGTACCCTAGTTTTCTTTGCAATTACCTGCTTTACATTGATGAATGTGATCTTTGCTCCCTGTGAGATATTTCTGGCCGTGTGATGTGGTATGAGAATCCGTTATAAGAGACCTTAAAGCCGTGCAAGCTGTCCTCTTTTTCTGTTAGGTCTGTTGTTCTGAAGTTTCTCAGTTTAGATGTACCCATTCAAACTAATGTTGCTTGAACCCATGCCCATTAAAGATGAGGACCCGAATAAAGGCTAGAGTGTGTGTTGGATATTGATTGAACAATACAATTTATGGGCTTTGGGTAGTGTGCGGAAAATCTGAAGGTTGGTTTGGCTAGCAAGGACTGCGAGTTTAGGAAAATTTCGATGGGGTTCTCTTGATTTCTCGGTCATTGATGAGAAGGGATGTGGTCAAATGGTTCCTCTAAGCATTGTGTTGATGAAACTCTAAAATTTCCATGCTTTCCTTCAGAGATTGAGTTCAATACATAGGGCAAGTGATGAGTCAAGTTCAAAGTATGTTTATTATCTTGCATATCATTCATAATGTGGTAGTGACAGTATAACTTAAAAGAAAAACGCCAAATGAACTCCAATGTCAAATCTCCATGACTAATTTTCCACACTGCAACAGCAAGCAAATTTCCATCTCACATTTTCCCTAGCCTCTTCACCCATGGTCCCCTGTTAGTCCACTCTTCCTCCCCATCTGCTATTTCTCCAACCATCCTATGACCGCTCGTCCCCTTCTCGCCCCTCTTAAAGATAACAATCGCCGTATTGGGATTTTGACATAACCCCTGAAGCGAAAGACATTTATTAGTAGAACAACAAGTTCTCATGCATGCGGAACCGATGCCGCAATCAGAGTCAATGGTGCAGGAGGAGAGGGCTGCGCAGGGTGCATCGGCCATACAATAGCCAGTACCGCTTACTGTTGGTTCTATGATAGAGACGTGTTAGTGGTTTATATGATGGGAAATCTCATAGGGAATAAGAGGGAGACATACGACATAAGCAGGTGTTGTCTGAAGAACAATATTGATTTTGGCGGCAAGCGGATGGGGTGTTACACGTGGCGATAAGGGGAGAGACAGGAGGTCGAGGGATAGGAGATGAGGATGAGGTGGGGAGAGAAGTAGAGGTGAGAGAGCTGTTTGTGACCAGCTGAGATGTGATCGTGGAGAATGTGGATGAAAGGGATGTCAAAGAGGTTGTTGAAGATAATGGTGCTGATGCTAAACTGGAAGAGGTATTCGAATGGGAAATTGTAGATGAAGTGGTGGGAGCCAGTGAAGATACAGATAGAGAGATCGAGATCGTCCCCGTGATCAAATTCGAAGAGGATATTGAGAAACCCGTGCTAGTTGATGATGAAGGTGTAGTATAGGATGCATTCAAACTGGAAACTAAAGAATTTGAAGATGAAATGGTCGAAAATGTTGGCGGTGATACAAAGGAAGAGGAAAGGAAGCTTCCTATGCCCGAGGTAAGAGAGTGTGATGAGGAAGTCGTTGATGTACTCCTGGACGAAGCCGAGTCTGAACCAAATGTATTAGAGAGTGAATTCAGGGTGACTGTCTCCTGCGAAGAAGGTCCCGATGATAGACTGCCAGTAATAGATGTAAGAGTGGATGAATCACCACTAAGAGTAATTCTAGTAGTAGATGTCGACACATCAGTAGGTAGAATGGTAGTGGCTGATAGAGTGGAGGATAAATTGATCAATGTTCCGGATGATTGGGCGGAAGAAAGTGTTTCGAATGACGAGCTACTAGATGAAAGGGATGAGGCAATAACTGAGCAAGTTAGCGCAATAATGAATTGGCAGATAAGAATGCATACCATTCACAGAAGTTGATTCAGCCCCTACAGTTGAGCTCGAGCTCAAGCTATTGCTAGATGTTGGTCCCTGAACATCAATGGAAGAAATCACACTGCTAGTTTCCACAACATTCGAACTGGGTGCAAAGGTCGAACCTTCAAGCGAAGTTCTTGGTAAGTTCACAGTAGTGTACTCCGTTATATACGAAGTAGAAGCTGTGATGGTGATGGTAGCTATCACCACGCTTAAGTGACTTCGACATGCTTCAACATATGCATTATGATTCGGACAAGCACTTGTCGCATATGGCGGAATGGTTTCTGTAGTCGTGCTTGTGATTGCTTCCAGCGTGGTTGTGAGTGTAATGGCGTCTCCAGTGACAGTGACTATAACAACGCCTCGTGGTTTCACGTCTCTGGCGGTCACGTATACTATATTTGTGCTGGCTTCCGTATAGGTGATTTCGTTAAGAGTCACTGTAGTGATTGTGACCAAACTTGTTTAATCATTAGTATTGGATATACTCAATTGAATGATGAATTGGAGGTACCCAGAAGCTATGTATGACGGAGTAACAGTAGTTCGTATGTAATTAGAGCAATCCAATTCTCGTACATCTCTTGCGACATGATCATGAAAGCCACCAACTATATAGCCACAGGCATCGGAGTCCTGCCACCGATGTGCATCTGATAAACCAAGGAGGAAGAGGACAGTCAAAAACTTCATAGTAGGGACGTTGGTGAAAGTAGTTTGGCAATTTAGATGGATACTCTTTAGCAACACTTGAGAAACATCACATATATAGCAAAAGGATTGAGAATTGATGGACTACTTATTCACAGATATAGGCTTAGTCGCGTTGCTCCAGATATTCAGTCCGTGGCATGGTATGCGTCTTGGAAATTATGTCGCTCTAACGTTTATGACGATCGTTGCGGAATAATGTAGACGTGGATACGTGAAGAATGCTGTAGTAGGCGCAACGATCATTGTAATATTGGATTTCTGGGCAATATTGAATATTTCGGTCACTTATACAAAACCGGAGAATTGCTAGAACACGATGTCTAAAATCTCAAATTTATCATATGATGGAAAGAAAGAGGAGGCATTGTTTCGACACTGATCGAGATACTGCCAATGTTTCGTCGTATCGTAATCTGAAATACGGAAAATTCTCTAAAATTAAAAAACTCGAAAACTAACGATGGGTATTTAACTTGATGATTAAAGAAAGAAAAATAGTCTATACATAGAGACCCCTGATTGCCCCCATGGACAGGTAAATTCGCTGTCTAATTGACGCCTTCCAATGCACGGTCTTCTGTTCCCCTACTCCATTACCCCCGTTTAAATGCTGCTTAGGAACAAAGTTCCCGAACTTGTGTAGGCATGTTATCGTCAAGGTCGTTACAAATCGTCCGTAATCCACCAAATGTAAAGATGTGGTTTAGTACCCTCCATAGAAGGTATAATACATCGCTATGTACACTCTGCACGCAGGGAAGGCGGTGGCGGTTCAAACGAATCTTCCCCTCTTTCCACCCCCACCGAAAGAATCATCTCCATGCCCTAAATTTCCCAAATCAAAGAAATCCCCAAAATTTATTTTCCTCTTTTGACCAGCTCCTCTGTTTATCTGTGTCGTCGAAGATCTAGAGTTTAATCGAGACGAATGATTGCTGTGTCTTGCGTTGGTTCGTGAAGGCCGAGTAAGGGAAATACCCGCTGACTGATTACCGAAATTATCATGGGGTTGAGGGCGATTCTTATCTGATAAATCTAAATCTGACAATAAAATATCGGGATCTTGTGGATATTGCTGCGAAGATCGGAAAGTGAATGTGCCTTGTGGAAGCGCTGTAATCGTTGGAGGTTCTGGGTCGGGCAGAACAACGGCCGCAGGTGGAGGCACTACTTCTGCGCTCATTGGAGAAGCGGTTCTTGTTGGTTTAGAAGTTGATGCCGAAATATGACTTGAACTTTGCGATCTTTGGATAACTGGTGATGATCCCCTATCTCCTTTTTCAAGAACCTCGTCATCGCTGTCGTTGTGTGATGCTGTGTCCCGACCATCTAATCTCTCGGTCGCCCATCTTCGGATCCTCCAACCCTCGCCATCGCTCAACCCAATGTCTTCTTTATCGAGGAAACTTAAGAGTTCATCCAGTGCATCTTGATAACCTTCAGCCCTAGCTCTTCCCTGGTCTGCAGCGGCAGTTTTGTAGAGATTGGTGACAGATAAAGCGGCAGCTTTGAATTGTGCGATAAGAACTTGTTGCGGAGGGTCGCTGTTCAATTGTTTTGAGGGTGATTTGCCCCCTGGAAGAGAGGTATTCAAAGATCTCATGGAGTCCATAATTGTTGTTGAAAATGAGTTTGTACTGAGTTCTGTAACAAAGGTGGAAATTAGTCAGATGATGGGTTCCACGGGTAGACGCAGGATTATAGAATGTAATGACCCTTAATTTTAGCCTAGCAACGTACCTTTTCGGGGTGAAGGAATCGCAGAAATCCGATCAACTGAAATAACCTCAAACAACTCTCGTATTCAAGTTCAATAAAGAAGAAGAACTTGGAATTTTAAATATGACTCCTTAATGAGGATTCGAACAGTTTCTGTGCTGTGGAGTGGAAGAGGTTCTGGTTGATTTTTGAAGAGACAAAGAGCAATGACTTTTTCTCGACCCGTGCTCTGTGAACCACGGCGTGGTAGTTAATCCGTATTCCGTGATCAGTACCGCGTTCATTCACGCCTGTGCTGTAGATTCTATTCAATGAACGCGAAATTCCACTTCAGGTCAATTTCTTAATTTCTGCATCTCAATCTCAACCTCAATCAACAAACAGTATTGCTCTTTTGATTTCAAGAACCTATTCATCATCAAAACTCTTTATACCTTTCCATCTCGTGAAGCACTTCTCCTCGTCGGCGCATAAGTGATACACTTCTTACTATCAAGTGCCCTAGAAAGGGTTGAAGTTATATCAAGATGGCGCCAACACGTTCTTCACGCAATAGTAACGTCGATACAGATATGTCCATGGCAGACGTCTCTGAAGTTAAAGAGCAACATGCTGACCCTATGGTATGTTTCGTTCTAGTTTACAATACATTTTCTCTAGAAGTTGTCAAGGCTTTATTTCTACGTACATTGACCTAAAGTGATGATGTATTAACTGGCGCATTAGGATGTCGATGAAACCCCAGACTTTACAGAAGATTCTGATACCAATCCAAATACAACAGAGAGTAGCGTTCATGGTGATGCAGGATATGGACGTAAACGAAGATCAGAAGCTACTCAATTGCGTCGGAGCGTTTTTGGCAAAAAACATGATCGTCTTGGTGAATCGAAGGTATTTTAACCGGCTTTTACTGATCTTCTAGAGTAGCAGCTGATTGATCCTCTCTATTATAGGAAGACGACTCCATTCGACGTTTCCGATATCTTCTTGGCTTGACAGATTTATTTAGACATTTCATCGAAACAAACCCAAATCCCCGAATCCAGGAAATTATGCACGAGATTGATCGCCAGAATGAAGAGGCTGAACAAAAGAAGAAGAGTGCGGATAGAAAGGGAGGTGCAGCCAATGAAAGACGCCGCAGAACAGAAGCAGAAGAAGATGCGGAGCTCTTAAAAGACGAAAAGGCTGGAGGGTCTGCGGAGACTGTATTCCGCGAATCGCCAGGCTTCATTCAAGGACAAATGAGAGATTATCAAGTCGCCGGTTTGAATTGGCTGGTTTCTCTCCATGAGAATGGTATTTCGGGAATCCTTGCAGATGAGATGGGTCTCGGAAAGACTTTACAGACAATCTCTTTTTTAGGTTATTTGAGGCATATTATGGATATTACTGGTCCTCATCTCATTGTTGTCCCGAAATCTACACTTGATAATTGGAAGAGAGAGTTTATAAGATGGACGCCAGAGGTCAATGTTTTGGTACTCCAAGGAGCCAAGGAGGAACGTAATAATTTGATCAACGAGCGACTTATCGACGAAAAGTTCGATGTTTGTATCACAAGTTACGAAATGATTCTCCGAGAGAAATCTCACTTGAAGAAATTTGCGTGGGAATACATCATTATTGATGAGGTAGGACTGTTTATTCCATGAAAATGATCCCTGGCTAACTAAACTAGGCCCATCGTATCAAAAACGAAGAGTCCTCCCTTGCTCAAGTTATTCGTTTATTTAATTCAAGAAATCGACTTTTGATCACTGGTACACCATTGCAAAACAATTTGCATGAGCTTTGGGCCCTTCTCAACTTTTTGCTTCCAGATGTTTTCGGTGATGCTGAGGCATTTGATCAATGGTTTTCTGGCCAACAAGAAGATCAAGATACCGTTGTCCAGCAATTACATCGCGTATTGCGCCCCTTTTTACTTCGTCGTGTCAAGGCGGATGTCGAAAAGAGTTTATTGCCCAAAAAGGAGGTTAATTTGTACATTGGAATGTCCGACATGCAAGTCAAGTGGTACAAAAAGATTCTTGAGAAGGATATCGACGCAGTCAATGGTGCGGGTGGAAAACGTGAATCCAAGACACGACTTTTGAACATTGTCATGCAACTTCGAAAATGTTGCAACCATCCATATCTCTTTGAGGGTGCTGAACCCGGACCACCTTACACTACCGATGAGCATTTGGTCTTCAACGCTGGAAAGATGGTCATGTTGGACAAACTTCTTACTCGTATGAAGAAAGCTGGAAGCCGAGTCTTGATCTTCTCTCAGATGAGCAGACTTTTAGACATCCTTGAGGATTACTGTGTTTTCCGTGAATACAAGTATTGTCGAATTGATGGTGGTACAGCACACGAGGATCGAATCCAGGCTATTGATGATTACAACAAGCCAGGCAGCGAAAAATTCGTCTTCCTTTTAACTACCAGAGCTGGTGGTCTTGGTATCAATTTGACCAGTGCTGATATTGTTGTCCTCTACGACAGCGATTGGAATCCTCAAGCCGATTTGCAGGCTATGGATCGAGCACATCGTATTGGACAAACAAAACAAGTTGTTGTTTATCGATTCGTCACTGAGAACGCCATTGAAGAAAAGGTTCTAGAACGTGCTGCACAGAAACTACGTCTAGATCAACTCGTTATTCAACAAGGTCGTGCTCAGATTGCTGCTAAGGCAGCTGCTAATAAGGATGATCTGTTGAACATGATCCAGCATGGAGCCGAAAAGGTTTTCGCGACTACTGGACCAACAGGTACTCTTGCAGAAAAGGGTGCAGACCTTGACGATGATGACATTGATGAAATTTTGAAGCATGGTGAAAAGCGTACCGCAGAGCTCAATGCCCGTTACGAGAAACTTGGTATCGACGACCTTCAGAACTTCACATCAGAATCCGCTTATCAATGGGATGGTAAAGATTTCAGTAATCAAAAGAAAGACATTGGTATGACTTGGATTAATCCGGCCAAGCGTGAACGCAAGGAACAATCTTATTCCATGGACAAATACTACAAGCAAGCTTTGTCTACTGGCGGTCGTGTTGCCGATCCAAAACCTAAAGCACCCAAAGCGCCTAAGCAAGTCACAGTTCATGACTATCAATTCTTTCCACCAACTCTACGAGATTTACAAGACCGTGAGACTGCGTTTCATCGTAAAGAAATCGGTTACAAAGTTCCTCTAGCAGATGGTACAGATGAAGATCTCTCGGATCGTGAGGCTGAACGTAACTTGGAGCAGTTGGAGATTGACAATGCTACTCCTCTTACCGAAGAAGAGCAAGAAGAGAAGCAACTCCTATCTCAACAAGGTTTCGCTGACTGGAATCGTCGAGATTTTCAACAATTTATTAACGGTTCCGCAAAATATGGCCGTAAAGATTACAATATGATTGCTGAAGAAGTGGACAGTAAGGGGCCGGAGGATATCAAAGCCTACGCTAAGATCTTCTGGCAACGGTATACCGAAATCGCTGATTATGCTAAACACATCGGTCAGATTGAAGCTGGTGAGGAGAAAACCAGAAAGATGGATCATCAAAGAAAAATGTTGCGCAAGAAAATGCAACAATACCGAGTACCATTACAACAACTCAAGATCAACTACTCAGTATCAACTACAAACAAGAAGGTCTATACTGAGGAAGAAGATCGTTTCTTGCTCGTTCTTCTAGACAAGTATGGAGTTGATAGTGATGGTATCCACGAAAAAATCCGGGATGATATTCGTGAGAGTCCTCTTTTCCGATTTGACTGGTTCTTCTTGAGCAGAACTCCTATTGAGATTAGCAGAAGATGTACAACACTTTTGACAACGGTTGCTAGAGAATTTGACGAGCCGGCTGCAGCTAAACCTGCAAATGGTACTGCAAATGGCAAAGCCAAGAGAGAACCTGAAGATGATGAAAATGATGAGGATAGCGTTTTGGGAATGGCTCCTGCCAAAAAGAAGTCAAAGAATGGTGTTAAGGTATGGTCATTTATTTACCGCAGCAAACTTGTACATGATTACTAACTATTCTTTCAGAACAAAGCACTGGATAATGTCAAGTCTACTGCTGGGAGTAAAGCAGCTTCAACAACTCCCTCTTCAAGAGCTTCAAGCGTTGCTTCAAATGCTTCAAGTCCAGCACCAGCTTCGTCTTCGAAGAGCAAGTCTAAGGGTAGAAAGAGATGAGGATGTAGATGAGGATGAATAAATCGAGTCAAAATAGCTCGGTGTGTTACTATTACGAAAAGGAACTTGCCATGTGTATTCATTCAGAAGGCATGGCTTTGGGTAGGGCGTTACGAGGATTAATTGCTATGCGCTTCGTCATCATAGAGGTCAAGAATGCGTAGTTTTAGATGGATATGTTTACATCATGATATGTAGATAACTTGTGAATGATTGTATTCCACAAGAATTACAAAATATACTGTTATTAAAATACCACAGTTTTTATCTTTCTCTTTATAACGACTTAAAGACTGTCTGGAGGTGACTTCCATCGATCCGCTAGCTGGCATACTTTTTGTCCCTCGATCATCTTAAACATACTAGGTAATGTCAAGAGTTAGGTCAGAGTCCTATTATCACCTTCAAATACCTAAAAACTCCAATATGCAATACAGATTGACACACACACAATCCGGAACCGAGCACCAAAAAATTAGTGCACACCTCTAATCTCTAGCATTCATCGCACGTGATGCAAAAATTTAGCAGCACCCCACCATTCATCCCACCAACGACGAGCGATCTTTTTCTTGAGCTTTTATGAGAGTGTTGATCAATATTTACGTATCTTCTCTAGTAATTCGAGGTTGTCAATATAGAGTTTCGATACGTGAGTGCTCTTCTCTTCTCTCCAGAAATTGTAACTGACCCTCACGATTTATTAGCAACCTTTGATCTAAAATTCCAGTCAGCTTTTGACTAGCACAGCACAAATTAAAAAGATCAAACATAGGTACATAGGTACTTGAAGGTTGAAAGAGATTTGAATGAGGAAAGTTCCTAGTATTTGTAAATAATTTACATTCAAACCCTCAAGTTTCCACAGAAGAAAAAGAAAAATGTCACCCCTTTCCAAATTCGACGGCTTAGAACTCCCTGCAGCGGCAGATTTTCACGTACATCTACGAGATGGAAAGATGATGGAGACAGTTGTTCCAACCATTAAGTTGGGAGGAGTGGATACCGTAAGTGGTTTTCTATATAGAAAGAGTTTTGTTCCATCCAGATTTCGAAAGTTCTCTTCTTGATCACCAAGTCTAGATTATTTGAATTTTTTCTCTGATTTGCTAATCTATCATACAATAGGTCTATGTGATGCCCAATCTCGTTCCACCCGTTACTACAGTAGCTGCAGCCCTGGCCTATAAAGAACGTCTTCTTGCCATCGAGCCAAATGTCAATTATCTCATGACTCTTTATTTACACGAGAGTATCACCCCTGAAACTGTTCGAGAGGCTAAGAAGGCGGGAATTGTGGGAATTAAAAGTTATCCAGCTGGTTCGTGTTTTTCATCTAAAGTTGTAGTCATCCGGACTGCAGTACGATGATTAGAAGCTTTCAGTCTTTGAAGTAATACAATACTAAAAGAGTAGAGAGTTTCAAATACTCCTTTACCTTGGATAATGTATTTCTTTCAAGTATCGAGAACTTACAATCTGCTAGTCCCCCAGTCCGGACTAATCAATACTCTACTTCATCTATTTCCCTTTTCAAAAATCTACTTACATAGACGAAACTAACCAAACACAGGTGTAACTACCAATTCCTCCTCAGGCGTCATCTCCTACGAACCCTTCTACCCCGTCTTCGCCGCCATGGCTGAAGAAGGTCTCGTACTCAATCTCCACGGCGAATGTCCCTCGGACCACAAAAAAGACATCACCATCCTCAACGCCGAAGCTTCTTTCCTCCCCACCCTGCTCTCTCTCCACCGCCAATTCCCCACCCTCAAAATCGTCCTCGAACACTGCACCACCGCCGCCGCCATCCAAACCGTCAAACAATGCGGTCCCAACGTCGTCGGTACAATCACCGCTCACCACCTCTTCCTCACCATCGACCAATGGGCCGACGACGCTTTCCACTTCTGCAAACCGGTCGCGAAATTACCGAGCGATCGTACCGCGTTACTCGTCGCCGCAGTCGAGGATTCCGAAAAATTCTTCCTCGGCACCGATAGCGCACCCCACGATATCGGCGCCAAGAAGGGCGGAACGGGAAAGACGGCCGCGGGCGTATTCACGCAGGCGCATGCGGTGGGTCATGTGATTACGGCGTTGGAGAGGGGAGTGGAGATGGGGGTTTTGAAGGAGGAGGATGTGACGAGGGAGATTTTGGAGGGATTTTTGGGGAAGAGGGGAAGGAAGTTTTATGGGGTTGCGGAGGCGGGATCTGCAGAGGGACAGAGAATTGTGTTGAGGAATGGAGAGGAGACTGTGAGAGCGAGTTTCAAGGGGGAGGGGGTGGAGGTTGTGCCTTTTTGGAGGGGTCAGAAGATTTGGAGTGTGGAGTGGAAGTAGATTTTGGTGTATAAGTACAAGTATATATGAGAGAGAAATACACAACCCTTCAAGAAACACATGACCTTAATATTTCTTTCACCAACGAAATACTTCCTCTTCTCATTGGTTCAATAGAAATGCTCACTCAGTATAAGCTATACCATACCATATTGGAGAACCAGAAAACTCTGAAGAAAAAATAGAAATGGGTGCTCAGTATAATCATACCATACATATCATACATATCATACATATCATACATATCAAATCACAATACCACGACCCAGTTAACGACTCCTCAAGCATCTCAAGCATCTCAAGCATCTCAAGCATCTCAACTCCTCTCTCCTCTCCCCTCCCTTCCCCTCCCCTCCCCTCCCCTCCCCTCACAGAAAAGCGACAGGATAGAGATACCAAAGAAAAAAAAGCACAATCTCTTCAAGAATTGAGTTTATAAAATATAAAATATAAGTTTTATAAAACATGACATACAATATACAACATACAGCACACCAAGACACCAAGACACAATACACCAAAAAACAAATCTGGTATTCTCTTCAATACCATTCTCTTCAATTCTCTTCAATTCTCCCCATCCACCACCAACCCTCCCACCAACCCTTCTAACCACTAACCACTACCCAGATAATGCTATCTAACATCTAATTCATATTAATACTAGCATGGTCTCGCTATAATCTCCACTCCACTCCACTCCTCTCCTCTCCACTCCTCTCCTCCCCTCTCCTCTCCTCTCCTCTCCTATCCCTCCCCCAATTCCATTCCCAAGATTCCCATTCCAAACCTGCCAAACCCTATATACAAAAAAATCTCCCTCAAAAATTCCCAAAGGCTACGTAGCCTACCCTATTTATATCTACCTATCCAGCAACAGTCAGCCGCCGATATTCTATCTCTATCCATCTACTAACGCCATGTCCCTTGTCCCGATATATATCCTGATATCCTAATCTTCATAACTATATAGATTGTGTATATAGATTGTGTATGTATGTATATATGTGTGTATATATATACTTCCGTGGCATTTTTATTTGTATTTTTATGCTCTGGATTGGATGTTTGATGTTGATGTTGGTTTTGATGTTCATCGATGTATATGGATATCCATATGTTCTTCCCCTCTCACTCTATAATATGTATGATATTCCCCGTTCGATCCATCTATTATCCAATCATCCAGAGGAGGAGGAGGAAGAAGAAGAAGAAGAAAAAGAAAAAGAAGCAACCCCCACCAAGGAATCACAACCTAACCAAAACTAACCTAAACCACTTCTCCCGCCGTCTTCCTCCTCCCAAACCCGGGAATCGTCCTCTTCTTCCCACCCCGCTTCTCCTCCATCTCGACGGGCATAACGCCACTGGAATACGCCTTCTTACTGCCCATCCTCCTCCCACTCTTCACATCCCTCCGACTGGCCCCACAACAACACATACCCACATGAATCACCCACGCGATAATCACACAGGACGCACCGATCCACATAAACGCAAACATCTGGGTTCCCACACTCGCGCCAATATTCAAGCCCGCCTGACTCGTCACCGTATTGCGGAAAATGATAAACATAACCGTGGCGATGATTGCCGCCGTGGTGACGAGAAGCGCAGAGATGAACGTCCAGATGGCGTAGAAGCCTGAAATCCAACGCGAGTAGATAGTGAAGAAGGAGAGGAAAATGTTGCAGAAACTCATAACGACACCGGTGATGAAGAACCCGAACATGATGTGACTAGCGATGCGGATGAGACTGAGGATATTGTTGATTTCAGCGGGGAGGGCAATGGTTGCGCCGGCGAGAAGTTCATTGAGGAGGATATCAACGGGGTTGAACCAGTAGAGGTTTTGAGGGGAGGAGCAAGCGGTGATGCCTTCATCGTTGTAGCCTTCGCAGAAATTCCAGAGGCCGACTTGGTAGAAATCGTGGAGGCCGAGGGATCGGGCGAGAGAGTTTTGGAGTGTGATGCCACCGCCGACGGATTCGGGAATGATGTTGGTGAGATCGAGTCGGAAGAACCAGGTATCGCGGATGACGGCACGGTTGTTTATATTGCCGATGATTGTCTGAGATTTGTGTTAGTTTTAGAAGATGAGGGAGAAGATTGAGATGAGTTAAGATATGGGGGGGATGGTGATGGCAATAGCAATGGGTGACAGTCTAGAAAATCAAAACTTACCAGAATTAAAAAGATAACGGCGATCAGATACAAGAAACTGGTGATATAAATAGCTCTCTTCCTCGCCTTGGTAGCTCTCTTGATATCCACGCCCGCCGTCGAGACATGGTTTGAATTGTCACCGGGAGTTAATGTTCGATCAGAACTTTTGTCTGTGGTGCGACCTTCTGGGGCTATGGTTCCTGTTTGGTGAGCTGGGATTGCTTCTTGACGTTTTCGATTGGGAAAGAAACCCATGGTGAGATTGGGTGGTGAGGTGAGATGAGATGAGGTTATTGATTGCTGTTGGAATTGAACTGAGATGAGATGAGGGAATTGGTTTGATGACTATCTCTTTGGACTCTTTCACAAATCCTATCTATGCAGATAGATGGGTATCAAATGTGAGTGAGTGAAGGATGAGTAACAGACAAGGACGACGACAATGATGGAAGAGCGCAATCCAAAAAAATCCAATCAATAAACCAGCAAAAATCGATCCATCCAAAAATCAAAGACGGTAGAAGGATACTAGGATAGATATCAGATAATCATCCACTGATATTCTCCTCTCACTTCCTCTATGCAATTCTTCACCCAAAGCTTGATTCTACTTGACCAGTACCCAGTTTTCACCGACGTTAGTTTATTAGTAGAGAAGCGGCATGTACCAGTATGGTAGAGATGATAACAAAGATGATGAATAATAATACCGTCACTGGATATTTTCAATGCTCACAAATATAACTTGAAGAATAAAATCAAATAAAATCAAATAATAAGAATGGAAACAAATTAGATTTACCCTACGACCCATTCTTATCGACATCATCGAAACCATGGTACCTACACCTACTATCCACACACAGGGGGGCTTGGACACTTTGATGCATGGATTGACATTTTAGTAAAAGAGGGTCCTAAAGTAATCTTGCGCGTCGAGAACTGGCTTTTTTTTCGTGTTGGAGCTTGGAGGAAGCTTGACAGTCAATCAATTCATCTTCTATTCTAGATCTGGATTCTGGAGTGATTTGAATGGCTTGACGCTTTGAAACTACCTAGGTGCTAGGTGATGGTCGGGTCGGGAGGTTGGATTTGTACAGCAAACACAAACAGATTTTTGACCGACGAGACGAGACGAGACGAGACTCAGGAAACAGGCGAGACAGGGAGATAGATGGTGAGAAGAGAGGAAAGAAAAAAAGAAGAAGAAGAAGAAGAAGAAGAAAACGCCACTGATGTAGTTGTACATAAGTATGTATGTAGTATTAGTATGTACCTACGAAAGTTTTAATCCATCTGGAGACCTTGACATTATTCAACCAAGGAAACTATTGAATTTCTCCAAGCAAAACTGTGAGAATCTAGAGGAGGACGGATCTCGAATTTGTTGATTGATTACCGGTACCTAGTATGTATGTATGTATGTATGTATGTATGGTACACTTTTCATAAAAGCTTGATTTTGTTGGTGTTGGTGTTGGTGGTGGTGGATACGCTGAATACGCAGTGAGAATTCTAGAATTCTAGAATTGGTAGGAAGAATAAGAATAATAGGAAGATCATCCCCCTGAACATCATGTTATCCAACGTCCAAGAGCTTGAGTAATGGTGGTTCGATAGGTAAGCTTGAGAATGTAACACCTACTCATCGATACGGTATTGAGCTTAGGTACATCGAGGCGCAGTTTTAGGGATGAGGAAGGCGGAAGGGGGGGGGGGGGGGAAGGGTTTCTCTCCGATGATACCGGTAGAGATCTATAGGTCATCGCTCATTGACAAGACAAGATTGTGAATACGAGAATTGGGATATTGGGGATACCGATACGGTACGGGTGTGTACTGTACTGTACTGTACTGGCTCGTCTGCTTCTCTTTTCTTTTTTTTCTTTGTTTGTTTGCTTGTAAAAGAATGCCACCGGTACACTTGGCGGTTAATTGACGGTTAAGTAAGGTTAGATGATCCTTGGTATAGATACTAGGTAGGTGACTGTGTAAGTTTACACTTTGTCTTGAGAGGAATTTCTTTTGATTTTTTCCAACTCAAAGCAGAAGAGTTTTTCTTCCCTTTTCAAACTTGAGTCACCTATGGAGTATGTATTGGTGGTAGGATAAGATGGTATGGTATGGTATGGTATGGTATGGTATGGTATCCTTACTAGATGATACATCCTCATCATCTAGACCCTTAATCAATCATGATTTACCCTCTGCCGATATTCTGCACCTCGTTATTTCAAGTGCTTTGTTTAGGCTTTGCTTAGGGAGGAAATGTCCGTAATCCTAGACTCGGATCTATGCAGGAAGATGAGGTTAGGTAGTTCCACATGGATCTCATCCTGGAATAGCCGTCTTGGCCGTGAGGGTAAAGAGGGGCGGGAATGAGGCTTGGACCATGGAATTGGGAGAGAAGGTGGGACTGGTGTTTTCAGAATAGAAGAGGTGAGAGGGTGTGAGAGGCCGATGACAAGAAGACGCAGAAAATTATGACGAGCTTTTGTGAAACTCTATTTGATACAATTGTAAGACATTTGGATGATGTGGTGATGTGGTGATGTGGTGAAGGGACTGAAAGGTTAGAGTTCAATTGTTATATTTGGAGATTCAATGTTTGTGTGTGATTTTTTGCATTAGTTTGGCTGGCTGTCACATAAGGATACTGTACTGTACTGTATTGTACACGATACTGTTTAAAGCTGTCAATCCTTTTACTTTTCTTCGTGCGTAAGCCCAAGTATGATGACAGGATGAATGATTGATTGAATGGGTGGATGACAGAATGAATGATTGATCAATTGAATAGATGGATAGAAGAATGGCTTGTACCCGTTCGCTTGGGACTACCCTTCCTCCCTCCCTCCCGCTATGATTCAGGGACAAGTCACAAATGGTACCATCGCACCAGTCAAGCAAGCACATGTAGATCTACAAACCAAAGGAAGATCGATATTTCCAAAGGAAAGACTATTTGGGGGGGATGAAAGCTAAGATGGTATATAGTTAGATTCCTCCTCTGGTCTACGGAATACTCCACCATCTAAATGCACTCGCCATCATCACCATCACCATCATCATCATCTAGAATCTATCTCAAATCGTATACCGGTACGCACAAGTAGAAGATTTGTCAATGAGTATATCTTCAAGAATGACAAGACTCTCAAGACTCTCAATTCTTCAAAGGGGGCTTGTTTTCCCTTGGTATATTCGCCGAGTATCCGAAGCTAAAATTGAATTGCGTATCCACTGTGGTGTCTGTGTCTTGAAACAGACTTTCTTCCAATGCGAGTGAGTCCCTCGAGTCCTTGAATCTTGAGTAAGTTAAGCCCCTCCTCCCTCGTCCCTCCTCCCTCCTCCCTCCTCCCTCCCTCAACTTTCAAGCCCCTCAAACCTCTCAAGCCTCTCGCATTTATTTCAATATCTGAAGTACCACTCCCGTTACCGCTGCCGTGTACGAAATGGAGGTGAAGAAAGAAAACGTACACGGCACACGAAAATAGAAAATAAAACAACTGAATAACGTCATTCATTGCCTTGCCTTGCCTTGCCTTGCCTTGCCTTGCCTTGTCTTCCTTGCCCTGCCTTGCCTTTGGAATAAACTTCATTTTTCCCTTCTTCAACCGTGCCACCGAGTTACTACCAACTAGATATTTATTTCATCTATTTAAGTACTTACTACTCCTATTTGGGAAATCTCTGCATTAGTATTCAATTTTTCATCAATCATTCCAAATTAGGTAGCATTCTGCCCTTTACACACCTTTTACTCCCTACAGAGGAATTCTTTTTCTGACGTCGACTTGTGAAATCCCAATCCCACCTTCACCATCCCAAATTCCTATCGCTATCTAAACTTTTTCCCCAAACTTCTCGAATTCGAGTTATACCTACCTCTTCCCCCAAAACCTTCTCCACTCGTTTACATCTTGTCTCTATCTTGAATACTTTCACAATCCTATCTACTGATCTGCCAAAGTGATTAGGCGTCGAAGAAATCACTGCAGAATCATAGTAGGAAAAATGTTGTTTTCTCGCCTCTTTTCAGTCACTTTACTGGCTGCGGGAGTGCATGCTCAAGCAACTTCAGAAAGTACTTCGAGTTCGAGTTCGACTTCAAGTTCAAGATCCATCACAGATTCCACTTCAACGGAAACTGATTTAACCACAATAACGGGGTCGGAATTAAGAACTCCTACAGGGTCTTACCTTTCTCTTTCTACTACAATTACACTTTCTACCTCTTCCTCCCCTGTATCGACTGAAGCGATAGTCTCGACTTCAACTGGTAGCACCACCACTCGCACCACGACTTTGGGATCGACTACCATCTATGCATTGGGCACAGAGACGTTGACCGGAAACGCAACAGAATCAACCAGTTCCGCCACACAGATTGTTCTAACGGGTGGAGGACGTCATACCACCACCACTGCCATCAATGGAACATCCAATTCAACAGCCACCTCCACTTCCAGCTCTGCCGTAGCAACCAACACCACTCCTTGCAACAACTATGTTGAATTCTGCGACCGCAGTTACGGAAATATCACCGAAGTATCCGCACACAATTCTCCATTTGTGAGAAGTGGTAGCGCGGCTGCAAATCAAGCATTGGATGTGACAACCCAACTCAACGATGGCATCAGATTATTACAGGCTCAAATTCAATGGAATGGAAGCATTCCACATTTCTGCCATACTTCCTGTGATATATTGGACGCTGGTCCTATCACAACTTATCTGAGTGAAGTTTACGATTGGGTACAAGCCCATCCCTTCGACGTCGTCACCATTCTCCTCGGCAATGGAAATTACTCCAAAGTCGACAAATACATTCCATTTATCGAAGAAACTGGTCTCCAAAACTACGCATACGTGCCCCCCAAGATTCCCATGGCGCTCGACGATTGGCCAACCCTCGCCAGCATGATTCTCAGCGGAAAGAGAGTCGTCTTCTTCATGGACTACGAAGCAAACCAAACCGCCTATCCATGGATTCTCGACGAATTCACACAAATGTGGGAAACTCCTTTTGATCCCACCAATCGCTCGTTCCCATGTACACCACAACGTCCACCCAATCTTCTCGATACTGATGCGAAATCGCACATCTACATGACAAATCATAATTTGAACTATGATATCAATCTCCTGGGCATCTCGCTGTTGGTCCCGTACCAGAATTTGCTGAATGAGACGAATAATGTCACGGGATATGGATCATTGGGAATGAATGTCGAGCAATGTGTGCAGGATTGGGGATTCCCACCAAAGTTCCTGAATGTAGATTTCTACAATGTGGGACAAGGAAGTGTTTTTGAAGTCGCCGCTGAGTGGAACAATGTCACATATAATCGGGAATGTTGTGGTACTTCGGCGACGAGTGATGCGGGAAGATTGGATGTACTGGGGAGAAGTACAGTCATGCTTATGATGGGTGTGCTAGGTTTCATGTACTTTGGATTGTGAGAAGAATTGGATTGAATGTGATCTCGGGATGGTGTGTATAGATGGTATAATGATTGTTGATATCAGTGGGGAATTTACTTTGATATTTGGATGGTTTGATGATGCTTTGCTTCACATTACTTTGCATGGAATGGCGTTTTGGATATATATCTATCGAGCTTGGAGACTTGGGTACTTGCATAGGAAATTATGAAATAGATTACTGGTACTAGGTAGATTGGATAGATGGACAGATGCATGGTGGATATATAAAAGATATAATCATTGGAATATTTTATTTTATAGTTTGAGTTAGAGTTTGAGTTTGAGTGTATTATTGATTTGTGTTTTGAAAACTGGTGATGTTGATGTTGATGTTGATATTAACAATCATTTCCCTCCTTATCACATTTCTTCTTCTTCTTCTTCTTCGAGATTCAGATATTCAGAGATTCAGATATTTATATACATGTATATACATATATATACATATATATACATATATATACATATATATAACAAATACCTACTCTTCATTACAGAGATCTGAATATTAGGTCTTGAAATTCGAAATTCGAAATTCAGAATTCTAGGTTTGGGGTTCGGATGCTGGAGATGGTGCTTGGAATTGGGTTTGGGGTTTGGAATTGGAATTGGGGATGGGGGATGGGAGATGGGAGATGGGAGATGGGAGATGGGAGATGGGAGATGGGAGATGGGAGATGGGAGATGGGAGATGGGAGATGGGAGATGGGAGATGGGAGATGGGAGATGGGATAAAGAATAGTTGGATGATTAGATGATTAGATGAGTAGATGAGATTGAATTAGATTAGTGTGTGTAGGAAATAGGGTATAGGGTATAGAAATAGAGGAAGGGGATAGAAGATGGAAGGGAAGGAATAGAGGAATAGAAGAATAGAAAAACAAAAGGCGGGAGAGAAGGGAAAGAGAATATTCATTGTTTATTATTTATATTTAGTAGATTTTCTTTTTATATCTTGAGATTTGAGATTTTGTAGATGATAGGAGAAGGAGAAGGAGAAGAACGAGTATAGATATAGATGTGAATATAGATATTAAAGAAAAGCTTGAGGAGAATGATATTGTATTGAAATATACTATAATATAATATGATTAATATCAAGTTTCCCCACTGATTGATTAATAGATAGATAGATAGCTTCACATAACACTACAGAAAAAAAACAAAACAAAACAAACTAATAACCTCCCCCCCACCCCAACCCTAAGAAGTTCTCCGTATATCTATATCTATATCTATATCCTATCTCATAGTCAAAAGGCTAAACAATAAACAATTCATCGGGGTTTGATATACTATGAAACCGAGTAAAATTTAGTGAAAATTTAGTGAAAATGAGTCAGTATATATCTAAAAGAAATAAATATAAATAAATAGTCCAACTCAATAACATCATACTATCTCTCTAGGTATTTCACTAACGAGATGTCGAATTGAACTGAATTGAATCGAAATAAATTTCTGTATTTCGAAAAGAGAAGAGTGTATGAGATCACTAGTAGGCACCTACGATGAACTTCTCTGTTATATATCTGTTTGTGTTGTGTTGTGTTGTATTATATTTCGTTTTGATATTTTTATGCTGATTTGATGTTTGATTTATGCTGGATGGTTTGGTATGTATTATAGAATAAGTATGTATGTGGTATTAAGAATGAGAACGAGAATGAGATATTGATAGAGTGAATATAATATAATAGAATGGAATACGATGGATTGAGACAGTAAGGTGATGATGCAAATGAAGTAATACAGGAAAGAAATAGCAATACACATCTCCCCCCCCCCCACTCCCGATTCGCTGCACAAAACCACCTTGCGAAACCCAGAAAATGCGAACAACACGATTCAGAAATCAAGAAAAGAATCTGCTCATTTCTATCACCCCTTTGATTTATAGTAATTATCTAATCGAGAAGATTACCTAGCTATGGATATACTAGAAAAGGAGTGTGGGATATAATCTAATCTTGATATCCAGTCCTTGATATAGATTAAAACTAAATAAGATATTTATATCCATGTTTATATCCATGTTTGTATTTATATCCTCCATACCACCAATCTCTACCAAACATCCCAGATTCCAATCACCTTGATTATCCATATACGTATCTTCTACAGATATACCGCAGGATATAAAGCACAGATGATGTTCAAGTTTGACGATTACTCATAGCTGTAAGCCAAATCATTCATTACAGTACAATATTTGAAAATCCATACAGTTCGTAGTACCTAGGTATTTAGAAGCAAGAACGGACTGGAATGAAGATATCCTTGGTATGTACGTTTGTGAAATCCTCATCATCTCATTCAGAAAACGATACAGACTCTCGACAGGTAGCTAAATTCTTGTTCTCAGCCGAGACTTGGGATTTAACGTTGATTCCTGATGTGAATAAATCGATTGATTTCGATAGATATATTATTTGAATTGGATATACGGCTTGGTCATGCTCTTGGCTTGTGTATGATTTCGTAGCAGGGCGAGAAAAGAATGGAGAGGAGAGGAAGAATGAATATGGCTGCAATCTTGGATTCGGTCAAGATAGACTGCAGTGATAGAAAACATACATAGTATGAGAGTCCAAAGACAAAGGGGGAAAGCAATTAATAGCTGGTTCCGGCCTTTTCATATGTAAGCAGTCTTCTATAAACAGCCACTGCGAAAATTGAGAAGAGATGATCATCAGAACACATGAAGATCTATGTGGTCTACTTGTTTGGAATATGAGAAGATATTGTTCGCTGGGACGAGAACATAGTAGTATTCTTTCATCGTGGTAGATACACTTTATGAACAGTGTGAGAGCTAGCACATCCAGCTTTAATTGGAAATCCAGATGGTGATATAGACCTGTCTTCTTATGAGACTAACGGGACGTGGAATTATAACCCAATTACAAGTCTCTTGAAAAAAATCGCTTGGATATATGGAACGTCGACAGGTAACACTGAATGGTTGCTTCCACTTGGAGCAAAGATTCAAGAATATCAACTTCATGAGCTGTAGAAGGATGTGAAAATAAAATCAGCAGTCAAAAGACGTAAAAGATTATGATTGATTCCGAAAATGAACTCCAAATATGGGTATCAACCTATCCTATCCTATCCTATCCTATCCAACTCCAAATACCAATTTCCCAAAGTATATCTTTTTTCCTCATAACCCCCTAATCACTTCCCATCCCCTTCCTACCCTTAACAACATTCACCGCATCTTCCACATCATCCTCCTCTCCCAACGTCTCTACCTTCCCCCCACTACTCTTCGTCAACTTATCATCCGTCGCATCAAAAGTTTTCTTGGCCTCATCAATAAACATTTTCTTCTCGAACACCTCTGTGATCTTTCCCAAAAATGCTGGATTCTTCCGACAAGCAAATTTAATATCATCGAGTTTAACTTTTTGTCGGCCAGCTATTTGGGCTGCGCGAGATGCTTCAAAACAGAGCTCGATGATGAAATCAGTTACTATTTCATCGAGAGTTTTGGTCGTAGTTTCAAGTGCATGATGGACGTCACCGTGAGCGTGGAGGAAAGATTTTACTGGATATGTTGGATTAGTTTGGGTGTTGATTGGTAGGAATAGAAGAGGAAGAACTGTAGGGAAAGATTGAAACGTACGTTCTGCTTCGGTGAAGTTTTGTTGACCACGGTTTTTGGCTGCGCGAGCTCTTGGTTCAGACATTTTTGAGGTAGTGTGAAATTTGGATTGGAATAGCTGATGTATGATGCGATGGATTGCGCACGTTTTGTAGAGGTTCAATACTAATAATAGTTATGTTCCCAGATTTGATCGTTAAGGTTCTGATAAATAGTTGTATTTTCAGTTAATTTCTGAATCCGTGAATCCGTGAGCACAAGTATCAAGCGTTATAAATTAGATGTATTGGCGCATTTCTTGAGATGGAACTGTCTCTCTGGGAGGAAATTGAATCTTTGATGTAAAGTAGAGTCGCAGAGCTTCCGCGAGCTATACTATGATTAAAAATTTATCCGTAACTCGGGATCATAGATAGTCCGGTTACCGATTGCCCAATCCATGCATGTGAATGGAAATGTGTTTGATAGATGGTATTTACAGATTCATATGTTGAGGAACACCCCAATCATCTAAAACTTTTCCTGTGATTTCGACTATTACCCTACAAAATGGTTTGTCAAACCCATAAACTTTAGTTGAGGACTCTGCATATGCGAATTCCTCTTGCGCAAAAGTATTAACAAGCTATCTAGTCAGCTCTCTTCAATTTCCAGTCAGCGCTGCTAGTGCTCCTTCTCCTCATATGCACGAGCGCATACGCACATCAATTGTTTCCCAATATTATGGATCGGAATAAGGAAGGGTACGATAGCATTTGTTTTCAAAAAAGCTGGGAATTATAATACTGATGGAAACTAGCACTTTTACCGGATTGTTCTGGAAATGTGCGAGGATAGGAGAGCGATTGAGTCCTTATATAAGTGTTTGCTGTGTTGTCATGGCTGTGAGTTTTACTCTGCTTGGCTAGACTGGGGAGTTACTAATGAATGACAATAGGTTTCTCTGTTTGTTGGTAACTAAATGTTTGGGAGAGGGGATTCGCATGGCGTTTGGAGGGGGGGTGAATTCATGTCAAAACGAGGTCTGGATCTCGAAGATATTTGGCATAGAGGTGTGCTTGGAATGTTATGAGATGGTGGCATTTAAGCCAGAATGATATTACATTATACGCATAATCGAACATTATACCAGACTATTTTACCCTCCTGGGCATCCACGCCTTCCTTGCAGAAGCTATTCCTTTGCGCCAGTCTCCAGTCTCCAATTTTCAATAACCAAAACACCTTCGCTAATGCTCACTCGAACGCCCATATATAGTATACAACCAAGAAAAATGCTAAACAATGGACGTAAAAGTCCATTCCTCGGTCCTTCAAAATCGAGATTAGAGCTCTTACGTCATGGTTCATGGCAATGAACTTTGAATACTTGCAGTATCCATAGTTTCATTGTCACCCCAAATATCTCGACTCTCTTGTTCCACAGATCTCATTGCAGAAGCTACTTCCTCCAACTTTGCTACCACATCAAGAACTCCTTCATTAACCCTTTGGAAATACCTATCATTAGCCTCCCTTCTCTTCCTTGCCAACACAATATCTGCCTTTGTATCCTCCTCCAATCTACTACCCATCTTCTCTCCGCCTCCACTATGAACCCCACTAGTGGTCGTACTCCTTCCTCCATCCGTCCCAGATGTCGCCGTCATTCCTGGTCCATCTAGAGCGCTCTTCCCCTCACTTCCCAATGTCCCACCCCCAATATCACCTTTACGTCCCTCATCAACCACATCATCCGCTTCACTCCTAGCCCACGCTTGCGCCAAAGCTATTTGTGTTTTCCTTAATTCCTCTAAAGCTCTACTATGTTCAGGTCCAAATACATGCGTCGCATTTACAGCACTAAGCTCAACTTCTTCTAATGTACTTTGCATTTCGGCCCATAATGCGTCGGTTCTCGCAGCTTGTTTTTGTCCTTCGGAAGGGGCTTTCCCTGCGCGAGGAAGGGAAGTTACGGGAGCTGTATCGGTCGGTCCATCGAGATTAGTTCGTAATGGTAATCTTTGGGAACGTTGACGGACGAGTGAATTTCTAGAAGTGGTAGGATATAAGGTTGATGATTGATTGGACTGTACAGGCGCTAGAGTACCTTCTAATGATACGTGAGAGGCATTTTGAGAAGGTGTAGTAAAAAGTACTGGAGGTGGATCACGAACTGGTCGTTTTGATTTTGAGTTTGGTGATTGATCCATGCTGGGCCTTGGAAACGAAAAGATTGTATGTGTGGATGGAAGTAATTTGGAGAAGCCGGGAGATGGAAGTTATCGAGCTTCTTATCAGTGATTGTTATCGCCGACAAT
The DNA here is from genome assembly GCF_014898295.1 of Botrytis byssoidea. Taxonomy (NCBI): domain Eukaryota; kingdom Fungi; phylum Ascomycota; class Leotiomycetes; order Helotiales; family Sclerotiniaceae; genus Botrytis; species Botrytis byssoidea. The sequence continues at coordinate 182,930 of NW_024065862.1, read as the reverse complement.
CTGCATCAAATGTAGATGCCTTATAACAAAATCAATTCTGACTACTCTCAGGCCACAATTTCTTCTGCCCAGAAATTCATTTGTTCGCTTAGCGCATTTTAGCTTCACGCACTCATTGTGATTTTGAAATTCTTCTCTCCAGCTTTCGCAACGACATATCGACAACTAACCATAACCCATCAATCCCGTTATCGCCTTAATTCGGTACATACCCAATTTCTCTACGATTTATATTCTCAATAAATTTCAATCAGGAGCTAATTCGAAATTTCTCAATAGCAATCATGGGTAAAGGAAAGCCAAGAGGTCTCAACGCCGCTCGCAAACTTCAAAACCATCGTCGCGAGCAAAGATGGTCTGATTTGTCCTACAAGAAGCGTGCTTTGGGTACCGCTTTCAAGTCCTCGCCATTCGGAGGTTCCTCCCACGCCAAGGGTATCGTTCTCGAGAAGGTCGGAGTCGAGGCCAAACAACCTAACTCCGCTATCCGAAAGTGTGTCAGAGTCCAGTTGATCAAGAACGGAAAGAAGGTCACTGCTTTCGGTATGTGGATTATTTTATATCATGGGATTCCTGCGAGGTGGCGGAGGATGAAATGAAGATCTGCGGGCGAGAGAAGGATGATATGAGGCATTTGGAGAAATGAGAGAATTGAAAATGAAGATATACTAATATGATTTTTTCTCACAGTTCCTAACGATGGTTGTCTTAACTTTGTCGATGAGAACGACGAGGTCCTCCTCGCTGGTTTCGGTCGTAAGGGAAAGGCCAAGGGAGATATTCCTGGTGTTCGTTTCAAGGTCGTCAAGGTCTCTGGTGTTGGATTGTCTGCTTTGTGGAAGGAGAAGAAGGAGAAGCCAAGATCATAAACGAATATGTTAACGATTTTGCTTCTTGGGGGGAATGGGATATGGTGTTTTGCTGTCGCGACGATCGATGGCTAGGCTCAGAATCTACATATAGGGCATAGTACTTTCACACCTGCAGCATTTGGGAATGAAATATCTCCATTGATCATGATCACCATCAATTTGTCTTTTGGAACGGATTTGGTTCGTGAAAATGGTTCTTGTGTGATGAATATTTGGGAGATTGGAATGGAGTCAAGATAATGGCTGGTTGTTCGTCTCGAGTCGATGTTTGTGGGCTTGGGGCGAGTGGCAAAGTGTAATTTGACTTCACAATTTCCCCTCACTCGGTGCTCCCAAACGCTCAAGCGCGCAATATGCCAATTTCCTAGTGACAATACCTCATCTAATAGTTCTCAGCCATAATATCGAAAAGTATCACCAAAAATGGCAAAAGAAGCAATTGATGTGACGCTCCGCTAGCTACCTGGGGACTACTGCCATGGCAATTACTACCTAGGTACTGTATATCCTTTCAACAGACATCAATGCTGCCAATGTGTATATAGTAGCACACTTACATTCCAACCATTCTCTCAATGCCTGACAGGTATATTTCGTTCTTATGTGGCCTGGCTATTTATATTTGTCCTGGCATATAACCCCCTAGCCAATAAGATGCCCAATTCTGTTTTTTTACATGCCGTGATCCTGAAACAGTCACAATGCTACTGCAGACCCATGAGCTCTTTTCAATCCGCATTCACCCACTCGTCATTACTTGAAACCCATCTGCCGGATGCTTCTTTTTGCATCAAAAAAGGAAATTATCCTTTCGGGTGGTATGATGCTACTCACAAAAGAGGGAATAGAAATGCAAAAGCTGCAGGCAAGCCCTATATGCTACAATCATTCTCCGAGAAACTAGTGATATGTAATTGCGCGACTTAATTCTCACAAGCACGTTACACCAACCACACTAGCAGGTCTCCGAGTCAGATCATTGAGGATTGGAGTCATGTCTGTAAAGTCTTGGTGTAGCGTCTGCATCTATCAACCACTTTCTGATTTTACTCTAGTCATGCGGAGTTATGATGCAAAACATAGGTCGATTTACTGAACAACTAAATATTACAAAATAAACATTAAAATAATAAACTTTTATGTGATACACAGTATCAACCTCCTCTCCACTCTAGTCTCCATCTAGCCTTCCCGAATGCTCATACAGTCATCGAAATGACGTCTCCTTTCTCTTCCCTCCCATGACCCTCTTTTACTCCTCCCAAACATTAACCGCCATGGCCAACGCCGCCACATCCGGAGTCCTAATATAATCCACCTCAATCAAGTTCGGTTTTCTTTCTTTCCCTTCCCCCCGTACAAGTCCTTCAAAATTGCTAAACAGACTCCGCTGCGCCAATATCGCATACCCGAGTTTAGAACTCCACCAATTACCGATGTCGGCCTGGGAAGTATATGGTTGAGTAAGAATCCAGGTTGATTTATGCATTTGAGTGGGGTTTGTAGAGGTGATGGAAGAAGAGGACTTGTGTTGGGAAAGGAGGTGGACTTGAGAGGAGGCTAGCTGTGAAGGCGAGTTAGTGGCAGAGTAGTGTCCGGTTATGGGGAGGCGGCTCGCCGGGAGGAGAGTGAAGGGTATCTTGTAGTCGGCGGGGGTGTGGCGGGAGAGGGGGTCAGGCACTGGATTGAGTGGTTAGTTTGAGGCGGTTAGGATTTCCTAGAGGCGATCTTGATACAAATGATGTGTACAGGGGAGTAAAGACGCGAAGACGAAGGGAAATTACGACATAAACGCTGGAATGCATTAAGGAGGAGCTAATGATTTAAGACTGAATACAGAAAGGAATACTCTGGAGATTGTAATATTTAGATCGACTTTTAAACTAGGAACTGCAATGTGAAAGGACAAGCAATACTTACGAGTGCTATCAGGAATTTTAGATGCTTTCCGCCTACCAATAAGGGGAGGAGATGGCTCTTGCGAATCGTGCGAATCTGTGTTGTTCAACGGTGCAAAGTATTCATCCGAACTAACAGAATCACAGCCAGCTGAAGATGCTGTCAGAGTGTTATTTGCATCTCTTTTCCTCCTCCCAGACAATGCCGAAGCTGGTACCGGTGCATCGCAAGGAATCCTCACCAACACCGTACTATTCCCCCCCTTGGTTACAAAAGTGTCAAAAGGTAAAAGTGACAGATCCCATTCCATTCCTCGTGGTTCCTGCCAGGCATGACGAATACCACTCAACAAGTCGTAAAAATTCATCCAATCAATCGCACTAAACTTCCTCCATTTCCACGCATTACTTGCATCATGCGATATATCAAGCACGATAAGTTCTCCGGGATGTGCTTTTGTAAATCTATTCACGTCTCCAATTACACTCTCAATACTCTGACCCGTGGCACCCCACATTTTCCCTGCGGAATATGCACCATGGTAAGTCATCCATTTCCCTTCAAAAAGCACAGGTCGTATATCTAACCAGCGGGCTCCGAGAATTAGTTGCATGAATACAGGGTTGGATTGTGTTTGTGTGTTGTGTAAGGTACCTGGCCCTTTTAGTGAATCGCTTATGATATTAGCGCCGGCATTGTGAGCCATGGGCATACAGATTTGACGGAGAGGTCTTGAGGAGAGAGTGGAAATAGTCCTCTGCATCCAGGGGATTGGAGGGTTGGAGCTGACATAGGGGGTTAAGATACCATTTCCTGCAAGAATGAATGGATGCGGATGATTTCTGCTGTAAATCAGGTCGATGATTGAATTTTTGGGATTGTTGAGCGAGGAGAGGTTTTCATGATAGACAACTTCGATTTTGGTTGGATTTCGATGGGCTCGAACGGTGAAGGATTCAGGAGATGAAGGATTATCGATGCGATATGTTGCTTCTGCCTTTGCGTCCCGTATATATATAATCCATGAGATACAGGATTCAGCGCTGGTACCTGTGGTAATTTGTCAGAATGTGGAACCGGGTATGAGGAATAGAATGTAGCTTGAGTACCGGATGGTATGGTGGCATTGGGAAACCATTTCGTGTGACGTGTTTCATTAGATATCAAGTGCCAGTCGTAGGGTGTTCCATTGACGAGTTCTACATATGCTTTTGATGCTGCAAGAACCATAGGTTGCAGAAGCAGCAGGAATGCAAATGCATATAGGGTAGAATTAGACATTATAGATGGTGTACAAGTGGAGACTATCACTTCTGAGATGCACAAATGCGTACAAATTGAATAACATGCAGAACTCGCAATGTAGATGATTCACAAGACACGAAGACGAAGGAGACAGAATGCACAAACTGGAAGTTGCTAACGTGTCAACACTGCCAACCCCAAGTTGTGTGGGAGGTGTTAACGTCATGATTAAGAATTTAGTGTACTGTCTGCAAAAGATCGCCTACCGAACTGAAAATAGTGGACACTCCATAATTTTTCTCCAGAACATCATATGTCTTATCGATTGCATCCGCATGTTGGGGACAGCAATATAGACATGAATTGTGTTTGAAAAACACATGGCCAGACTGGCCAAGCGGTCAAAAATGTATAAAATGTATAAAATGTATGACAGCAATACATGTGAAAACGCCTCGAAAGTTTGAGCGTAAAAATTTGAGAATGTCTTGCGGACATACCTAGTACGTCATTAATCGTCATACCCTAACAAATGGTACAAAGTTTGCAAGTTCAGGCGAAACAGGATATTCGAAACGAACTTTGAATTGATACTTTTGTTACTCATGAATAGAAGCCAAGGAACTCTCTATCAACAAGTTTGTCCTTATTCCTTAATCTTCATGATCTTTTCGCTGCTCCCGGTAGGATTTCCTGAAAATAAAAAACGGTGAGATTCGTGGGAAAAGTCAGATAGTAGTAAAGTTTGAGAAGGATTTGGTTGCATCGTAAAGCAGACAAATCATGTTGAAGTATCTCTGCAGAACAAAGTTTTCCATTGGGAAATGTCTTATCCTATCCATAAAGTGGAAGAAGAAATATCAGACTCACGTGTCTTGCACATGATCGGAGCCACTAGCTCGATGTTCAAACATTCCGCAGTCCCAGAAGGAAACTTCAATCCAGGAGAATGGGTTCTGAAACATGTCATTTTACTGCCTGATGATATGTGTCATTCACAGAGTATAAAGGATGACATGAAAAACCAATCAACGCAATCACGACGACATGAACTTAAATGATCCTACACACGTAAAAATAAGGTCAAAGAGCCATTGAATCCTATTCGATGCGATTCATGAGCAGATCATACTTTGTCTCTACCAAGTCTACTCGGCAAATCTAGGGCCCTTTGGCAGCAACGTGAATAGGTGCCTAGTGTCAAGTCCTTCTTAGGTCAACACTAAGCGCTTCTTCTCAAGCCTGAGCGGCTGAGTTGAGATCTAGTGTAGCCTGTGTAGGAAGATACCATTAGTGCAGCTTAACTAAAGCAAAGCATAAAATTGTTGGCGCGTGGCAAGGCGGCTGGAATCCTGTGGCTCTCGTACACCCTTCCCTTTTTGGGATGTAAGGTTCACACTAGCAATTAATGTCTGTTCATCAAATTTGAAGTAGGAAGATCAAATAAGCTTTTTGACACCCCTAGAAAAAAACCACCTCTGGCACTTTCTGATGGCGGTCCCCCAAATATACATGTGTGACGTGTCAAGGCCTGCTCTTTCAAGTTCAGGTGTATGACATCGACGACGCGAACATATGTAGAGGATACGCTCAAATGGTGGAAAGAGGCCGCAAATCTCGGTCCGATGTGGACTACTTGTAAGTAGAGTTTGTTTCAAGGCAAATACATCGACATTTCCAGAAATGACTTGAATCTCGACTCCGTCGCAACCGATTTAAGCGATTTCGTCGGCTTCATCGATGTTTTGTATATTTTTTGTACAATATGAGGCTCCACTGATCTCCCGTCGCGGAGATCAGTAATCATGACAAAATGTTTGGCAAGCATATACTATACTCGGGGACTTAAACCTGCAATTGGATAACGGAATTTAGAACAAAGTTTAATAAATTGTTATGGACGTAAAAGTAAGATTTTTGCTTATAGATCCATCACTCATACATGGACTGGTGGGGGGGTGAAGTCTCCAACGCGCGCGTAGTTGCTGGCCACGATGATTGCATGTAATCATTTTGTCTTTCTTTCAAGCTGTCCGAAGAGAGCCCGCCCCCCTCCAAACCGAAGTCCAACCTATATACTTCTTTGGACTTCAGATGACATAGTAAATTTGAGAAAGTCAGCCAACAAAAGGTGGGCTCGAGATAGGGCTTGGGAAATAGCTTGGGAAATAAGCGGATGACAAATGAGCTACCATCAAGTCATTGCCGTACTCCGTACGCGTATCGTATTCTATATGAACCAATCTAGTGGAGATCTATCTCTTTCAGGATTTGGAAACTCTTCATTTAGTGCTGAGTATTGCCGGGACTGTCAGCAAGGCAACTCGGCAGTATTATTTTGGGTACAACAACTAATCATGAGCTGAGCACGTGCTGACAGCGAGTCATGGGCACAAAGTTAAACTTTGCACTTGTCGCACCGCTCGGTTATAGACAATCACGACTCTACGCGAAGAAGTTTTGGACATTCTGAGACCAGGATCGGAACCTTGTCCCGAGAAGTTTAAAAGATTGCGTTGGAATCTGTACCGTATGTTTTGCATTGCATGTTGAATTAGGATTCACTAGTTGACAGCTGTGAACATGAGGCTGACTGTTGGAGGTAATCAAACAGGCACCAAAATTCGCTACTGAATAAAAGGGTTCTTCCCAGGTCCCAGTAAAAGATTGCGTAGTAATTACCAGGAGTGCGACGTGCGTGCATCAAACGGCTTCTCTCTTATCAGGGCAATGGATATAACAGGTGCCGGGTTTAAATAATATGGAGATTAAATATATGAAGCACTCAAGGGACGGAGATATGTCAAAAAGAAGTAAGGGAGGGTCGCCGACCTCCAAAAAGTGCGGGGCGCGGGAGGGGGCCATCCTTTGGATGATGCTCCCTGACTCCTGAGCTCCTCTGCATCGCGGAAGTATTCCACCAATCAATGGGTCGATCAATTAGAAAGTCTGGATTTGGCTGCCTGTCGTTGTGGCTACAAATCCGAGTTTCCTCGAAATCTCCGAATTCTGTGGCTGGTGTGTCAAGGGCGAGTTTTTGAATTTTGATTTACAGATGCTTCACGACCTGCAAGTCGATAGATCGACCAGATTACCCTTGAATACATGAAGGGAAGGTAAGGGCCATATCATGAAGGGGATAGTGAAGGAGGGGACGGCCAAGAGAGCCAAGATGATAGAAATTCTGGGCAAGGAAAATGCATGTCACTGCACTTTTCTGAGTGAGCGGCTGCTGCGGATATAGCGGGCTTATGGCAAGGTCTATCCTGTTCTTTTGATCCGGGATGGAAATGAGGAGATTGTTGTTTGATTAGAGTTCTAGAAATCCGGGAGGACTTCTCAATGCAGCACGGAGATGGAAAGAATACGGGAAAGAATTGCGAATGCATGAGCCGAGAAGACGGAGATCATCATTTGGATCTTGATACAAACGATCGTTCAAACACCGAATGCATTGTTGTAACTTGTGAAATACAAATTCCAAGAATTCACTCCAAGTCCGAAGCTATCGTCGGATCCGAGGCATAATTTCTTAATATTTTGGATGGGGGTGAGGGGGGTAGAGAATTGAGTTTGCTCCAACATTTTGGTGATGTGGCGAGAACGATACCTTCCTTTGAAAGCCAGACATGAAAACTCAATAGAGTATTTATCTAGTAATTGGAAAAATTCTGTAGTTGTTGAAAAAGTTAATCGTATGGCGAAGTTTAACCTTCAGCCAATGAATACCTGAGTCAGCACGAGACATTGACTTTATGCCTTGACTGCTCCTGATTCTGGGATTGCTTATGGTTGAGCAGATGTTTTTCCAAGTCGGTGGCGCCATTCCTCGTGACAGTATCGAAATCAGATATTGAACAGTACTGGATATGCACAATACGTCCCAACGGTGCATCTGTGAACCCCCCCTCGCCCCCTCAGCCCCCTAATCTTAAAACAACTTACGAGTTATGTTATAGCTTTGAATATCTGTTCATTGATCGGTCATGGATTGATTCATGGATGGAAACTCTCTTTTAATTCAAATATGGTGAAGAGAGCCATGAAGAGGTTGATGTGCGAAGAGCGAAGCGCGAGATGATCTGAAATCGCAGGGGAGACGATTATACTTTATTTGTTCCCCATTCGCTTAGCAGCAGACTATGGCTGAAGTGGCAGTTGCTCCGTGCTTCTGAGGAAGCTATTAATCATGCTAAAATTATACAGCTCTAATTTTCGAAGTGGTTTCCAAATTTCTAATATATGTCGTTCTTTTCGGTTATAGAGTTCTGCACTCCGTCTTAGCCTAGGGAATTCCATGTTGTTGCTTCTTTTGCCACTAGAACACTTCGGAGGCTCGTTTAGCATGAATGTCTGGCCGCCGGGATAAAGTCTCCGATGAGTCAATGTCATATCAAATTTTATATTGAGATATCTCAATCAGTGTTGGATTTATGTAAGGATTCCAGTCAGCCAACCAAGTACGTGTGTACGTTGAGGATCGAGATCTGATTATTAGTAGATTGTGCAGTCGGATTTAGGCGTTGAGCTCCGGTCTTGCATTCCTGGTCTAGATTGCTAAATTAGGGTCCTTTTGCAGCTCTGCTGCATCTAAACCCTATCATCTAGTCAAACTTACAAACGACAAAGACCTTGGGGCTATAATGGTGGTGGACAAAACTTGTAGGCTCAAAATCGGTGGACCAGTCACCAGGACACAAGTAGTCGGGTAAAAGTATGAGAATGCTAAGAGACAGATGTATGCAAAAACCTTGGTGTCAGAGTTTACTTTTACCGTCGGTACACGGGAGAAACGAGATGAATTCGATTCAAGCAAATATAGCAATTTTGCATAAGACGTTTAACTGTTTAACTTTGGGTTGAAACTCCATATTTACTGACTCGACGAATCGACCTATTAGTTAAATTTGGTCTGAAAAGTGATGATGTTCTGATTCCCTGTTGTCCCCAGGGCCCAGGAGCTTTGGTATTTGACTCCACAAGCACTTACAAGCATTTTCTTCCTGTGACAGAGCGCGGAAATGTTCCAATTTAATTGGATCTTATACTTTCCACGATACCAGGGTTCAATGTCTGTAATAAGATTTTGGAGACCTATCAGGCGCAAGTCATGAACTTATACTTTTTGAATCTGACTATATAGGACACAACATCTTCAAGCCAGTCTCCCTGCTTTTGCTTCACTCTTTCCAATAGAATTTCTCTTACCATTACATATCGAAATCATATCGAATCCACTCCTTTAAGTTCATCACGCACACCCAAAGCAGATATACAACGCGTCGAATCTATCCATTCGTCTACGATTACCTTCCCAGAAGAGTTATTAGTCGGACAATCTGAGCTGCAGTGCTTCCACAATCAGGCAAAAGCCCGAATTACATCGAGATCATACAAAGTACTCAAGTACTTATCATATGACAGCTAATGCAACTCGATAAAACCATTCCGTTTACTAGATATTACTCCGTCACCATGCCTTTCATTCAAGATTCGCACCTTCCTCTTTCGTCGTTTGCTAAGACGCACCTCGATAACCCGGACCATTTTGACCCCTCCTTATCGCTTCATACAATTATGAACGGCCATTTAACCAGCCAAGAGGCGTATAGACAAGCTTCTGTCGGCATTCTTTCAGTATCTCAAGCTTTGGAAATTGCTCGAGACAGTGAGGAAGAAATTAGAGACCCAATCGTCATCAGTGTCTTGGAAGTCGCAATCAACAATATCTGGAGAAAGCTACAAGAAGAACCTACCACATATGTGATGACCCGCGAAGAATTCGGTGTCTTCAATTACTTTCAAAATCGATTCCAAGGCGTTGAGCTCGCAACAGCAGCGCGAAAGAGATACTGGGATTCCCAGCACAGTTGAGAAGTGCCACAATTGACGGTGCCACAGTGGCTCAATTGATTATCGATTTACTGCACTCTCATCCTTACCTTGTCCATTCCACCCTTGTTCCCCGGTGGATCGTTTCCAACTTCAGAAGTTACAATGTCAGCAGGAACAGAAAATCTGTTTGACTCAAAGGGAGACACTTATGTTGGTGATCATCTTAGACGGATCGATACCAATCCTGAGCCCGACAACAAAAATCGAAAAACAATCGAAAATATCAAAATATTCCTTCTTATTGTATTTAGCTGCGGTCTATCATTGATATGGCTTTTACGATCATGCTTCTCAGAGGATGTGGTGAGCATTTCACCAAAATCTAACTTGGTCAGATATTCTGTTGCACCAGTACCCTCTGCTACTCCTACTTCCGCAGTACTTGAAGTATTTCAGGTTTATCAACCAGTCCTCATCCCACCTGGTGTATCTGATGAGACAGCATCAAATGATGGAGTTGAGGAGACGTCAATAATCGCGTCAACGAATGTTGCTACAAGCTGCAAGGTTGTTCTGATGGAACATACTTTTGGCTACAGCTATGGCATTCCATTTGTTGGTATGGAATTCAGATAGAAAATCTTGCAATTACCAATCAGCTAATGACCTCACAGGCAACTATACGCCACCTAGCTGCAAGTTCAATAGAGTTGTTATGAATTTTACAGTCACTTCAAGCGGTCGTCAATTCGATCGTCTTGCAATAATGTATTTTGGAGACTCTGAAGTTTGGAGAACATCCACTGCGGAACCAACTACTGCTGGAATCAGATGGGAATATCTTAAGGATATGACGGAGTATCTTTATTTTTGGAACTCCCCCCAAACGCTCATTTTCGATCTTGGAAATCTGATCGATAGCACCTATACTGGATATTACTACACCACGCTTACAGCTACATTTTTCACGAGCCAAGAAACTGTAGAGCCGGCTGATCTGATTCTTCCAATCTCCGCAAGGCACGGTGCAGAAGATGCAGTGAGTGTTTTCACGTTACCAGGCGATAACGCCACAAACACCATTAGCTTCCCACAGAACGCCAATCGTGCTGTCTTCTCTATCTCGGCATGTGGCCAGTCAACTGAAGAATTTTGGTGGGGCAATGTGCTCCAATCAGATGTAGAAACATTCGAGGATTACGATGGAACACTTTATGGATATTCACCATTTCGTGAAGTCCAGGTTTTGATCGATGGTCAATTGGCCGGCGTGCAATGGCCATTTCCAGTGGTCTTCACTGGTGGTATCGTACCAGGACTTTGGAGACCAATTGTAGGACTTGATGCTTTCGATCTACGTGAACACGAGATCGACATCACACCTTGGCTTCCCGTCCTCTGTGACGGATCTGAACATACCTTTGAGATTCGAGTTGCAGGGGTTATAGACGATGGTGAGGGAAGCGGTACCCTTATTGATACAGTAGGTAGTTACTGGCTCGTCACTGGCAAAATCTTTATATGGCTTGACTCCAATGATTCTGTCACTACTGGTACTGCGCCCAAACTCTCGCTTCCAGCTCCTATCATCACTACTTCACAACTCCTCACTCAAAATGCAACTGGCGCGAACGAAACACTCACTTATACAACCAACGTTCAGCGTTCGCTCTCCATTTCATCTACTGTCGTTACGGAAAATGGCACCTCGACTTCAACATGGACTCAGGAATTAAGCGCTCTGAATTATGGCCAATACACCGCTTTCGGCGCCATTCAAATAAACAACGCAACAGCACATGGCGTCGATACCTCCATGGTCGGAAGTTCCACAAAATACAAGTCCGAATATACATACCCTGTCTGGGTGAACACAACGTACCTAGTCCTTTCCTCCACAAACTTCACCCTTGACGCCGTCATAACCCGCGGTCTCGACCTCCTCATATCCGGAGCCTCAGTCTTCCCATCTGGACTTCAACCGTTTGCTTATCTACCCTCCGCTGCTTCTCTTATTTCCGGATTCTCGGGAACCCGACTCTCAACTACGCAAAGTGGATCAGCTCATTACCTGGGTACTTCAGCCGGCAGTTCCGGATATGGCAGCACGAGTCAGACATTTGAATTTGGTGGATTGGACATCAATAATGATGCGGTTGATACGGAATTGTATTACCGAGATGTGGAGGCAGTCAATTCAGCGATTGTTTATGACGAGGAGCGATTGGTTGGTGTGGAGATTGGGAAATACACAAACGGTAGACCTGGCGGGGCATATCTAAGTAAGGGTGTGATGAGTCCCAAAGAGGCAATCGGGAGGGGAAAGGGAAGCCCAAAGCAGATGCTTGTTAGTGGGGGGTCTTAGATTGAGGGTTCGACAGAAAGGGAAGTGGGGTGGTAGCAGGGAGTGGGAGGTGGGGGCGATAAGAGGAAAGGGGGGATGACGAAAGGTCTATGAAATCATACCCGTTAGCTAGTTTACTTCATGTCGCTCATTTGGAATTAGATCTTCGCTTGCATTTGGAGAATCGGTTCTTGGCTTTTGTTGTTTGAAGCATCGTTAAGTTGCTGGGGGGTTGGATTGGATTCGGTTGTTGTATATACTTTCTGGCTGCTTAGTTAGTACATAAATTATCTCGACCATTTACATCATAAAGTACTTTTTATGCATAGAGTATTTCGTTGCTTTGTGAATCTGTGAGATTGAGTAGCGAATATGCCCCTGGTACACCCAACCAATGAGCATATCGAAGTTCAAGACATGGTCATCCGTTGCGAGGGCGTTCATGTAGATTGTAGATGGAAGATTATGTATACATAGATCTTCAGGTCGTCGTCCTTAGGTTGATAGTCTTAAATCCGTTGTTGGTATCACTTTCAGTGTATGAAGTTCAACCTTTGGTATATAATTGGACTGTTCAATGTTAGACAACTAGAAGACTCCAGATACATATTCGCGTCCTACTGAAAATGTCTCACATGTTTATACCCGCGAGAGAAGTGATATATAAGTCGTAGTGATGCTATCTGGCATTGAAAATTGGCTCGCTCTTGCCAGTTTCTAGCAAGAGTGAATAGGTCCTTTAGTCCTTGGTTAGGTATCTGTTTCTTCGTGGCAGCAGCTAACTAACTGTCTATAACAAACTTCGAAAAGGCAGTCGCATTTTGGGTATATCAATTACATTACCATTCAGCAAATTATTTCTCGTCTGGTTTTGTCTCAGTATCGCATAACTTTTGCCGTATATAATAATCATTCACCTTATATGATATCCAATCATCAGCCAGGAAGACTATTCTAGCTATTATTTCGAGGTCGCCCTACCGCCGTTGGCATTAATATTAGCACTGCTATCATCTTCCAAAGCATCGATTCGCGCTTATCAAAGGCACTTTTTACTGTCCGCCTGGTTTACTGCAGGAGCCATGGGTCAACCTGTTCACGATTCGTCGCTTTGCGATAGAGCCAAGCGATGCATCAACAATATTTCGGATTGCTCCAGTTCTCAACACGATCGAAAGCGTGTTCGTTTGAGCTACGAAAATCAAGGACCGCCTGTGAACGAATCTATTCGTCCAACTGTTCCCATACGATATGAATATGTCCTCGCTGGAGCTGTCTCAAACCCATCTCCCAGTGATGGATATTTCCCTGCTCAAAGTGCTCCCAATCAAACTGTTGCCACATACCAAAATCCCATCAACTATGCATTTTTCCCTATTCCAGAAGATGCCCGCCAAAATGCTGCTAATCCAGGCGTCCCAGGCCGAAGTCGCGTCTATGAATTTGTTCAAGTTCCAACCATTCCCGATGAAGATGTCGCTAGCCCAGGTGCCTCAGATGTCTCTAGCCAGACTGCCTTAGAACAAGCTATTTCCGAATCTCGTCAAGCTATAATCCAAACTGACGCTGATAAAGCTCTCGTCAATGAATTTGCCACTGTGCTAGCTATAGCCAGTCAAATTCCCGTCCATCACGCTGCCGCCATGCAAAGGCCGGTCAGATTTACAGTCAATCAATCAATGGCACCCTCCCCTGGGATTCTCTTTCTTCAGATAACTTCGTTGAGTCAGGGCCGTGAATTGATAAGGCGGTGGGAAGTTTCGGACTATGCTCATGTTAGGATAAATGAGATCTCTTTCACACTGGGAGATGACTCGGATAACCAAACAATAGCCGCCAATCAAAATGCTACTTTTCTGACCGATCAAGCTGCCGCAGATCAAGCTCTCATGAACCAAGCTATCACAGGGCTAGCTAATGCCCTCCAACATTTTACCGGCACCGCCAGTCAAGTAACCGCGAGTTTCTTCATGATGCTCTATTCTCGGTTGTATGAAGCAGGTGGAAGTCGACGCGAAATGGTGCGTCGTTGGATTCAATCGGGCAATGCCCGTTTACCCGTAAATATCAATGTTCCAGGATTTGCGGTTGCATCAGTTGAGAATTCGAATGGGGCACAAATCACGCAAACGACAATAGCATCTCGAGCAAGGGAAGCTATGGAAGCTGAGTTTCAGCGCAGGATCCGACTAGAGCGACAGTCAATATCATTATTTCAGCAAGAGCATGGCAATGATGCTAGCCTGCGCCACCGTCAGGAGGAACCTGGGGCCGTGGAACAACTAAGGGACGAAAATCAAGACTCTGACGCTGCAAATTTGTTTCCTCACAATCCATTTTTTCGTGGATTTACAGGGGAAGAAATTCATGCTCAAATACTGACAAATCAAAGATCTCGTCGAGGGATGAATGGTGCGTCGTCTGGCGAGGACCGCCGCATGGAGATGAGTAATCGCGGACGAAGAAATGCCATTCAATTAGGAAGTCGTGCATTATTTCCAGGCAACAATGACACTGTGACTGATTCTGGACCTCAAGATGTTGATGGTTCATAGATGTTCGAGGCAGTCGTTGAACTATTGGAGTACACTTTGGCGAAGGCCCAACAGATAGGAGGATTACATATTCGAAGAAGTACGTGGAAAGCCTCGATTGTGACTGAATGGCTTTTTGAACATCTTGTTCAATTTGATAATCGATACTGATAAAAGCGATAAAATCAGACAGGAACATTATAGATTAAAGATTTCAAGATCACATCTGGAGATTGGACAAAAATTTCCTCAGTGTTAGGAAACCAGCGTAGGAATATCGTCTGCACTAGCAATCTATTTCGATATCGATGGAATTCCTGTAGCGTTACAACATCATTAAACAAATATTGCGTGCACTCGCAGCACCGGTAATTTGTATACAGCCAATAATACTCAATATCAGTACTTGTCACTTTGTCCTGCTCCAATATAATTCCAAATACGTAACATCGCACGCTCCAGCACATGAGATGCCCATTTTTCCTATGCGGAACCAAGAGCCATACTTGTCTTGTATCGATATTGACCTTATTGATTTTTGAGTTCTGCAACTTGAGATGAGTGAGTATACATAATGAGTTTGTATTAGCCACTTGACCCAAAGGAGTGTATTGGTGAGAATGAGTCTCGAGATTCTATGCTCAAGTATCAATTCGTAGACAAGCGTGAAAAGCGCTAACACCACTCTACATCTATCCGTAATCTGCGTGCACTTATCGGCAACCAAACGCACCAAAATTCTACACCTTTGATTAAAATTCAATGTCAAAACAATAGAGCAATATTTTGCCTGTGAAATTCCTAATAATAAGATTTCATTAAGAAATCATCTTGATTCACTAATCTGAAGAGAGTCAAAATATGTGCATATATTTATATTCAATTTCGAGGGAAAGTCATTTTAAAACTTTCTTCCATTTTCACAGGCTAGCTGTTCAGTCAATCGCGAGCGATATCAACTGTATTTGTCATCAATAAATCCCCAATGACATCTTATCGCAAGCACCCCAACATTACCCCTCCAAAGCCTCCCATAAAATTTTCCCCTCCCAACCCACAACAATGCGACTCCAACACCTCTCCGATTTCAAGCCCCAAGCCGCGACTCGCGCATGGGCATCGATTCCCAATCCCAACGGCCTGCCTCTCATCGCAACAGCCACTTCTGATAAATCGGTCCGAGTCTACTCGCTCAATAACTTCACTTTGCATTCGACGTTGGAAGGAGGCCATGAGAGAAGTGTGAGATCTGCGGCGTGGAAACCGGGGGTAAGGAGAGATGGTGCGTTAACGATTGCGACGGGGAGCTTTGATGCGACGATGGGGATTTGGAGACGGAAGGAGGATGCGGGGGATGGTAATGGAAACGATGGTGGGGATGGACCAATGGAGATGGAGATTGGAGCGGATGGGGAAGTGAGTAAAGGGGCGCAGTTGAGAAGAGGAGGAGAAGAGGAGGAGGATGAGGGGGATGATTGGGAATTTTCGATTGTGTTGGAGGGACATGATTCGGAAATTAAAAATGTGGCTTATTCGCCCAGTGGACAATGGTTGGCTTCTTGCTCGAGAGATAAAACGATTTGGATTTGGGAAGAAATAGGAGACGAGGGTGAGGATGAATTCGAAACAGTTGCAGTTTTGCAAGATCACAAGGCAGATGTTAAATGTGTTTGTTGGAGAAAAGACGATGGCAATGGAGAAGTTCTCGCAAGTGGTAGTTATGACGATACGATTTTATTATCGCGCGAAGATGGCGAGGGAGACTGGGAGACCGTTGCTACATTAGAGGGCCACGAAGGCACTGTATGGAATCTAGATTGGGAGCCCGAAGTTCTCATGAAGACAGAATCTAGCGATGAACCCTCGGCGCCAGCAACCCCACGACTCCTCTCCTCATCTGCAGACATGAGCATTCGCATCTGGTCCAAAGTACCGACGCCACCACCCCAAAATAAACCCTCCTATTTCAACCCCGGCATCCCCAGTACCATGCGCCCCGGCCCCGAGAATGAGACCTGGGAATGCACGGCCACGCTTCCTAAAGTCCACGATCTACCCATCTACAGCATTAGCTGGAGTAAGCAAACTGGTCGTATAGTATCCACAGGCGGAGACGGCAAAATCGCCATCTATGAAGAACAAACCAAGGGACGAAATAGTGTGGGTGGTACCATTGAGAAGGAATGGAAAGTTCTCACTGTTCTAGAAGGTGCTCATGGTCCTTATGAAATTAACCATGTTACGTGGTGTCAACGATTCGACAATGGCAAGAAAACCCCAGATGAAGAAATGGTTATCACGACGGGTGATGATGGACTTACGAAAGCATGGAGTATGGAAGAAAACGTGGCAGAAAGCAAGGTAGAAACATAATGGTATGAATAATGGACAGGTTATCTTCACAGAGAACTCACGGGTTGGTATAAAATCGTCGGGTCAGTTATAAAAATACACACATCTAGTTAGGTAGTTATAAGCATAGCGTTCGGCGTTGTATAGGTACGGTTAGATTTGCTGGGAATGAACAGATAAATGCATATACACAAAATGTACATAGCTTTTATATATACCTACCTAGGTACCAGGAAATTGCTTGCATAGTAGCTTGTTATGTGTGTGTATCCAAGATCAACAAACTCAATAGAATAAACGCACATTTTCTGATTTTCTTCAATCTTTTGGATCGTTTATATTAGCATATTATTTCTATCCTATCTACTAATAGGTAGGTAGGTATTACAAATTAAACTGTTTTTAATGAAGCGGTAAGTATGTAGGTACATTATTGAAATTATTGAAATCATCAAGAACTCGAAGAGAATAATCAATGTCAAGTAACTAAACCCCCTCCCACCTAAACATCCTACAGCCACCTAGCTATTCCAAATAACAAAACAGAACAGTTGACGCACATTTTGAAAAGAAGAGAAAATGAAAATGAAAATGAAAACGAGAAGACAGGAAATGAGAAAGGGGGGAGTATTCAAACAGATATTCGGCGCGGAATTGAAAGGAGAAAGAATAAAATGAAATGAAATGAATTAAAACAGAGAGAGGAATGTGAACTCGTTATCATCGTCATCGTCTTCTAATACGAAGCACGAGATCTGGTTCAAATAGTAAGAACAGCAATAGCATCGATAGAACTTCTCCAGAATTCACGTCTGAGGTTGGTTTCGTGTTCGGGTACGCAGTATACCACAGCATCTCACAGCACAGCACACCAACGAACCCACCACCAAACCCCATTTCGCATCCTCTTCTTCCCTCCTCCCCTAACTACCCCCTCATCAAATTCCCATGCGGCACGCCCACCCCCCCACCAATCCTCCACCACAAAAAATTCTCCACCGTCTTGCGGACCAGCCCCCGCGCCTTGCGTACCCGCATCCCCTTTTTCAACCGCCGGAAACTCCCTGGGAGTTTTTTCCCATCCGCATCGCGCGCGTTGGCTACCTCCCACCATTCTTCTTCTCTGGTGCATCGGTGCAGGACTTGGGAGACGGTGCATGGGGTGAAGAGGGTATGGGACGGGAAACGAATTGGTGTTGTGTTTGCGTTCTTGTTTAAATTTGGGTTTATTTTTTGAGGAGGTAGAGCTTGAGAAGACGGAGCAGCATCAGCGCAGAGGGGAATAGCAGATAGCGGAGTCTTTCCCGCCGGATGCAAATAAGTCATCGGTTGCGTCGTCGAAACACACGATCCGTGATCCAGCGGCCACCAATTCGAATTCGAATCGTACAGGAATTTCTCGTCGAGCGTCTGCATCACGTACGCGATGTGATCTGCGCTCAATCCGCGGCCGTGCAGATAGAGAATGAGGGATTGCGCGGGGGGCACCGCGTATGCGGAGCCCGAACGCGTGAGATCGACGTAGGAGGTGTTGGAGTTGCTGGAGGAGGTGGAGCTGGGTGGGGCGGGGGTCTTGGATTTGCGGGGGAGGAGACGGAGGAGGGGTTTGTGTTTGGGTTTAAGTTTGATGGGGGGTTTGGAGAGGGAAGGTTTTTCTCTGGGTTTGTGGTTATTGAGTTTGGCGATGTTGGCGGTTGAGAGAGAGGATTTGCGGAGGGAGCTTGCGCTCTTGGATCCGGGTTTCGAGAAGGCCTCGCATGGTGCGTCTTCTGGTGTTGGGGGGAGCGATCTATTTTTCGCGAAAGCTCGGGAAAGCGATTTCACAGTCGGGACGAAAGATCTAGTAGTTTTCGCAGATTTTGTTGGCGACGGAACCGGTGTCAGTGAACCTGTCGAAGATCGCGATCTCGATGAAGATCTTCGAGATGTGGGAACAGGATCCAAGTAACTCATTATCACCATTTCCGCAGTCGGATCATGGGGTTTGTGGGTTTCTTCGTGCACGGAATAGCCGAGTATATCTTCCATGAAATCCGCATCCCAGGACGCAGGACGCGTAGTTTCTCTTTTCGAAGGCGCAATACCAATTGTCGTACAATCACTAGCTGCTTCATAGGGAGGATAAAGTTGGAAAGCATGGGGTACGAATTTCGATGTACCGATTGCGTAATCTTCTTGACATTCCGTACCATGGTATGAGGAATTGCCGAAAGAATAATTGGCAGATACTCCATCGTCACTTTCGTAGTCTTCGTCGTCGTCGGTGTCGTATGGTTCTTCGCTGACGATACTGTCTGCATTTGATGGCGCTAATATGTCTTGACCGGATCTGCTGTTGAAGGTATAGCTACGTGCCATGTGTCCTCGGAAACTATCATTGGTGCGTATGTTGATGTTGGCGCCAGTGCGATGATCATCAGTAATGTCATATCCTTCAACAATCGAACCCGCATAATCTCCTTCTTCAGATCCATCGCCAGATCTATTGCTCAGAGATACCTCAGACGGACGGCGAGAGAATCGATTCGCCTCGGAACCTGTGGATTCTGTCGGATCAAAATTTCCTGTAGCCTCTCCACCTGTATCATCATCGTATAGAAAACCATCACTATCATATTCCGTCGGACTTCCAGTCTTGACATCCTCATCAGAACATCTCCGCTGACGTCTCTCCTTATGCCCATCACGTTCTCCCTCACAACCCTCCAATCTAAACCTCAACTCCAATTCCTTCAAGCCTGGAATCTCCAATCCACGCACCTCTCTCCTATTAACCCCATTCAGCCCAACATCATTCGGTTCAAACAAGGGCACTCCAAAATAATCTGAATAATTACTCTTGACATCAAACGCCGGGCCCATTCTCCAATCTCCCGCTGCAACAATGTGAAAATGTCTCTGCATCTTCGTCATATCCTCCCACTCATGAGCCCATCCCGGCATTCCCAGAAGATCAACCAAATTTTTATGTCTCGGTTCCGATCCCAATTCATCATCATCATCATCACCATCATCATGCATCTCCAAGATCGTAACAACATCCCCACCATCACCCACCACACTTCCCGCTCTCGAAGGAGGAGGATTAACATACCCCTCAGGAACAAAATCAAACGGAACCCGAATCTCCGCCCCACACAATCTTTTCAATTCCCTCGTCGTCAATGCAACCACATGATCGGGATCCGCTTCCTCGGTGCTATCCGCCCACTCACTCACTTCCTGATACCGATCATACGCCAAATACGGATTATCCGTCTCGGGATTATACCCCGGGATCTCCGCGCCGTACGCGGCGGGATTCTGATAGAAGCGTCGCGCATGCTTGTGATACACGGTATCCGAAGAAATATTATCCCAATTGAGCGAGAACGAGCCGCGGGAACTATAATGACGCGATCGCAGAGAAGGAGACCGTGAGCGCGCTTCCTGCGGGCCCAATGTCGAAACGTCGGATTCCGAGCCTGATCTTCTCCGTGATTTATGGGGAGCCGCGTGTGTGTTCTTACTCGGAGTAAATTGTTGGGGGTCGAATCTGGGGAAATCGTGGATCTCGGGATTGCGTCGCGGGCCAATGAATGGTCGTGCGCCATCTCTAGGCTCCATGATATCCTCGTCGCCTCGAAAACTCATGTTTAGACTTTCGCCTTCCTCGAATGAAGAATGCTGGTCTGGAGACCCACTCCCATCCATTTGTGCTCCGAGCATGACATGGTCACCTTCTGCAGGTCGGATTGTTTGTGTCGAATGTCCCGAGTTATTGCTCCGTCTGCTGAGACTCTGAGCAAAGTTCCATGCCTTGCTTGAGTTAAGACCTGCACTGCTGTCACTTTCTCTTTCTTTATCTCTGCTTCTACCGGTTGATAGACTTCTCTTGGAAAGACTTCCTGCTACCTCATCTCTAGCCGTATCAGACCAGCAATCCTTATTCTCGACCCGCGAATCCCAAGTCGCGTGTAAACTCTGACCAACACCCCTTCCTCTCTCGCGCGAAACATTTTCTCCAGAACGCGATGAGGGAGAAGGCGCATGCGAGTAAGCAATTGCAACACCCGAAGAATTGTGTTCAGTTTCTTCAGAACTATCCATTTCGCTTACTTGGTACTCGCAATCCTGCCCAAGAGATGCATTGCGCTTTTCCAACTCATCTGCATGCATGGCTGGCATGCTTGAGACGGTCGAGATGCTCGCCGTGCTGGAGCCGGCTGGCTTCCTACTTCTCATTCTGTGTATTTCTGGACTCAGAGGCTTGGATATCTTTACTTGGGACATTTTTCCCGTGCCGACAAATAAACACTCTCCATCATGATCATTATCATCATGATCATCGTCTCTCTTCTCATCAGCACAAACAAATTCTCCACCTTTCTCACCCTTTTCACCCTCCTCCTCACCCCCCCAGCCCCTCTCACCCTCAACCCCCCCAGTAATAACCGTCCTCCTCCCCATCCCCCTCTCCACCTCCCCACAAACCACACACACACAGCCCTCCACATGTCTCTCCTCCACCCCCGTCCCAAAATCCACATTCAGCGTAATCTCCTCCTCAAACAGAATGCGATCGCCCTGCTCCGTAATCAACGCGCGCGCCTCCACCAACTCATAATGTTGTTCGGGCGGCATGTATAGGGGACCCGGATACGGGGGTACTCCTCGAGGAAGCATTTGTTCTTGGTTGAGTGTTTGAGTTTTGAGTTCGAGAATAGTCGAGGAGGGGTCGGATAGTTGTCGGATGGTTGTCGTGATAGTTTTCTCTCGGGTGGTTTTGTTTCATTTGAGAGGGAAAGGAAAAGTAAAAGCTCAGTATTTTCTTCCTAGGTACTTCTCGAATCAACTTCAAACTAATCCATGACTGGACTATAATTTTTTCAATTTGAAAACTGAACAAAGCTAGCTCAAGAAGCATAATCTTCCTACTTAATCAATCAGTGAATCCTCCTCTCTTCACCGAGATCAAACACACGCACATACCTTTATAGTATTTCAAGTCCACTCACTCTCTAGCAATTATCAGCAATTCGATTATTACTATACACCCTCTTTCACACGCTCTCTCTCTCTCAATCAAAAAATCGACAAAGTTTTTCTATTTAATTTTCAAAAAGCAAGACCAAAACCAAGAAGTATCAAAAGTGAACAGTAGAAGGGTAAATAACTAATAAGTGAAGTCAGAACCCCGTCGCGTTTCTCAAAGCCAATAATCAATAATCAATCATCAACCATCCAATCCTATGCGACGTGTCGAAAGTCCGAGCTCTATCCAGTCCATAAATAAAGAAACAGAAACTAGGTAGGCGAGATGATTTATAGCTACACCATCAAAGCGAAAGATGGAGGAAGAAAGCAATTTTGGAAATTTAGACAGAGGCAGAGTGTGTGTGAAAATTTGAGAGCAAGTTTGATGATTACCTAGCTTATGTGAATGGAAGGACAAAGACTTGCAAGGAAAGTTGTGGTTGATAGGAGTGAATAAGATGGATGATATTAATAAGATCAATGGATTCGAAGAGGGTGAATTTGAGAAAGGAGATGGATGTGGGAAAGTAAAATCAAATTAAAAATAGGGAGATGGTTATTAGGAGGATGCATATCTCAGATATCCATCTCTTGTCTCTAGAGATAGACTGTGAGTCCAACATAATGACTGGGCTGGGCATGTTTGAGTTAAAACTTCCTCTCCTCCTCTCACTCTATTCTATTGTGAACATATCTTTGTCCAATACCCAATACCCAATATCCAATTTCCAATAAGTAATAAGTCTCTCAACAAATCGTCACTCTCCATCATCATTCTCCTATCCATTGTACCATATCCACAAACCTACCTCTCCGACCAACTGACCTGCACTTGCACCTCAACTTACACCTCAACTTAAACTCTCATTCCCACCATAAACCAACACATTCATTCAAGCTCTCCTCTTAGCCAAATTCTCAATTAGTACCCCCTTCCTCTCTCCTGCAAAATCCTCACCATCTTCTCTTCCTTCAAGGCATCAGCCGACTCCCCATTCCCATCTACATTCTCATGAATGGATATCATTTCTTGTCTCTATCTCGTATAGATACATAGATGCATAAGTTATCATTCAAAAGTAGAACCATGTAAAGTCAAAGTCAACGATAATACACAAGGGACATTTCATGGAAATTCTTCTTTTGCAATCATTCTATACTACTCCAAGATTACTTCACTAGGTAGGTATGTTTTGCAAATTTCACCATCAGTGAATGACTTCATCAATAAGGTGTGCATTGGCTACATGCAAATCTAATCCATCGATGGAAATGAACCCAGGCACTTGCCACCATTAGACAAAAACTTCAACACTCCACAAGTTCACAACACCAATCAGCGCAAATTAGAATGTTGAATTCTTAATGTTTTCCATTTTATTCATTTACTGGCACACAGTTGTCAAGTTACCAAAATATACAACCAACCGCGCAATTCAAATAGGCCATTTCCTCTCATCGCAATCAAATTCATCCCTTAACCTTTGTTTCCCCTACTGAAAGTCTAGAAGAGATCTAACATTATGCACCTGTCATCCCAACCTATCCCATCCCATTCCGGCATATCCCAAAAAACAAAAAACACCAATTGAAATCCCAAACTTCGCATACCCAAACATACTAACATGCACCTTGCCAAATTGGTTGGTTGCAAAATAAAGCAAAAAAGCGACGCAGATATGCATACTCCAAACGTGTTTCTAATGGATAAATAAATCCTTTGAAATGATCAGAAAACAAGTTTTGGCCCCAACCGAACCCCTTAAGTGATGCGTGGATTTTAGTTGCTTCCCAGATAATAAACACACCAACCATGAATCATGGTTCGACAACTATTGTACAGCTATTTGTAGTCGATTGATGCGAAGGAAACGACAGACTTTGGGTATCAGAATTTCGAAAATTGAAGAAAAATGCAGGTATGCAAGACCAGAATCCGAACCGACTTGCCCAGCCCCAAATGACTCCAAGAACAATGCGGATTTATAATAGATGTGGTAAGTAAAGTTAAAAAAGATTATGAGGCGATTTCCAAACTTTTAGTATATGCAATAGGAGTAGTTCGTCTCCAGCCGTTCTTGGAGATATTGTTTTCTTGCATATTCATATAGTGTTTGCCGCAATAACGTATCCGGAGTTTGGCTTGAATATGACTCCGGGTGAGTGGACCTTTTGATATGCTGTCTTTATGGCTCGGCTCTGCTGTTACAATGCCCCCTCGAAAGAATGTTGTTTGCAAATATGCTGTTTGCCAATCCTTCAAGACTTGTCAACCGGCAGATCGTTATCTTGAATCATGTTGACGTCGACTTCATCCTCAGCATCAGGATTGACAAGATATGCTAATGGTGCCCAAACCCGCCAGTGTAAAATACCGATATGGGCAATTCTGGTTGCAATATCTGAAATTTCCTCCTTTTGTCCGGTTGCTTGGGTATTGAGGTTCATAAGCCCATTCGTAGGTTTTGGCGACGTGGCCGCATCAAATATCTGGAGACTAGTCAAAGGAGTATACGACTCGACAAGCTTTTGTAACTCGGGGAAAAGTTTCGAGATGATGTACGTTTCCGCTTCTTGATAGATCCTGGATTGCGAATTGGAGAGATGAAATTGGAGATGTGATTCGAATACTGGAAGGCGTGCCATAGGTGTTGGTGTTGAGCGAAGAATTTGCAAAGCAATGTTTGAGGATAGTACGGCCCACCTATCTTGTGACGAAGAAGAAGCCAGGAGAGCTTGTAGAGAGGTGCGCACTTGTGACGTAGAGTCGGAATTCTGAATAGACAGGTAAAGTGGTGTTACAGGATATGTCTCGGGCGTAGATGCAGTCGTTGATGGAGATGATCTTGGGCTAGACGATACGGAGTCCATAGCTTCGTCTTCTAGATTTGGTACCCATACTTGTCGACCTGAGAGTTCCCTCGAGAAATGTCCTTTTTCCTGTGCCATGTGATTATACTTGCGTTTGGCTGTAAAGTCATTCTCTGAGGGTACAGTCGGTGCGGAGAGTACACCTTCATCTGCAGGAGAAGAGATGTAAGACGAAGCAGCAGGTGTATCGTCCTGTGGAACAGATCGGGCCTCGTTCGATTTGGATGCCGCATCAAGTTTGTGATAGAGGAACATACAAATCTCAAGGTTGATTAGATCCAGCATATCCGCACGGAGTTTAACGAGGCGCTCCTCATCGAATAGGAAAGTGTGAGGAACGGGTTCTAAGGCTTTCGATGGCAGGGTTAGATTTACAAGTGCTTTCATGAAGTCCCACGTGTTTCCTTGAGTTCGTGTTGATGCATCCGAGGGAAGACTATCTGGCAAGTTTGATGCCCTTCTGAACCAATCGTGAGCTGAAGCGATGTCTACTCTACCCATGGCGATCTTTCTTACAAAGAACTTTTGCTCAAATTGGACAGTGTCTTCGATGAGCAGCGGGCGCAAACACCTGATCTGATGATTTGCAACATCCTAAATCACATATCAGTCAACGTCTCCCAGGTACATATCACATATCACATAGAACTTACGAGCTTCATAGCTTCCAAGACACCCAGCAGATTTCGCATTCCAGAGACCAACATTGCCACGTCTCCGTTTTGGTTACCCTCACTCAAGTGAACGACCATCTCATCAACCCAACTGTCTCTCATCGGCGCACAATGGCACTTCAAAAGTTGTGATAGCCACAACGCAAGTTTATTCAGATCAGCAACGCCTTTTCGAAATTGCTGCATTAATAGATCAACATTAAAGGTCTCCTCGACCGATGACCGATCCCGCTGTGGGACTAATGTTTCTAGAATGCCCTTGATGGCTTTCAGCGTGGCTGGCAAGCACCACTCCGCATCTCCCAAATCTTTCTCGAATTGCTCACGATCTTTACTCATCAAAAAGCCTTCAAGTTGCGATCGCATCGTCTCCCAGAAATCGTTGGCCTTCTGGCTCTTCTTGCGTCCCTTTTCTCCATCGAGATTGGGCCTAAAGTGTAAATCCGGATCGAAGTTGATGTCGTGTCGGAGTTTAGGATTGTGTACTATCTTATTCACATCGAGTTCACTTAATGTTGATTTGGTGACGGGGGGTTCTAATGCTGGCTTGACCACGGTCTGTGTACTTTTCTTTGACACATCGGAAACTTCTTGGCTAGATGAGGTTGTAGATCGTTCAAAAGGATATCTGGGGGCCGGATTTGTGGGTGGTGAGCTACTGCTAGCTGTGAATGTATTGGTCGATTGCAAACCATATCCCTGAGGGTTGTGGCTGTTAATCTCCCTGGATTCTTGCGGTCTCTCTGTTACCTGAGCCTCGGGTACAGCTCTTCCATCATTATTCGCAGGTCTCTCGGGGGTAGTGGTGATGCTATTCCCACGCTGTCTCTTCCCTGCATCGTGCTCCATTTTGCCCAGACTCTCAACCAAAGTTTGTGGTATTTACTGCAAAAGTTGTCTTCAGATTATCAAGTTGTTATTATTAGAGAAGAGTTGCGCCGTAGTGCAAAAGGTGCCAAAAGTAAAACTATTAAAATACCGTGTTAGTAATTGCCTTTTCTAGTGGCTTTGGGCTTCCAGATATAGTTAATGTGTGTGGGCAAACAACGAGTGAGCTCTGTACTTCGAAGAGTATGATCTCGTGGATGCGGTTGCGGGTAGGAACATTTTCTTGTACACCCATTTCGAGGAGATCTCGAATCCACACGAAAGAGTTGTTTGTACTTATGCACCAGGCCGGGAACTTGCAAAAAAACATACCTCTTTGTGAAACCTGATAGATCCTCTTCGCCCCAATGATTTGATAACCAATGTGTTCTAAATTGATTCTTCCAAACCGAATTGACTTGCTAGTGGCGACGATGGTAGCTGTACCGGAAAGGACAGGAATTGGCTGGAAAGCCTTGTTGAATGAATGAAGTCGAGAGGAGGTTGAAAGGTGACCGACCACAACAAAGGATGTTCTTTGGAAGCAGAACAATCTGATAAAAGAGGAAAGTGCAATGAGAGACGAAAACAAAATTGATTAATGAAGTAAGGAAGGACAACAATTGAGAGAGAAAAGGACAACTGAAGTGTATAATTACAATTGTGCGAGTGAGAGTGAGAGTGAGAGTGAGAGTGAGAGTAGTGAGTAGAATCGAGTGTGGTAGTTCTTTGGTTTGGGCTTGGGGATTTTTGGTATGGCTGTCTGTATGCTGATGTGATAGTGCTGATGCAGTGGATTGCAGTTATATGCAATACTGTAATGCTATGCAAGCGTTTTTGGTTTCTTTATTTATTTATTTCTTTCTTTCTTTGCTTTTCTTGTTTTTTTTTTATCCCTCTTTGGAATGAAGAGACTGAGAGGAGAGAAAGGAAAGAAAAGACCAAAGTTTCGATTTAGAATTCGAATGTGGAAAAGCGGAGGGGAGAGAAAGAGAAAGAGAGAGGACGAGAGAGGATCTGAGATTGTGATGGGTCGCAATTGAGACAACAGACGTGCTCTGTTTGGAATGAAAGCCAGGGACGCCTTGACCTTTGGAAAATTCAATAAGCCAGGGAATCGTTCCTTCCACAATAGTCTGTCTATATTATTATATATTGTATAAGATAGCGAAATGAGATAATATGTGATATGTAGGTAGTAGATAATATGTGTGAGGCGAAGAGAATGAAAGATGGAGAGAGAGAATGTTAATTACGAATTTTTATATCGATCAATGCAAGCTGACTCTTCTGAACGATGTTACTTTTTTAATAGGGAATCGATCATATATTAGGTATAGTCCATACATGGTCTACCTCGGTATGCTCTGTAATTAGGTGTAGTAAGTAGTAGGTGGTCGTAGGTAGGTATGTAAGAGGAGGTTAGGAGATTAATAAGAGGGTAAAAGGGTAAAAGAGGGTAAGAGGGTAAGAGGGTAAGAGGGTAAGAGGGTAAGAGGGTAAGAGGGTAAGAGGGTAAGAGGATAAGAGGATAAGAGGATAAGAGGATAAGAGGGTAAGAGAGGTAAGAGAGGTACAAAGTCCGAAGTCAGAAGTAAAAAGTGCCCAGGTAACTTCTTTAGCATCATCATTAGTCCCTATTTCTTAGTATCTTTGGTTCTAATAATTGTTCTAAATGTTCTAAATCTTTTCACCTGGGCATTCTTTAGTGTTCCTCAGCTGGACCAGATATTTCAATAGACATGCTCGCCTCCCCCACACACGAGTCAATACTACCAGATAGGCTTGGATACGATACTACCTCGACTACCTAGGTGGGTGTGCATGTACTATATCGCGAGGCCATGAATCAATTGATTGTGAATAAATAGTGACTCAAGACTGAATACCTAGTAGTTACTCAATACTCAATACTCAATACTCAATACTCAATACTCAATACTCAATACTCAATACTCAACACCCAAGAATGAACCACCGGTTTCAATCAAAACCTCATACCTACTAGGTATCTAGCAGGTCGAGAGATTCTTGACAAAGTACTCTTTCCGTCTGTATGGTTCGATCTACATACTACAGAGTACATGGTTAGTTTATTAAGTTGCGTGATTTGACATCATTTCTATTGCTTTCTTTTTCACTCCTAGACAATACAATACAACACCATACATACATACATACATACATACATACATACACCCATACACCCATACACCCATACACCCACCCATACACACATACATACATACATAAGTTATTTTTATCTATTGCCGACCGTATTCCTCAAAAGAGATCTCTCTGAAAATATCTCCGAGAATGAGAGAAAAGCATAAGGATTGGTTATTGTCATGTCGTCGTTGCCTTTGCCATTGCCACCGTCGCCTTCACCGTCACTGCCGCCAATCCACATCTTCATTATCTTGCACACCAACATTTAGCTGAGGGATCTCCGAAAGTTCCTGAAAGTTAACGCCTCCTATCTCATATTTAATGTTATTTTAATACACCCAATTTATTTGTTGCCTGCATGTACATATGCAGCAGCCTTGCTTTCGCATCGGCAGTGAAAGCAGGCGCGCGGCCCATACTTGAAAGGTGATTGGTGAAATGGGTCAGACTCCTGGGAATCATGCAGAGATGGATCTGATTCTCACATATACCTACCCACGATTTCCATGATATCACGACATTTTATTGCACTCTTCGGCATACAAATTAGAGGTCACACTCCCCCATTTGGAAACTTAGATTTTAACGGTTATTAGATCTTCCTTAGAATTCCCTAGGCAGACCTTAGAAGACACGGGAAGGGTGTAGTAAGGGAAGGAATCAGCCGTGGCCCGTATGATATAGCACCCAAGAGCCTAGGTAAGTGGTAAGTGGTAAGTGGTAAGTGGTAAGTGGTAAGTGGTAAGTGGTAAGTGGTAAGTGGTAAGTGGTAAGTGGCAAGTGGTAAGTGGTAAGTGATAACATCCTAGAGGAATACCCAGTCAATTAAGGATTTAGTAAACTTTCTAGTGAGTTTGGTTAATCTTAGCCTTGGTGGACGTTGAAGATTACTTTTCATGCTGCTGATGATACACGCATCCATACGCCAATGCGAGATGCTGACTCGTTGATTAAGTGTGAAGGAGAGAACTTTAGAACTCAGAATTCAAAACTCAGATCTCAGATCTCAGATCTCAGATCTCAGAACTCAAAAGCAGTGTGGAATGTCGGAGAAACCGATGCAGCCAATGTATATATTATCATCCAGCCTCAGCCAGCTTAAGTCCGAACAGACTCCAGAATACCTAGCAAGTGGTATGAAGGCTAATAACTAACACTCCACATACCACACCCTATATTGCATATCGTATCCTATACTCTCTCTGTATCCTTTAGCTGTACTCGGTACAGCCTTAATAACCAGGATCAATACTAGGCTCTTCTAGGCTGGTTCCAGGCCTTATTATTATTAGAGTTTTAGACTCCATGTGCTAAACCCCTTGTTCAAAGTCATTTTATTTTTCCTTCTCTTTTGAACAATCTGCAGCCGTGCTATGGGGTCGGGGGTGTACTAATAGCTATCCAGGCTCGAACCAGGTACAGTACTCTACAGACCATCAGTAACAATTAGGAATTCCGCAACTACCGCCTTTTCTCGCTTTTTAATCCTTATCCATCGATCCCTCGTCTCGCCTGACGGTCTGAGCCGTCTCGCCTGATATCTTCCGCTACCAAACCACATCTCTGATACTTGGATTCTACAGAGCATAGCGCTTTTCCCAATTCGATCTGCTGGAATTCCAAACCCTTGTGGCCGAGTTCATGTTCATGTCATAAGAGGTTAGACCCCTACCAATTGACTGGGTGCTGGATTGTCCCCTCTTCCTCAGCCTCGCGCTCACCATTTTCCCACGTTAAGTAACCATGGGTATCCTCGAGGCTCGATTATCAACAATCTCTCCATTTCCTTCTAGAAGCTATTGACTTGTTAGCCCCGAAAGGATATTCCCTACACTCTTCTTCGAAACAAACTGAAAGATACATCCGTATCAGCTTATCAGCACAACAGGGCCAACGAAAGTTAAAAAAAATTAGATCGTGGCTAAAATGGACGGGACCTTCTCATCCAACGGATCAATGCTTAACCAAAGAAACGTACCAACTCGGGTAGGGACACCATCATTGCTGCACGCAGCCTTACCATCTGAAAACATAAGTATGCAGCAGTAGCTGAATTCGCAAAGGTCGCCGTTCAGGAGCATCAATATTTTAATCATCAGGTCATTTCCACCGATGCAGGGCGTCGCCAGGGGCGTCAGATTTCGATTCTCAAACTGTAATATGACCGATGCGAAAAGCTGTTCGTGATCCTACAAGCCCTTTCTCCAATGCTCACCTCTCACTACGTACATTTATTCAGATGCGCCTGGGGACACGGAAAATAGATTCAACCGAATGTAATCTCAGACAATCCTCTTCCTTTGAACAACGGGAAATCTTGAAGAAGGACGGGCTCTTGTGACAACAGAGGCATTGCAACATATCTACGTGTATAAAACTCTCTCCCGTCTTTTCCAAATCATTTGCGAGACTTGGTGTTCCTCGCAGGGCTCACACTGTTACTTCGTATATGAGAATCTATACACAACGTAGTCACAACATCGGCAAGCCCGTCGCTCGTCACCTATCTCACACGTAAGAAAGACCAGGTAAAACTCATCAAACACAATTTCACACGTCTCTTCAGTTTTTGCAACCTCCACGTCCATGTCGTACTCAACACGTACATTACTATAAGAGATGGGTCCGATATATTAACTCGCTGCAAAGCTCACGAGAGACGGACATTGGCATACTTGGGTACCTCCTTACTAGACGTACTATCTGATCACAGTCTAATATGAAATCGATATGCAAACAAACGCAAGAAGCGGAAAGATCAACTTCTGTTTGTTTGTTTCGTTTATCGAATTCTTTCCCCCTCCTTCCCTCCCCTTTCACTATCGCCTCCGCCTTATCCACTCCCTGCGAACGGAAAGTAGCCCAAAAGAGGTTCGAGGCTACCGAAGAATGCATTGGTAGCAGTAACATAAGTCTCTAGTTTCTAGTAACAATCAGGGGTTTCTGCGGCTACCAAAAAATGAAACTTTGGTGTCATGGTGGAAGAATATGGATCAAACATCGATAGTTTTGGAGATCGACTCGAGAGAAAACTTAAAATCAAAAACAGCCGTGGACGCTTCCACCCACCCCCCGAAAAAAGTGAGGCGTGCGAGATTTTGCGCCACAAAGGGAACGGACGAGTCTCGGACAATCTCATCTTATCTCATCATCACGTGTTCGTGTTTGAATGAATCCATGGATGTCTTTGGAAGCAAAAGTCTCGCGATGTTTGGAAATCAATGTAGTCAGATTCTAAGACTCCGAGACTCCTCAAAGCGACTCAAAGCAACTCAAACCTACTTGTACTTGGATACAATCGAGTATGACCTGTCTAGGGACACTATCATATCATACCATACCATGGACTCGTATATCTCGGGCAACTCTTGAAGGTTACTAATCTTACCATACATAACATACGAGACGACTTGGGGAGTATGAAAGTAAGATCAGTAAGATCCTACATGCTCCTCCTGTAACCCCCTTGGACGACGCAACGAATGACTCAAGTTGCCAGAGAAGTTACAACTTTGGAAAATACGCCGAAGACTTTCAAAGAAGTTCTTGGTTTATTCATCCGTTTTGCCTCTTATGAACCCTTTCTCGGGCCTCACAATCTCAGCCACCACTTGTTTGTAATTTTTATTAATCGCCGTCAATACTTTTCAAGGTTTACTTTGCATATCAAATTAAAAAAAAAGATTGATTTTTCTTTTCCCCATTCATTTATCCATTTCTTATCAATTTCTGCTATCTTGATATTACCAAGCTATCCAAAGGTCGGGGGGGGGCAATTTCAATATTGGAAATCCGGGACTTACGGCATGAAGTTTTTCGCATGCTTTGATCGTCCAGTTCTCATTTCTCATTTCTCGTACTGGTATCATTACCATCCGACGATGAGATGAACAGTTGTTATCGACTCCATTCTTTTCAAAGTTTGGTGAATCAAGGATAATCCCATTATACTTTTCCAAGGCATCTTCGTTTCAAAATGGACGTCCTTGCATTTTTGCGCTACGTCGCGGTATTGAAAACACGTCTCGGAATTAATGATCTATGCGGTAAATGAATTGGAATTGTTAAGTGCTTGCTGGCACTTGCATACAATCAATTTCAAGGCAATATATTACTTTGCGCGCGGGCGGACTCGGAAGAATTTCGAATTTCAGCCAACCTCATACTTCACGACATATTATCGATATTGATAAATGTGACGTATATACCATAAAGGTTACATGAATTTTTTCATACTTGACAGGCTCACGAATCAAAGTTTCTACTGGATTCGGAGATAGTCAAGGTGTTACTCAAAACGCTTGGTCCTCGAATTATTTCTTTTTTTTCCAAGCGATGTGCAGAATCGAACATGCGGTTCATCCTCAAGTGTGGTTTCACAACTGCTTACTTGCTACTTGATACTCGAGTCGACAGAAGACGAAGGAACATTAAATACCTATGGAATGCTTTGGGGCTCGAGTCCGCATTTCGGAACAATATCTATGCAGATGTGATGAATCGAGTGAACGTCAGTTCTTGGCGAATGAATGATAATTCCATACTTTCATCTGGCTCCATACACGGGTAATATTTGCATAGACAAATCCATTCTATACACCACATGAAAGTATTCAGATGTAAAGGCGAAATAGGGTGAGTCACATAACTTTCTGCGATCCTGCGGTTTCTCGAATTTTCTAGCTCTTTAGTCAAGATGCATTTTAATTCTATTCGTCGTCGTCCAATCATTCTCGCTCCATCATCGTCTCCCAATCATTAGCTCCTATTCTTTAATTCATCTATTCATTCATTCATTCATTCATTACATCCCATCAAACCACATGAATCTACATAATGCCCTTGGCGAAGACTAACATCCAATACAAATTGCAATTCATCCCCACACATATCACAAGAAGCACTTCACGGATACCCACATCCTCAGTCCCCATCGCCACCATCGTGAAAAAAGTCTTCCTTTCAAAAAATCCGTTAGAATTGTCAATCAGCACACCTGTCTAAAGCCTTCAAGGCTCAATGCCGCGATGTATGCAACGCACTGTTAGAATGGTGTGGTAGGTGCAACACGTGCTACGCATGCTTTGGGTGAGTACTGCAGTATGCTTGCGCGGGGAGGCGTGGATGTGCATGTGCATGTGGTTGTAGTGAGTAGTGAGTAGTGAGTAGTGAGTGTATGTATGTGAGTTTTGTGCGATGATATGCTTGGTTTGGTGATGCTGCAATGGATAGTAATGGATTGTGTTGTGTGATGTGGTGTGATGGGGTGTGATGGGGTTTGTGTTTGTGGACGAAGAATGTGGGATTGCTGGTGGAGTGGCATGTTGTGGCTATGGTTGTGCGATGTAGATGTAGATGTAGATGTAGATGTAGATGTACTAGGCTTGACTCGACTCGACTCAACTTGGATTGACTCAGCTCAACTTGACTCGGCCTGACTCAATCTGACTCGATTTGTGATGAGTTTAGGCGAGGTGAAATGAAGTGAGGTGTAATAGGAGATTGTAGAAAACACATCTTAGAATTTATAATTTAGAAAATAAAATAATATGGTATAACATAATATAATATAATATAATATAATATGATAGGGGATTTATATACAAAGTTTAGATACAAAGTTTAGATATTTATATATCTGAATTGATGAGTCTATAGGTCTATGAGTATGTGGATTTATGGATTTGTAGATAGATTAGTTACACTTTATACTTCATAATTCAAAATGAGCGCGTATCTTTTTCTTTTCTTTTCTTTTTATTCTATTTTATATATTCTTCTTTCCTCTTTCTTTATATCTTTTGTTACTTTTAGTATTTTTCACCCGTCTACTTCTATAAACCTCGCCTCACCTCTACCATCTCATTCTTTGAAGTTCATTCTTCATTCTCCAAAGTTCAAATACCTAGCACAGCACAGCACAGCACAATCCAATCCAATGCATTCCTTTCCCAATCATTCTCTCCCTATCCAATCCATCCCCCCTCCCAATCCCCGCACTCACACCCAAACAAGTCTTAAACAAGTCCCCAATAAAGGAGAAAAAAAGAAGCGAAGCGAAGAGGGAGATCTTATTTCCTCCTCTTTTCCCTTCCTTCCCTTCCTTCCCTTCCTTCCCTCCCTTCCCTCCCTTTCCCTTCCTTTCCCTTCCTTCATTCCTCCCCTTTTCCTCCATTCCCCTCTCCTCTCGTACCTTTTCCTCCAACTCCAACTCCAACTTCAACTCCACTCCCCTCTAAATCTAAATCATTCCTTTAACTCCCTCCCGACATCTCTCCCCCCAACTTCCACTCCCCACTCCCCACTCCCCATACCCCAAATCATCATAATCATCATAATCATCATAATCATCATAATCATCATAATCGACATCAATCAATCCCCAACCCCCAATTCTTAAAAACCTACCCAACTACCAGGCATCAACTACCAACTACCTCCCTCCTTGTGACTCTAGTAAATCTCATCTTCTGAACTATCTTTTTACCTAGGTATACAATTCTCATTTTGATACTCTGATACCCTGCTACCCTGCTCTCTCAAACTTTACAATTCCCATCCCATCCCATTTTTTCACATCTTTCATTCATCAATTCTCCACACACACACACACACACACACACACACACACAAACCTAGGTCCATACAATCTCATTCCTCATTTATTCATTCAATAATCGTATTCGTATATTTATACTGACTGCATGAACTGATAATCCTAGATACATATCTATTCTCCTTCTCCTTCTCTATTTATCTCATCTCAATCATTCAATCCATCTAACCCCACTGCTCCACTACCTCTGGAGAACGACTTCCATCGCATACCCTTCTGTAACCCATTCCGCTTCATCATCCTCCTCTATCTTTCACCGTGAATATGAAAGTGTCAAATTGAATTGTTTAATCCCAATCCATCCATGCCAAATTCCTCTAACCCAGTACATACCGTCCTTCTACCCCGCACCCTACACCCCAAATCCACATTCCCATATTCACTTCCCTTTTCTGCTCTTTCCTCTTTCCTCTTTATATCCTCCTCTTGACCACAAACCCACACTCTCCTATCAAAACATCTAACATACAACATCTCTCACCCTACAAATCAATCTCCGCGCTAAAACTAAAACTCAAACCCAACAACCCCCAGAGCACCAAACCATGCACCCAATCAATAACGCCCCTCGAATTCCAGTATTCCTACACCCATCCATACATCCATCGTATAAAACACGCCAACATCTAATCCATACATTCCCCCAAAAGTTACCAAAAATAATCAAAACTCTTTAAATGATCAAAACGCTAATGACAGTGGTATATGCTATGATTGAAAAATTGCCTTCAATGACTTCATCCCATCCCATTCCTTTCCTTCCGTATTATTCACGCTAAATATGAAAATCCATGCTCTCATTTCTCGCCCCATTCATTCATTTCAAACTTTAAACTTTATATGCCCGATAGAAGAGTCCCGCCGATATTCCGATACCAAACAAACTGGCCAGAGACAAACAGGATAGTGCGTCTCATCCGATATTGAAATACCCAAAGGTATAACTCATGGAATAACCCTCAGTTTCAATAGGCGACTTTCCCATTACTGTTAAACCGATTATTCATATAATGCGACGGGCTCAACATAATAGTCGGTCCATCATTAACACCTAGCTGAGAAGACATGGTACCAGTTCTTGATCCATTCGACAAGTAAGTATCTGCGCGCTCATAAACATTGCCATTAAACATTGCACCAAAAGAGACACTCTGTGGAGTAGATGGAACAGTTGCCTGAACCGCTGGTCCCAATGCTGCACTCTGGGGAGTCATCGGTAAGGGGACTTGGGAGGCAGGTGATTGCGTTGTATACGAGCCATTCGAACCACCATTTGCTTGTCTATTTGCCAAAAACCCCCACGGTGATGCTGTAATCATTGAGCCTGTTTCCTTGATGGCCTTTTGAAGAGGTCTAAGAAGAATAATAATTTCAGTCGGGATGAAGCTGATTACGCCTTTCACTTCCCTGACTTTGGTAACTAAGTCGAGATATGACTGACTTTATTAGTACATAATGTTGTGTTATCATAATTGGGTATACTTACATCTACCATCGCCCAGCATATCTCCCAGAAACCCTTTTGCTCTCTGATATCAGGGTCCTTCAATTTAATTTGTGATAGACGAGATTTAAGCGCATCCGCTATGTATAACGCGTGCGTGCATTTGTGTATTAACACTTGCCAGTATTGTTTACCATGGTCTGCATTACTTGAAATCGCACTCTTTTGCATGGATCCGACGAAATGGGCGTTAACATTTGGAAGAGTTTTGAGAGCCATTTCTGACGTTTGCTGTAGACGAAGAAAGATCTTCTCAAAGATTTTATCCTCCTCAGTAAAGTCTCCCACTAGACGCCCACTGGTTCCTGTTGAACCAAACGATTCTCCAGAGCGTGGAGTAGCGCTTGTCATAGTTGCGGAACGCCCATTTCCACTGACAAATGATGGGGGAGCATCTATCGCTACTCGTAGATTATTTGAATGTTGAATTACAGTCGCACTTCTCGATCTAAAGTTCGTGCCAGGCCTCTCTCGTGTCGGAGTGACTGATTTATCTCTGATTGGATATCCTACCTCGTGATTACTTCCTAGGTGTCTACCAGATCGACTTTGTCCAGGAGGAAACAAGCTCGCGCCAGCATTTCGCACTTCTGCTACGCTTCCGTATAATTGAAGTAGTAGGGTCCGAATGTATCGAGGATCGCCATTAATGAGAAGAATCTCGACATTTTGTGATAATTGAGCACATACGTGAATGTATGCACCAACACAAGTTAGACAGGCACGTTTCACGTTCTCGTTGGACCGAGGAGAAGCTTCCTCATCTTCCTCCGAGTAAGAATCATAACGTTGAACATCCTGATCTAGCTCTTCCACATGTGTTTTGGCGTTGTAAAATACCCTCTCCAAAGTGGACTTCTTCTCGCCAGGATTCCGAACCAGGCCAATCAAGGTTTCGATAAGAGGATGGACTTGAAACAAAGCGTACAATACACCTTTAGCCCCTTCAATAATAGGATCTGGGGAAGTAGATTCTCGTTTGCGTTCCGGTAAGCTTGATAAGCGTCGGACGTAGGTAGCTCTCTGGCCCGCCGAATCTGCCGGACTTGCTGGACTAATCGTATTGCCATGAGACCCAGTACCATTACCCTGCATGGCAGATCCATGACTGAGGCCCCTGTTGTGGAGACTGTAACGATTCGATTTGTTCGTCTCATCAACCGTCCCTAACTCCGCTGCCTTCCTTGAAACGATACCCATTCGTCGCGAGCGATCCGTTGAAGAGCGGTCCGGTCGATCACGATTAGCCTGCAAGAGGCTCTCGCTGTTACTGCGAACCCTTTCGTTTGTGCTTCCAATTGTGAGAGGCATTACGCCAGGTCGCCGAAGCGCTGCGTTTTGTTGCGAGAAGCCTCTTTGGTGTGATCTAGAAGGTATAGGTGGTGGTCGAGGTTGAGCTGGCGATGGGGGAACGCCGTCGACCTTTATGGGAAAACGACCACTCACAACACGCTTCATAATAGGCCGTGGAGTCTCGGTACCCTCGCTCGATTCTTCTCCGCCAGATTCGGTTTCGGGTCGACCCACGGCTCTGGACTTCAAGAATCTTTTGACCTGTGCTGTGATAGCAACTTCGTCCATGTCGCCTTCTTGGAGGGGACCGCCACTAGGGGAGTTCAAAGCTTGCGCTTGAAAGATCTCTTTAGGTGGAAATCTCAGGGGATTCCCATCCAATTTCAGGACTTGTAGAGTTGTCATGTCTGCCACACATAAAGGAAGTTCCTCGATCCTGTTTCTTTGAACGGACAAAACCTTCAATGATGTCAAATTTATAATGCCTGGTGGCAACGTCCGTAGTTTATTTCGTCCAAGGTCGAGAATTTCGAGAGAGTTTAACTGGCATATCTAAAACAAAGTCAGCGTCTTTAAGCTTGCCTCACGCTATTTGACCTTGCATACTGCTGGTGGGAATTCTCGAATGATATTGTTTCGAAGATTGAGATATCGTAACGAGGTACATTCTGCGAACCTGGAGGGGAATGTTTGGATCTCATTGTGGGATAATGCAAGTCTGTACCATCAATATGTATTAGCTATCATTAAAAAATATATTTAATTTCCGAGATGCTGGAAAGAGCGCAACATGTGAGACAAGTTCCAAGCCTCCTGCAAGGAATGAAAGATTATAAATACCGTACGAGTTCGACTTTTATGATGTCGACAACCTCTTCTGGAAATCGTTGTATACGTCTATGGCTCAAATCAATCGTGACTCCTGGCATCAGCTCGTTGCTGACGGCGCTCGACTCTGCAGCTTTCACTATATTTTCCTCCAAAGCCTTGTTCATAGATTCCCGTACTAAGGCGACAACTTGCCCTTGCGATGGCGGGACTTTGGAAGATAGCGAAGAGTTCGACTGAGCATGCCGAAGGGGAGGAGCACGTCGAGATGTGCTTAGATTCTGTGGTCTAGGACCCGGACCTGGACCTGGCATGCCATTTTCGAATTTAGGTCGTCCTGATGACATTATTGCTGCTCCAAGGGGAGGACCAGTGGGACCCATGATATCTTCCACTCCAACCTTTTCAACAATGTTGTCGGTGTTTTCCGTAAGATGTGGCTGAGGATGTTTCAACACTTTCTTGTTTCGCGAAAAAGGGACCAGACCCTTATCAATTCGATGGGAACTACTTAAGAATCCGTGCCTTTGTATGGGCGGTAAAGTTGAGAATTGGTCGAGAAGAAAGAACAAGCAGCATAATGAGGGGTTTATGTCCTATGTAACACCATGCATCCGTAATATTTTCAAGAAGGGGTAATATTCGAGGGTCTTTTCTCTCTTCTGTAGCAATTGAACTGCTTGTTGTCACATTGATCAGTTCTCTAGCATCATGATTTTCGGTTAAGCTTTCTCGAAATAGGTAAGCGTCGGCTTTAAATTGATGCAGGTACCGATGTGTTTAATAAAATATGCATTTCTCCCTTTGATTTTGAGTACGACGGCAGTGTAACCTCAGGATTTATATCTTCATACTTTCATGGAGGGGATACGTTAAGTCAGAAGATAATCAAGACCATAGGTTATCTTCGTCTACCTTCATCGTTGTCTGTATCGCATTCAAAGGGCTAGAGAGGTTCTTGACAACTCCTGCCTGCTAGATACATCTTGATATCGTTCTTCCTCCAGCTTAACTTGATCCTTACAAGTGGATCTTGACTGTTCAGATGATAGATAATCATTGATGGATCTCGGATCATACTAAGTCTTTAATTTCAAATCAGTTCCATAACATACTTCACTCCATTTGCTGTGTTATACAGAACCTCAGAATATCTTCTGCTGGAGGCTGAATCACCAAATAAAACGAGCAAAGACATTGTGAGAAACAAAGAGTAAGGATATTTTCTACTGACAAGAACAAGGCCTTCGATTTGTTCACACTTCAAGAGTCTAACTGACCAGCTTTCTTCTGCTACACTACAATAGCAAACGACTGAAATCACTCAACTCTCCAAGATCTCCCCTCTGAATCCTTACAAAATGCCTTTGTCAAGGACCCTTTCAAGATCCGATTCTTGCGTTGACATTGACTTCACATTGCGCCGTATATTTAAAAAGACCTCATTCAGGTAGTCCCCTTGAGCAATATTTCCCAGAATATGAGCTAAAGTTTCTCAGGCCCTTGCAGCGAGAAGTTATCGTTGCTGCACTGGATGGACACGATGTTTTCATTCAGGCTGCCACTTCATTTGGAAAAAGTTTATGCTTTCAACTGCCTGCAGTGATCGATCAAGGGAGTAAGTCACGACGTTTGTTATTCATTTCCCAACGCCAATACTTACGCCTTCAGTAACTATTGTTATCTCACCATTACTTTCATTAATGGTAAGTCATAACCGGCCATGCGTTTTTCTATACTTATATCATGCTAGACCGATCAAGTAAATGCCTTACAGTCTGCCGGAATCGTAGCGGGTACCATTAATGGAAATACAGCTTGGCCCGAACGACAACGACTCCTTGCAGACCTTGAATCTGGCCACCCCCTAACAAGACTTCTATATGTGACTCCTGAGTACTGCTCTACAGACAACTTCCGCAAACATCTTCGAACTGTGCATGAACAGCGAGAGCTTGCTAGGATTGCCGTTGATGAAGCACATTGTATTAGCGAATGGGGCCATGACTTTAGAAAGTCCTTTAAAAATCTATCCTGGTTCCGAGAGACATTTCCTGATATACCTATTATTTGTTTAACGGCAACAGCTACGGATCAAGTACGACAAGATGTTATAGGCACTATGGGTCTCTCGGAAACAAATTTGAAGGTTTTCAGAATGACAACGAACCGCGAGAACCTTCATTATGAAGTGAGATTCAAATCAGATGAATCAGACCATTTCAATGATTTCTTACATTGGCTCAAAGGAGTTCACAGAAATAGAATGGAAAACCCAGAACGTCGGGCCGAACTGGAACAGAAGCGCGAACGCGTGGATAATGTGTCAGGAATCATCTACACTCTTTTTAGACAAGATTGTGAGAATCTCGCGTCTAGGTTGAGACATAGCGGAATAGGGGCCAGAGCCTACCATGCCGGGCTCACCCACGAAGAAAAGACCGAAACATTAAATCGATGGATCAATAATGATAAGGGCTATGACGTGATAGTTGCGACAACTGCCTTTGGCATGGGCATAGACAAGGAAAACGTACGGTTTGTCATTCATTGGCAAATTCCAAAATCTTTCGAAGGCTTCTACCAAGAGGCTGGACGAGCCGGAAGGGACGGAAAGGCCAGCATACATATCATGTATTACAGCCGCGAAGATCGTGACCGAGCATACAACAGAGTCTCTCGAGATGCCAAAGAAAGAGTCAATCTAGAAGCTAGGATTAATAGCTTGAAAGCTTTGGTTTCATACTGCGAAGAAACTGATGAATGTCGACACAAGCTGATCTGCAAATACTTCGGAGAGAACGAAGTGCCCGCTTGTGATTATGCTTGTGATTGGCACAAAGACGTGAAAGCTTTGAAGAGAGCAAAGCTTAATAATTTGATGACCGAAGAATTTGTGAGCACACAAAGAGAGCAAGGCCGCTTCGACAATGGATATGATGAGTATGATTGATCATAATATCTTTATCTTGCTAGCTTATCATGGCAATCGCTAAGTACTGCTTGAATTTGGTGCACGCATGTTGGGAATGTCATTGAGTTAGTTATGCCCCAGGGAATTCACTTTGGAAGAGTGATTGCTACAAAGCCGGTTCCATGCCTATGGAAAACACAAATGAAAGAACCTCTGTTCCCCCACTACCTATCCTTTTGGGAATAATGAAAGATGATTATCGTTGTAAAAGAGAACGACCCAAACAGTATTGATGGTGGGGGGCTATATATCCTGGGCTTTCGACCACCAAAATTGCCACTCAATTCAACAAGATCACTTGCTTTTCATTTTGGCAACCCATCTTACTTACAATACATTTCAACACAGCACAAAGCTCAGCTCTCGAATTCGGACAACATTAAACGCTTTGATCATGAGTAACGATATTCTCAACGATTGGTTCCTGGTAAAGCTGACTCGATGGGAAGACGGCCATGAAACCAGTTCGGCTCTCCTCCCTGTGAACATTTCTGCCGGTGATACACCGTCTGGCCTCAGAAACGGGCTTCAGGCTGTTTATAAGCGCATTTGGGATTACTTTACTGTTATAGAGAGAGACGGCAACTCCTCCGACCGAACCAATCTTCCTTCGGGAGCCGCCATTAGAGAAGGTGATGGTATCGAAGGTTTGAGCGTTGATTGGCAAGGCCTTTCGGCTGGCGACTGGCCATCGCAGCGGACTCTTGTGACAGAATTCAACCTTCCTGGAATCGTGAGACATTGAAATTTCTCATTTTCTCCTTCTATTTTCATTCATGGGGTCGTCTTCTGCAAACACAATATAACGGCAGGGAAAGCTAACTTGATGCTCTTGACATAGCGGGGAAGATTATCAACGAGTAACAATGCAGTCATCCACTGTACTGTCAAAGACAGTAGACTCGACGGAATTTCCTGGTGCCCCCCCAAAAATTAGATCATTTTAGTCTGGGATCAGATACATGAGACGAACTTAAAGTGCTTATGAGAGTAAGCTTCAGAACGTGAACCTTATTTCTGCAGTGTACATTGGTTGCCTCGAAAGATTTATGAGAAAGGAGGATCGGAAAGTGTGGGGATTTTGGGAGTGAAGAAAATGGGCGAAAGCATTTTGAGGTTAACATCAATAATATTATGATCTCGTCTTGTCTAGTAGTTGATAAGTACCGGTATTTCTTCAGATACAGATATTGGTGTGATTATGAAAGCCTTAGCTAAAGCGCCAGCGGCAGATGCAATCCCGCCTCCATGAAACCTTCACTCTGCTCCCGCCAATTCCATTGATTTCTGCTTTCATCACTCGTATCACCTTCTTCACCTTCACCTCGTCTCTTTGGTCCACTACATTCTGATAAGAAAGAACCACCTATTTTTGCAATATCAGGTTGCACACATCTAAGCATTCAAAAATGTCCCAAATATCCAATTCTTATATTCCATTCCTTCACTGTCCCCTAGCCGATCATTGATCCGCCCACCCACTAGCCATTTCCACTATTCCCACCAAAAGGACGTTGCATCCCTGAACCCACACCAGTCTACACGGAATAAATTTAGATCCACTCTCCTTAACTTAAATCCAAACATGGAATCGACGTGCATGCGTCCCAGACTCTTCCTTGGTCCTTGACATTAACCAACAGCTCAGAAATTCGGGAGCGGAATGAAGAAGTTCAGCTGGGCGACTGATCACATCCCTCTTCTTTCTCAAGTATAATAACCTGGTGTCTAAATATCAGCAATACAATACAAATACTTCGATTGGTAACGTGTCTGTTTTCATACTAAATCTACATCAAGTACCATCGGTTCAAGTGTCAAGGGGATAGTGTATAGGACCATCCAAATTTGCTCGGATACTATCGTGTTGCTGCCGGATTTACCAGAGCAGTCAAGAGCAACTTTGTATAGACATCAATAGCGTTCACCAAAGACAGTAGAGTCTGTTAACGCACTGTATATACATTTCATACCCGCTTGTATGTATGTTATGTGGGTAGTACCAAAAGATTCCGCCACATCTGAGACGTTCCCAAACTAACCCAAAGTCATCCATTATGCCGCACTCTTATCTACTCCAATTATAGGCCATGTAAGAATGCAAGGGTGTCATAAATCATCGTCCCATATTCAAACCTAACTCCCCGAAAGAACAAAACTCCAATCCATACTCCCAATAACCCATCAACTATCCCTTGGGAGAAATTGCTTTTCCGAAGTTTTTTTTCCTGTCCCTTCCTGTCACCGGTAGAAGAACTCCTAGCTCTCCATCCCTAATCGCCAAATCGATATTGTCCCGACTATCACCATCTCCCACAAAAATCGAACCACCTTTTCTGTCCGTCTTGGGAACATATTCTTTGTTCTGATTAAGATGCCAACCTCTATCAGCTCTCTCCTTCCTCACCTGTGCCGTAAGTAATATCCCAAAATTCGCTTTCTTCCCACCCCGTGCATCAATTTCTTTACGTTTAGCCTCGTACCAACTCTCAGTTTGTTCTTTTGGCCATACGACTCTAGGATCAATATTACCCCAGATTTGCGTTTCGGTGGCGTTATCTGATTGGGGCATGATGTTCTGTTCTTTTTCAACCTCAGCCCTAGCCTGTGATTTTTTTTGTAGATCTAAATAATGATCAAGAACGCTGGGATCGTATGTTAAGCAGCGCAATTGACGTTGATACTCGATAGTGTTGGGCTTGTAATCGCCGTAAAGTGGCGCAGAATGCGTCAGCTCTTCCTGGTTTGGACTCTGTTGGTTCGATCTCTCCTGATTCGGTCCCTCCTGGTATAACTGTGAAACTGTATACTCCAACTCCCGAGAATTAACAGGGGACTGAATAGGTATAAAGTGATTCATTGCATTATTGATGATTTGCTGATGATGAAGTACTTGCTTAGACGGAG
Organism: Botrytis byssoidea; assembly: GCF_014898295.1. Taxonomy (NCBI): domain Eukaryota; kingdom Fungi; phylum Ascomycota; class Leotiomycetes; order Helotiales; family Sclerotiniaceae; genus Botrytis; species Botrytis byssoidea. The sequence goes on along the minus strand of NW_024065862.1, from coordinate 138,130 downwards.
CCATTTTTCTTGCAACCATAGTTTCTGCTTTTTGTTTCTGAACTAGACATAAGACTTCGCCGTTTTCACTTTCCGGGTTAAGGAAGTGCATATTTTGAGCCGTGGTATCTAGATTGGATTTTGGTGATATAGGCTTTAGTGGCCTCCTGATCAAAGGAGTGGTTAGAAATGGGGTCGTAGTAGAAGCTGCTGAGGATTTTTCCTCGGGAACTTCTTTTTGATCGAATAGGGAAGCTTTGCCTTCAGGATTCTGATTCTCCGCAGAAGCTGATACTGTTTCAAGCGGTCGTCCACTGGACGACAGTAGGGCTGGTAAAGACGGCGATCCGTGCCCATGAACAAGTTCATCCGCAGGCACCGTTGCAGCTTTTTTTGCACTTTCTTGCATAACTCTGAGCTCGTCTTGTATTTGAGAGCCAGGGCTATCGCCCTGTTCAATATCGAGTTGCTCCACGTCGGATTGCCAAATATTGACATCACTGTCAACTTTCTCTGGCGACGGTGGTTCGTATTCTGGTGAACAGCTCAGGTTATCTTCGACTTCACCTGGCGGTGGCGGCTCGTACTCTGGCGATGATGGGAGTTCTGACATTGATTGAATTATGGTTCGACTCGGAATTTTGGGTCTGAATGGATCGTATTAGACATATTCACTCAGTGTTCAATACATTAAACTTACACTTCCCGGCTACCATTCATATTCGGTACTTTGATTGTTCTCAATTTTGGGTGGGGAGAATGAGACAAGTTTTCAGCCCGGGGAGGTCGCGGTCCTAGAGTAGACAACGGGCCCTCCGAATTCGAAGTCTCCTGAGGTCTCGTAGTTGGTTTATAATTGAATTCTGACTGAATGGGAAAACTGCTTGGAAGTATTTGCTTATTTTTCAAATCTCCAGGCTTTCTACCTCGTTTACGCTTCATTCCTTGCATGTCCTCGTCATACTTAACAGGGTAAAGTCTTGTTTTTTTGATGGGTTTCGAGACCGGTCTTGACATGGCTGATATTTGTGCTTTGCTAGCAAGCTTAGACCTCTTATTTTTCTCTGTCATCTCGTGCAGAGTACACAAGACTCTATCATCTTTGTTTTTACCCAACATGCTGTAAATCTGCTTGTTGCATCCAGGTATCTCACACACACCGCCCATCGATTGTCTCTCTGGTGAAAACTCTGTTGGTGGTAGGCCATGTTTTCTAATACAATGATTGCAATACCAATCACTGTTTAGTTTTTAGCAATTGCCGAATAGCACGAGGGGAGATATTACATACGTGACGTCAGCTCCAACCGGTGGACGTGGCTTATGACAACTAGCATGCCATCGGGCTAAGCATTTTGAACAACGATATAAAGGATCGAGTACAAGTTCCTCTCGTTTACACACCAAACATTTTATGGCTTTGCTAGTAGTTGAGAGTGAGGCAGTTGAACTCGTCTCGTCGAACTTGTCATCGGACTGAGCTTGAAACTAACAAGTTAGCAAATCTCTTCGAGTATGACAGTCAAAAATTTTCAGAGAAGAGAATTGATTTTGTCTCAGGTCTTTTCAGTCTATAAAGAGTCGTCATATGGCTTGCTTCAGCGGTTGTGCAATGAGTTATAAACCACCAATGTGCGTCTCAGCTGACTTCTACAGAAGATCGAATCCCTTTTGCAGCAATTTCAATACCGCTTTCTATCACAGCCTTTGGTCATACATCTTGGGGCAATGTGATGTCTAACTCCGTGTAGCAATAGTGTCCAAAGACATCAATTTGCCCTCATATTTTCATTGTTGAAGCTGATATCCTTTAGCTAAAACAGTCTTGCCTGAAGTGGAGGACGCCGCCAGGGTTTGATAATCGCAAAAGGTAGTATCATCGATCATGGCAAGGAGACAGTATAACCAAAGCAGAACCAGAAGAAGCATTTTTGAGCACTCAGACCTTTTACCAGATGTTCATCATTGACATACGTATGAAAGTCAAAAAATGAGAGTTCCACATACGCCTACATTTCTTTTTATGCTTGAGAATGATTGCGGTCTGAAATTATTGTCGAAATTAGTTGCTGATCTGGTTGGAGCGACCTGCTTGCTGTCAAATTCCATATTTTTTCGACAGAAGCTTGAGAATGTAGCGATAAGATTTCTAGTCCTCCATTCTCAAATCTTCTTTCTCAACCGTATAGTTGTACTCGAAGAAAGAGGCATCAGGCTGTATCGTGAATTGTGTTGAGATGTCAGGTATATCAAGCATGAATAAATAAAAGAAGACGCGACTGTGGACGAGACGTTAAGCACGGGTGCACGGGTTCTTGCGGCCGCTGGTCATTGATTTTGCCTAAATACACCGCCTCATTTTGTGCTTGACTTGGTATAGCGGGGGTCAATCATCGAATCGATAGGCAAAGCTGTCTACTTCTCTTTCACAATTATTAAATACTACTTTACTGAGTATTGTATTCTTAACATTTGTCTTGTTGCAGATTGCTTATGGATTTCTTGAAGTCTGCAGTCGCATCTGCGATATCAAAGGGACCTCCATTTCCCTACACATTTGGGGATCAGGTTGATATAGAGGAATCCATATGGAAGTTATACAATGGAACCAAAAGAGTATGCGCCAGAGATGACTTTGGTACAGAATATGGAGTTAATGGTATCGTAGGAAGACGGTTCTAATTGTAGTATATTCTCCTTCGATGTTAGCGCGAACAAGTCTCGATTACCCCTAGCCAAAAATGCAGTTAAGAAGCTTCGAACGTTGAGACATCCTGGAGTTATCAAAGTGCTGGACACAGTCGAGGTATGAATTGTCAACAATCGAATCATGTGGTATATCTGACTTGCGATATGGGAATAGACCGACACATACATTTATATCGCTACTGAGAGAGTGGTTCCCTTGAGATGGCATATCAAGAGAAAGAGCATGAGCCCGGAGACATTGAAATGGGGATTATTTAGCATAGCAGTAAGTTTATGGTTAGTACCATTTGTCATGCTTAAGTCTAATCGAACATATAGCAAACAATTAAATTTATCAATGACGATGCATCATCCATCCATGGAATGCTTCGAGTAGGATCAATTTACACAAGTGAGAGTGGGGAGTGGAGAGTTGGAGGATTCGAGGTATTAAGCAATATGAATGATACTGAAGCAATTATTTATGTGAGCAATATATGTTTCTGGCATATAGAACACCAAATGCTAAATCTCGCAGAACTATGGCAGTCTTGTACCCGATGCCAGACGATATACTCCACCAGAATTGGCGAATGCTGGCTGGGATTCTATCAAGAAACACCCGATATATGCGACTGATTCTTATAATTTTGGAGCTTTAATTTTTGAAGTCTTCAATGGGGACTTCACAGGGGATGATCAAGCCGGCCAAACGAAGAATATACCTCCCAGTATGCAGTCAAGCTATAGGCGTTTAGTTAATAGCAATCCTAAAGCTCGACTGAGCGTTGGCCATTTCCTTGAGCAAGGTCGTCGAAGTGGAGGTTTTTTCGAGACTCCCCTTATCAAGCTTACTGAAGGCGTGGATAATCTAGGTATGAAAACGGAGGCTGAACGAGAAGAGTTCTTGAGGTAAATTATCAAATCAAAAGCACACCGGATTTAAGCTGACTTGTGAAGCGACCTTGATGAGCTTTCAAATGACTTCCCGGAGGATTATTTCAAGATGAAGATCCTTCCAGAGTTACTGAAATCTGTTGAATTTGGGGGTGGTGGCCCAAAAGTATTTAGTGTTGTTATGAAGATTAGCACTAAACTTACAGATGACGATTTTGAGGCAAAAGTCACACCTGTCGTCGTTCGGTTATTTAGCAGTCCTGACAGAGCTATTCGGGTGTGTCTTTTGGACAATCTTCCACTTATGATCGATCGACTACCACAGAAAGTGGTCAATGATAAAATATTTCCCCAAATGGTAAGGGTAATTGCACTTGACTTGCAAGCACATGCTGATTGAAACAGGTCACTGGCTTTACAGATCTCGCACCGGTAGTACGAGAGCAGACAGTCAAAGCAGTATTGACAATTATTGGGAAATTATCAGACCGAACAATTAATGGAGAATTGTTGAAATATTTAGCCAAAACTTCTAACGATGAACAACCTGGCATTCGAACAAACACGACAATCTGTTTGGGCAAGATCGCCAAGAATCTGGGAGTTAGCACGAGATCAAAGGTGTTAATCGCCGCTTTCACAAGGTCCCTTCGCGATCCATTCGTTCATGCTAGAAATGCAGCCTTATTAGCATTAGCTGTTACAGCTGACTCATTCAGCGATGATGATTGCGCTAATCGCATATTACCGGCGTTATGTCCTTGTCTAATAGACAAGGAAAAACTCATTCGAGACCAAACAAACAAGACAATGGACGTTTACCTGCAGCGTATTCGCAAATCTGCTGCCACAATGCCTGATACTGCCTTACCACCACCCACCACAGGCGAAGCTGCCTCGTCATCTACACCCCGAATGAGTACGCCACAGCCTAGTGATGCAGGTACGTCATGGGCAGGCTGGGCTATTTCTTCATTCACCAATAAAGTAGCTGCTGCTACAGGTGAAATTCAACCACCAAGTGGTGCCGTGACTCCAGAAACACGTCCGGCATCAGCACGACAAGAAAATGAAGCTCGCCATTCAACCAAGTCTGCATCGGCTTTGCATCGAAAAGCTGTGACTTCACCAGCTGTTGCCTCAGCTAACACGCCTTCGGCCAGTCACTCTTATTTCGAAGATGCGAACGCAGGAGAGGACGATATAGAAGCATGGGGTGACATGGAAGAGGATTCCTTCTTTGATGCTCCTAGCGAATCGGCATCAAAAAATACTATTGCCCCATCTTCGACTACAACCCCCTTCGAAGATAATGGCGAACCGGATTTCGCGGGTTGGTTAGCAGCCCAACAAAAGAAACCAGCTCAAAAGTCATTACCAAAAGGTTTGGCCAAGCCCGCAGCGAAAACAAACGGAAGACCTTTATCATCGTCAAGAACTACCACAACCAGTTCTTCGGGGACGAAAAAAGCAACTCCTGTAGCGACTAAGCCAGTTGTGGCTAAGAAAATAGATACAGCTCCAAAAGCTACAGATGAGGATGCTGATTGGGGAGATGGTTGGTAGGTCGATCGAGAATCTAATTTTGTGGGTGGGCAATTAGGTTTATGTATGTCACTGGGCTTGCGTGAAAATTGGCATGGCGTACTGGGTGAAACTAAGAGGGGAATTGAGCATCAAAAGGCGAGAAGGCGTTTGAATTATTAATTCTTCGGCGAGTCACAAGTTTGTTCGTGATTAGGATAGATATTAGATACCTGGATCGCATACGAGTCCTTCTGCGAAAGTACTATGAATTGAGAAGTGTTTATATGCAAAGAATTCCCAATTCGGACCCCTGAGTTTGTTGTGTATATAAAACCTCATTGGTGGAAAATCCCACGGAATTTAAGACGGTATAACATAAGCTTATATAGTCCTATCCATACTATTCATAGCGCTTTATATAGCCTCTAAGCATATGATATAGCCTCATCTCGCGTTTGATCATCGAACCCTTGACATCGCTAGGGAACCATAGCTTATGACGGACATGAGATACAAGAATTGGTCGTAATCCGTCCCCGCATGGAATCTTAGCATGGATGTTCTGAGACGATATATATGTATAAAAGAACAGACGACGATCAGAAAGGGAAAGAGGAAGGTCGGGATGATGATGAGGAGGTTATGTTGCATATCTGTGTGATTAATAGTTGGAGTTTGTTAAGATGTTGAGGTATGGGATCGTGTGTTGTTGTGCATGGTGTCGTTCGTATAGGGCTGAGATGACAACGAGAGGTTGTGTTGTGCAAGGTGGGATGGGTGGATAGGTGAGCTATGTTTCATAAATTGGTGAGTTATAGGTCGTTAGTTCGTTCGGATCTCGATGGCTTGGCTTCTTGAGCTCTAATTAGGTGAGTTGGTTTGATTTTCGAGGACGAGTAAGAAATCCTTGAGGTGGGATTGGGTGGTAGATAGATATTTGGCTGGGGCATAAAAAACGGGTTATAAAAGGGAATTGTTCGATCAACCTTCAAGCAAAACCTCTACGCCCTCCTCTAATGCCCTCTTTTTGTTTTCCTGCCATTTAAGCCAGGCCATTCCTTGCAGTAGGCAATCTGCTAGGTCGTCTAGTTTACCTACCTCATCTTCTTTCTCTGTTATTATCCCATCTTCTTCTTCCTTATCCTCGTTATTTCTCGCTTTACTTTTAACCTTGAATCCCTTCGCTCTTCCAGCTTTTCTATCCCACTTTGTGGTGTATCTCTCCTTCACCTCTCTAACCTGTTGACTACCTATCTGTACCATTTCAAGATGATTCCGAGATTTTCCATTTCCCTTTTCCCCAGCTTCCAACCATCCTCTAACTAAATCAATCTTGGCACCCTTAGTCCTCGCCTTCACTTCCTTTGTGTTCCTAACCTTCTTGAACTTCTCCTCCTCTCCATCTAACAAGCCGCTCTCTTCAACCCAGAAACTTCCTACTTTCCTCGGAGCAATCTCAATTACCTCTCCGCTCCATGCTTTCTCTTCAGCTAATGTTCTGAGAGTAGCCCATAACATACTTTCTAACATATTTACTCTAATCGTCCATTCTAAAATATGTTTGGAGCCCATGGAGCGGAAGCGTTGGCGCTCTATCAAAATATGGGTAGGGGAGAGAGGAAGAAGAGTATGCCGAATTAAGGAGTAGGCTGCCGTGCTGAGAATGGAGGGAGTAAACTCGTTGCGAGTTTTTTCTTTGGATTCAAGATCGGCATTTGGAGGGGATTGCGAGAGGAGAGAAAGTTTTTGCCAGGATTGAAGGATAGGGATAGGAACTGTAGAGTTTAAGTTCTTCTTGGAAGATCGCGACTTAGAGATAGATTTCGAAGAGGAAATTTCCAGGAGACAGAATGAGAAATTACGGATTCCCATATCAATGCTTAAGATACGCAGAGGTTTGGCGTCGGCTGACGAGCCTTTCGTGTTTGTCGAAGTAATTTGTAGAAGCTCATCTTGGAGACGTTGAATGAGGAGTGGTTTGGTGCCAGAAGTCGAGATGCCGCATTTGAAGGCAATTTGTTTGAGAGCCGCAGCTTTGAGGGTGCTGGGAATGGTGATTGCCATTCATGATCATTTATGCGTGCGGGTGTTGATTGATGTGAGAGTGATTTGGATAGCAATTCCCAAACTTTTTTTTTTACAATGTATAGCCTTGCTTGAGCTTTGTTACGATAAGAAGTTACGATAAGAACTACAATGCTTGGTGTGCATGCAAAAGGTCCTCACCGAGAAGGAGCACTGGACTGGTCAACCAACTTTTAGCTCAGGTACTCGGGTCTCTCGTATATCTTCTAGATTCGGGTTAACAGGCCACTACATTGGCTATGGGAATAGCGTGGAAGAGAGCAAGAAGTCGATGATGGAATGAATTGCAGTAACGCGGGCCTTCCGCATCCAATAAGAATAACATCTACAGCCTACCTACGACTAGGTACTTGTCAATTGAATCTTTGAGAGAAGGTCCATCCATTGAACACAGTGCTTGTTGACGAAGCAGTTCAATAACATTCATCGTTGATATTTCAAATATCCTCACCATGTGTATTCATAAACATGGAGGATTTTGCTTAACAATTAGAAAATGGAAGAGCCGAGATTTTTGCTTAGAAATCAGTCAATCGTGGAAACAACTCCAACCATTCGCGACTTCGTATAATTTTTAATAAAAGTTGCTGTTTTATGGTATTCTAATGCTGCTTTAACTAATTTTACTAGATATTCAGCCATCCCCCCCCCTCCCGATTTTCGAATTTTGAAGCTTTTAAAACTTTTGAAGCTTTCAATAGGTTCTAAATAGACTTAGAATAGTATTTACCAAGGAAAAAGTAATAATTCTGATGAATTCAAGTGATTTTGCTAGGGTTAAAAGAAAGTTACGATACTTTCACCACCTGGAGTTCGCCATATAAATTTTCAATCAGCGTGATGATATGATTGGTCCAAACGATGAAAATGGAGAAAAGCTCGGTCGCTTTTTGGTGTGTTTTACAATACTTACGCCGTCAACCTCCGTCCCTCAAAGCTATTCAAGTCTAGACTTTCGTATAGTGTAACTCAATCGACACAGTTGGTAATCGACATCTAGCACCTCCCTCACACGTCACCCAATCCTACAACAACCCTTGTAAACGGGTACCCGCCAAAAGCTATAGAAATCCACCCCTCCTTCCTCTTTCCTCTTTCCTCTGCTTCGAAAATAGCTCTCATGCAAAGATTTACTTTTCTTGCCCGAGCATCTTCCCAGACGGCAAATACTAGACTTACTTCTCTTTCTCGCCAATTTTCTGCGACAACTTTCAATATGGCGCCAGTCCCTAAGGAGTGTGACTTTTTGGTCATTGGTGGTGGTAGTGGCGGTTTGGCTACAGCCAGAAAAGCAAGTGGAGTTTATGGTGTAAAGACTATCGCAGTAGAGAGCAAGAGACTTGGTGGTACTTGTGTTAATGTTGGGTGAGTGAAGGATTATTCTTCGTCTTCTTCATCTCTTTCAAGGACATCCACTAATGAATAATAGCTGTGTACCAAAGAAAGTTACATTCAATGCCGCCGCAATCGCAGAAGCCATCCACGAGTCCAAAGCTTACGGATTCTCGGTCGAGGCCACCGCACCATTCAATTGGTCATATTTCAAGAACAAGAGAGATGCATTCGTCAAGAGATTGAATGGCATTTACGAGAGAAATCTCGGTAACGATAAAGTCGAATATATTCACGGCTACGCATCTTTGACTGGAAAGAATGAAGCAGAAGTTACATTAGACGATGGCACCAAGCAAATAATCAAGGCCAAGAAGATCCTTTTGGCAGTTGGAGGTCGCCCTACTATTCCTGAGGGTATTCCTGGTGTAGAGTACGGTGTTGGCAGTGATGGATTTTTCGATATTGAGAGACAACCCAAGAAGGTCGCTTTGGTTGGCGCTGGATATATTGCAGTTGAGTTTGCAGGCATGTTCAATGCTCTTGGTACGGAAACACATTTGTTCATCCGTCATGACAAGTTTCTCCGAAACTTCGATCCTATGGTTCAAGAAGCTATCACAAATGAATATGAACGTTTGGGCGTTAAACTGCACAAGAACTCTACCCAGAGCAAGATAGAAAAAGATGAGAAGACTGGTAAACTTACCATCCACTATGAGGATTCCAACGGAAAGGGTGTTCTCAAAGACGTGGATGATTTGATCTGGGGTATTGGAAGATCTCCGGAAGTTGAGAGGCTCGGCTTGGACAAAGCAGGCGTCAAACAAAACGAGAGCGGTCAAATTATCGCCGACGAATATCAAAATACCAATGTCGAAAACATCTACTCTCTAGGTGACGTTGTCGGCAAGGTTGAATTGACCCCCGTAGCCATTGCCGCTGGTCGTAAACTCGCCGATCGTCTATTTGGAGGCCCTCAATTTAAAGACTCAAAACTCGACTACGATAACATTCCTTCTGTCGTTTTTGCCCATCCAGAAGTCGGCTCTATCGGTCTTACCGAACCCGAAGCTATTGAACGCTATGGAAAGGAGAATATTAAATGCTACAGTACTAGTTTCGCAGCAATGTACTACGCGATGATGGAACCAGAAGATAAGCCTCCAACTAAGTATAAAATAGTCTGTAAATTGCCTGAGGAGAAGGTTGTTGGTCTTCATATCTTGGGATTGGGTAGTGGTGAGATGTTGCAAGGCTTTGGAGTGGCTGTCAAGATGGGAGCTACAAAGAAGGATTTCGATAGCTGTGTGGCTATTCATCCTACTAGTGCCGAGGAGTTGGTTACAATGAAGTAGAGAGGGGTGTTACATGAGTTTTAGAAAGATAGATACATGGATAGTGCGGTAAATATTAAACGAGACATGCGAAATGGTATACCAATATAGTTTTAAAGTTCTTAGCTTCATGTTTTCTGTCTTGTTCACTTCTTGAAATCAAAAAACGTATTTTTGTGGCTGCATAGCTTCTAACATATATGATACAAGTCTAGGTGAAGGGAAATTATCCGGTAGCCAGATGAGGAATTTGAGGAAGATCGCTATGACGTACACAATTAGATGTGTTAGTATCGCTCTATAAAATCAAGACAAACTGTACAGAATGCATATGAGATTTGGATTCAGTAATCATCCCTATCTCTGTATATGTGAGGAACGCAACTCATATTGTGCGTGTTGACTTCTAAGAGGATGGCATCTAGGTAGTAGGTAGATCAAGTGGCTGCTCTATTCGGGGTTTGTATTGTGCTTTGTTTTGTTGTGTTTCTGTTTTTTTTGGTTTGTTTTGTTGTATGGAGGAAGGGAGGCGGGCAGCTTGTTTCCTAGCGGATAATGAAGAATGATTGTACTTCTTCGATGTGTTCGGGATTGATGGAGATGACACTAAAGATCATTGATTCTCTTGATTTTTTTGATCTAGTTTTTCATGACTCGGAATACTTATCTATTCAGTTCTGCACGTATCCAGCGTGATACCACATGTCTTTGTAACTTCGCACAAGACGCTCGTCGAACTTCAGTTTTGTTATTCACACGGACGTTAGAACTATTTTAGTAGCTCGGTAGTGACCCAGTTCATGTAGTAGAGATGTTTGGAACTGATATTTGATAGGTAGAGCTAAAGCTAAAGATAATCTAAGAAAGAGAAAACTGTATGTGCAAACTCCTTATCGTCTGCTGTAGACCAAATCTCCCCCCGCCATCTTTCCTATTTCTTATGCTATGGATATCTTCTTTCTGATTGGAGTAATCTCATGTCGTTCCATAGGCGTTTTGTGTTAAGAGATGTAGATACCAAGTGCAAAATTTCTTAAAATACAAGTGTTCCCAAAATGCCATTGAAAATGCGTTTTGATATGTAAGCCTGGAAAAAGGAACATAGATAATGATGAATGTAGAGTGTTAGATAGGTAAATCTCGATCAAGCTGTGAGTAGCTAGTCGCTCAACTCAATAACTTCCCTTCCAGTACTACTTCTCATCACATCATTCGCTCCTATCCCCGGTCGATATCTTCTATCTACGCCCTTTCCTTTCCATCTTCCACTGGCCACTCCATCACCAGTGAAATCGCCGGAAAATGCCTCCCGTGCCCTGAAGGCTGGAGTTACAACCGTTCCCAGCACTCCACCTGACATTCCCTCCATTCTGTCTTCTTCCTTGATATCTTCATTCATCTCCCCATCTCTGTCCTCAGTTCCAACCCTGTTGTTTGCTTTCGATTTCTCTACGTTCCTAAATTCATTCTTCACCACGACTCCTCCACTTACTGTAACTGTGTCTAGCGTCTGTCGTTGTCGATCTGAATCGAGGCCTTTTCCTTGTCGCTTTTTATTTCCAGCCAAATTCATAGCATCATGACCCACATTTATTCCTCTCCCTACAATTTCTGTTTCATCTGTCCTCAAACTTCTTTCGCCATCCTTGACTTCTTCTTTGCTCCCCGCACAGCCTCCTTTCAATGTCCTAACAAATAGCTCCCCGTCTTCCCTCAGAAATCCCGCATCAGCCCTCACCCCATCTGGATAATCCTCTCTTCTACTCGGACTCCCCGCCAACTGAATAACCCTGCCCAGAACAATTCTTCCCCCCTTCTTCCCTCCCTTTTGAACCTTCCCATGGAGTTCATAACACGTATCACAAAGAATCAAACCACATCCTTTCACATGTGATTGACTCCCCTGCGTAGAATGCGACAGACTCCTCCGTCCATCACACGTATCCCCAAATTTGCAAACCCAATCCCCAGGCCTCGGACAGACCGCACACCATTTCGCTCTCCACACCAAATCCGCCCGACTTCCCCGCTCCGGCGTCTCCCCACTACCTTTCAGCCAATTTCCCTGCATCATTCCTTCCTCGCAGGCCTTCACACTATCTCGCACTAACCTATCATCTCTCATACGCTCATCCAGTCCTTCTAATGGTCTTAGTTCGTGTTCTACACACCCGAGAATTTTGACTCGCTCGTAGGTACATTTTACGCACATTCTTGTGGCGTCATGGCCGGCTCCACTATCTCCCCACCCGTTTTCGAGTTCTTCGTAGCCGGCTCCGGTGATGGAGGGCCAGGGGACAACAGTAACGTGGCGGATACCGTAGCCGAAGAGCCCGAAGAAGGGAGTTGAGTGGAAATCGCAAGGAGGGTAGAGAGCCATTGGGTCGCGTTTGTAGTTGAATGTGAGAGGGTGCGCAAAGGAAGTGGGAATGATCATGGTGCGGATACCCTTGTGATGGAGAGCGAACGTTGGAGGAATGAGTTGCTTTGTAGCTTGTGTGGAGTATTTGAGGTCGTATGAAGGCAATCTGCTCAGGGAACTGTGTTTGTTGGCGGAGTTAGTGATCAAGAATTGCTCGTCTGGCGAAGAAGATGATATAGCTCTCTCGTAGGCCTTTTGTTGCGCTTTGGTGCGTCGAGCATAGGGATTTGTAGTGCGCCACTCTCGATCGTTGAGTCGAGTTGATTCGAGAATGATAGTTTGAGTAAGATCTTGAGGGGTTCGGAGAACTGGAACGGCCTCTTTTCGATTTGGTTTGTCTTTTTCCTTATTAGAAGGTGTGGGGACTGGGAGTGGGAGCATTGTGAAAGTACAAGGTACTTTTGCTTTGATGCAGCGATTGCATGGCCCTTCTTCATCGCGCTCCAGCGTACATTTGGCTTTGACTTCGAGCCTGCATCGATTGCACGAAACGTACTTCCTGGGCGCCGCTTTTGGTTTCGCAACGTTGGTGACTGTAGCTATAGCTGTCGCCAACAATTTCTTCGCAACCTCTTTCTTACTATTCGAACTTCCCTTTTTCCTAGCTCCAACATTCTCAAGAACATCCGTCATCCGCATCGAAAGTCCGGAACCAGCTTTAGGACCAGCAATACATTTCGCGCCAGCTTCTTCGCAAGCTTTGCAAGAATCAACATCCTTTCCACCATCATCCGCATAGGAACATCGTTTTCGCAGCTTTTCTTTGCAGCGCATACAGGAGAGTTTTAATTCGGGGGGAATGATGAGTTCGCAATCGATTCCTGCATCTTCACAACTCTCACAAGGCCATTCGTGACTATATTCAATGAGAGAACATTCGTCGTCGCCGGCTTCGAAGCAGCCTTTGCAGCCGCGTCGTTGAGGATGGCCGTTGTTGAGATCAGAGATAGTTAAACCGTCGGATCTGTGACTGTTAGTTCTATTTTTCTGTAAAGTAATCAGGGAAAATAAAATAGGACGTGCCTTCGGTTATGTGAAGTTTTAATTCTCTTCCTCCGTGTAGAGGGGGTCGGATAATCAATGGCAACCTCCTCATCTTTATCTTCATCATCATCACTCGAATCTTCATCATCCGCTTCATGAATCGGTGGAAAGTTCCTCTCGTCATCTTCAGGACCCGGGGTGATCGTTCTCAAATACTCCAATCCTCTTTCACTAGTCAATTTAATCGTAACTATCAGCTCAAATGAACCCTGTTCCTTCGTTTTTCTCCCACTATCCGTACCCACGCTCCTCACAGTTTCTTCTCTATTCTCCTTATTCTTCTTAGTCGTCACTCTCGTACTCTTTGTATTTCGTTTCCGTTCCAAACTAGGATCATAGGTTCCGCTATCGTCTCTATCAGCGCCAGCGACTCCAATTCGTTGCGCTTGTCCTTTGATAGCGGCAGTACGTTTCGTGCTATTGAACATGATACTTAGTTCTTGAAAATTACGTGGCATGTTACATCGCATGGATGGAGAGGAGCGGTAGGAGGGGAGAGAGAAAGTTTCTAAGGCTGGAGCAGCAGGGGCGTTGAAATCAGGGGCTTCGGGAGAGGAACTGGCGGAGTGGGAGCTGGTGTTGCTGTCCATTTCGACGTCTGAGTCGTCATCGAGGCCAACGTCTGGATCGATGTCGAGATCTTGCTCTGGCTCAGGGTCAGCAGGAGATAGATCCACTTCAGAGCTTGGGATGATGGACCGAACAGTGTTCGAATTTTCAACGGTGCTATCTGGTGTATTCGAGAAAGTACTGGCTTCTGCTGAGGTTGTGCTGGTCGACTTGCTGCTCAGGACATCTCCGAAGATGCTAGTCTGAGTAGGAAGAGGGCTTTTCGAATGAGCATTTGAAACACTTCCAAATATGCTAGTTTGAGCAGAAGCTGGACTACTCATAGTACTACCTGAGCCATTTGAAAATGTAGCTGTGTAAGCAGAAGCGGGGCTATTATCGGTGCTGCTAGGAACATCAGAGAAAATGCTGGTGTAGCCAGTGTCTGGGCTTGCGATGGCGCTTTCAGCGTCTTTAGAAAGAATACTAGCCTGGGCGAAGTTTGCACTATTGAACATATTGGGAAGGCCGAAGATGTTTTCATTGAGATTTTCTTGGTTGTTGTCATTTGTGACATTTGGATTGTCATCATCCGGGTTGGGATTGGATTCGTTGTCCATATTTACCATTGTTGAATCCTAGATTCATTGAGACTTGTTAGTGACGAATCTATCAATACAGCAATGAAGAAACTAAACGACAGTGCCAGGCATTGCAAATGCTCCTTGAGTATAGAGTTGATCTGTACTGAAAGTGTATGCTAAGGATGGAAGACAACAAGGTTGCTATCATCAACACTAGTTGTTGTCGTATAGTATGAAGTATCGTCGATATATCATATACTTTATGCCATTTGATAGCAAGGCAAGTGCGAGTTACATACAGCCAAGTATATAACATAATATAAAATGAAATACAAAGTGAAAAAGAAATCGTTCATCGTTCATGACACCCCAATGAAAGTCACTACAATCAGTCGATGAAGTAAAATTGGCGAGTGCTGATGAAGCGAACTTCGTTCCCCTAAAATGCAGAACCACAAAACTAATGAACCGAGAAGGTGAAAATCTACTACAATAAAAAGGTCAACTTACCTTCGAATTTTCCTCCGAAAATTTGTGGAACGATATTAGAGATCCCGAGGAATGATTTCCTGTTAATAATAAGTGATTTGAAGTTGTGGTGGTGGAGTTGTGTAAGTTCTGTTGGATATTGAATATTGTTGTAAGATGGAAAAGTGGGCTGAGGCGTTCGAAGAACTTGGTTACCACCCATTTGACATGGCCCGTGTGTATACTACTTTTTGCTTATTGACATAAATGTATATATAAGAAATCTTGGATGAGCTCTTGGAACTCGGTCAAGTCGATATGAAAGATATCTAGAAGTGTGAAGAAGAATACAGCAAGTTTCTATGGTGAAGATATATATTCTCATATCCAGCAAGTTCCATGGCTAAAGAAAGGTAGTACAGATTCCATTAGGAGCAAAGCTATCTTGTCTCTTCCGAATAATCTATGACGACCCACAGTACGCTTTTGCAACAACCAGTAATAAAAAAATAAAACAAGACTATGCAATTACTGAATCGAATACAGGCTTTAAGCACGAATTTGAACCATATCAATAACCCTTTGTACCACTACTAACATTTTGCTGATCTAACATAAAACATATACAAGTCATGTGCCGAGGTGGGAATCAGTTTCTAGGAGATTGTTCGAGAGACTGTTCGGTGTATGAAGCTGGTGCAAGAGGCATACAAGGAATGCATCTAGACTAAAATTCTGAGAATTTTAGCAGACATCCATCGAGTCTCTAGCCTTGCTTGAGTTCATCGGCTTACCTTCTTAACGTCTGGATGAAGAATTGCTAGAGGCCATCCATTCACTATCAACCTTCAATATCGCTGCTGAAGCAATCAATGCTTTGCATAGATTCTAACAATATCCGAAGATGATTGCTTCATGATCCGAGCTCATTCCTTGCTACCTTTCAATAGAACAGAAAGAACCATTGATCGCGCGGTAGACCGAACCGCCTTGGACACTGTTTGATGGTGTAGGGCACGAAGTGCTACATATCACACTCCTTCCAATCCAGCTCTCATTGATAACAAGGATGAGGACGCACAAGTGCACAATTTGAAGTACCATAGACGAGCATAAAATGAACGTCACAATTGACGGTCGAAGGGTCCACAGCAGGAGTCGGGCGATCTTATCAGATCTGTTGATCAGGAAAGATGTTATCCGCATCAGAGTTGGTGTGAAGCCATCGAGAAAGACAAATACCTGTACGCCTAATGCGAAGAATCCAAGCAATAAATGCAATATTTCAACGGCTTCACGTGTCGGGTCTTTGGTCTGGTCTCGTAATTCTCGAAGCATGTATTTCATGTACTCCAGATAGAAAAGTATCGAAAATCCAAATAGACGTCCTGCACCCCAAAAGAAGTCTTGTACATTTCTTTGGTCCAACGAGTCCATTGTATCGATGCTCTGATGTGGAGAATGGGAAACCAATTGTTATTATGAAGAGGTGATCAGAGCTCTGTCCCGTAATGAGTAGATGTTCTGGTGGTGTTGTGTTGATATGATGGTTAGAGGAAGACACAAGGGTCTGTTTGACTCTTTCTAACTATACTAACTAGTGCTGTCATGAGAGAGGAAGGCCCGAACGAAGGTGACCAAAGCCGAACCGAGCTATCTTACAACATGACGTTCAATCCTTCCCCCAGGTCTGATTTGTGAATTTTGAGTACAGATCGGCGGTACCTCGAAACTTAAGAAACCTGGCACCTTCCAAATATTCGGAAGCCTTGTTTTGAAGCCTGTAAAAGTTTACACAATGAAAATCGGTAGGAAGCTTTCAACTCATAAGGTAGAAAAGGAGAATTGAAACCATTCATAGAGTGTTTGTACCTTGAGAGAAATCAATTGGCTTGTCAACATCCTGCTCATTCATTGAAGAGGGCATTCCTATACTCTCAAAATTGCAAACAATGGGACCATTCAATATCAAACCTAGCTTCATGTATCTCAGTGTTAGCTTTTTTTTTCCGTGTTTTCAAGCTCAGAGTAGATTTCTTGAGCTTCGAGGTAAGGAATCTGTGGTGACACACCATCATGCATTAGAGAACCGAACTATCAGATACTCGGAAAATGCGATTGGAGGAAACTAAGTTTCTGATTCATGATAGTGAAATATTGAATGCATATTGTGAGGAAGGCTCGAAGGATGATAACCGCAAGACAGCTAGAATGGTGATCCGATGGACATGTCATCGGCTCAAATCCGGCCTAGAGTAAAGATGGATGCAGCTAGCACGATGACTAAGCAAGCTCGGCAAATCAAATTTTACATTTTCCTCGCAACCATAAAATGTTTTGCCTCCAAAATTGTCATCAACGCACAACAACTTTGTACAATCCAACAATTATGGTAAAATTCCATTGATGATTGTTTCTTTACTCTCCCATATGGCGGGATGAGGCTTCTTTTAATCCGACACGGCGAGACCGTCGATAATGTTGCCAACGTATAGTAAGCTAATCCCGCTTTGTAACATTTTCAATCTTCTTGTAACTAACTTTTTCAAGTGCCGGCGTCACAGACTCTGCACTAACGAATCATGGCGTATTGCAAGCCAATCGACTTGGCACCTATCTCGCAGCTTCGAAAGTTTCCCGCATATTCTCTTCCGATCTTCAGCGAGCTATCAAGACAGCAGAAGCTATTCGTGTTGCTCAGGACAATAACTCTTCTTTCGAGGTGACAAAGCTTGAGCTCCTTCGAGAGCAAGACTTTGGTCACTATGAAAAGAAAGCATTTCATGAACGTTCCAAAGATTCAAACAAAATTGGCAAGGGTGTTCATTCTGAGGCACAACGAATGGATTCAGGGTTCAAAGATGTGGAGTCGAAGGAATCGATGAAGAGGCGGATGGAAACATTCGTCAATGAGCATCTGATCCACCTTCTCTACATCGATGAAGACAATCTGAATGATTATATCATTGCCATCGTGGCCCATGGTATCATTTTGAATCATCTCTGGCGAGCCATCTTAAGAAGATTCAATCCAAAGAATGTCTCAATTGGTCCTGATGTTCCACGTCCCGAACGTGGTCTGGAATATCTTGGTGGTTGGTCCAATACGGGCTACTTGGATCTGGATATCAAACCTATACAAGAAGTGTCACCCTCTAAAGTTGGTTCGGTGCCTTCAGTATTGGATAATCAATCGAATGTTCAAGACGCATCGAAGCTTCCAAGTCATGCTGTTGACAGGGTCGAGGCTACCATGTCACTAACAATAAAATCTGTTAATAATATAGATCACCTCAAAGGGCTCAAGAAAACCCGAGGTGGACTGGGAAGCTTAAAACATGATTCCACTCAAAGAACCATGGATTCATTCTTCAAAAAAAGGAAGCTTGGATGACACAATTTTGGTAAGCAAATTTTTCACTACGTCGGAGGATGGAGAGTAATATGATGATATACCTTATTCACAGACCTGTTCTGTAATCTTCTATGTGGACAAAAAAAGTACCAACTGCTGTCTGATTACTCTCAACTTCATCATTGTATTCTTGAAAATACTTGGAAGCAACTTTGCTAACATATTCAATAGATTTTGTACTCCAACAGGCAAATTGCCTTCCACAGCGTATGTTGATTTCGTTTTTTGCCTCTCAAACTCCCCGTGTTCCAATTTAGTTCTCCAATATTATTATACTTTAAAAGATCATATGCTACCTCGCTATGTTGCGATTTCGTGAATGCTGCTCAACCACCGTGAATGCCTCCTTCAATTGCACATTGATAATATGCATCTTCCTTCCATTACCCATCCTACTAATCAAATGTACTGCATCTACATCTTATGATCCTCGCCTATTCCTGTTGGCCCCTGTAAAAGTGGCAAAATAGGCAAAATAAGCGTCTCACCACCAACAACAGTCGTACGATTTCTAAGCGAAATAGTATGATGTCGTACGATGGGACTCCTTCATGAATTTTTACTAGCGAATGGGGTTGGAAGATGTTTAGTAGTACGGGTGATGAAGGAGAATTCAAGGGATTTGTTGCATGTCTGAATTTGGGCCCGAGTTTGTGCGGTGTATGGTATTGGATGGGAGGCAAAGTGTGGGGGGGAAGAGCGAGGAACTGGGTGTGGAAAAGATTTTGTTGCATGTCTGAATCTGAACCCGAGTTCGAATGGAAAATTGCGGATGATGAATGAAGGTGGAGGGAGAGGAGAGTAAGTGGTGGGTGGGTACAGTGGGTCAAGGTCAGGCGAGAGGTGAGTAGCAAGAGATGGAGTGATGATTAGTTGACGTGTAGTTTTACTGATGCTGACAGGGTATCGCTTTGGGCGTGTTACATATACCACAGTATGGAAAAATGTATGCACACAATTGTACATGTTCTTTCTATATTTTGATGCATATCTTCATGGACTGGATGCTGCATGCGGTATATAATACTACTTAGTACCAATGACGAATCAGTAGGAGGACCCTTCTGCTTCCCCAAACACGTCTTGCACCTATAAGCGTTTCTCTCGAAGTACACCACAGATAATAGATATCTCACGCTCAGATAGATACTAATAACATGCCAATTTGATATGTATAAATTAAACATTAACAATGCATTATCTTTTTGCCGTGTATTTATATTAATCATAACGATCTTTGCTATCGCATTAGGTATCCATTGTTTTCCCCTCTCGTCCATTACCACCCTGTGAAATTTCTCGCAAACAAAGCATCAGACGCAAGCAATACCAGTTTAAGATATCAACGCAAAACAAGAAAAAATCCACAAAAATCCAAATCCAAGCAAAGTCTCAGCAAAAATCATTCAAAACATCAAATCGATAAAATCCAAAATGGAAACTTTAAAGTAACAATAATCCTCCAACAGCAAAGCCAACAATTCCGATGACAGCACCGCCTTCAAGTGCCTTAAATCTCTCAGCACCACCGGTAAATTGTCCAAGAATAGCTCCAGCACTAGTTTCAGCAGGTCCGCCTCCAGGAGCCAGGGTTGTGAATGTTTGCCCGGCAGATGTAAAGGTGGTAATGACACCAGCGGGAATTGTAGTCGTGAGGGTAAGTCCCGAGACAACGGTTGTAGAGACGATATTGACGGGACCCTCTGTGGCAGGTACAACAGTGGCTTGGCTGTTGACGGTGATTTCGACACCTTGGACGGTTTGAACTCTGTTGTTGGCTGAGATGGTGAGAGGAACGATAGGGAAAATGGGGGCAATGGGAATGGAGGTAATGGTTGTGATGGGTGGGTTGACGGTGGTGATTGTTGTGAGGACGGGGAGGATGGTGATTTCGGGGAAATTGGTGTTGGGTGGTGGAACGACGTTGCCTTGTTGAGTACCAGTATTGGTTACAACAGGTGGAGGGACCACATTGGTTGTTGGGATGAGAGGTGGTGGGACAACATTTGTGGTTGTTTGAGGAGGGGGAACCACATTTGTGGTTGGGATGAGAGGTGGGACAACATTTGTGGTTGTTTGGGGAGGAGGCACAATTTGGGTTGTGGGTGTAGAAACGATGCCGGAGTTGCCACCGGTTCCGCTTCCGGTGTTGGTAGCGGTGGTAACTGGTGGAGGAGAAGTCGTAGTGACGACGCCAGAGCTTCCACCTGTAGCACTACCGGTTTTGGAACTTTCACGACTGGTTGTGAGACCAGATCGAGTGCCGGTTCCAGTGCCTGACGAGGAAGAGGAGGAAGAGGAAGAGGTAGAGGAAGAGATGGAAGAAGAAGAAGAAGAAGAAGAAGAAGAAGAGCTTCTTGAAGTACTGGAAGTGCTAGAAGTTCTTGAAGACGACTCAGAGGTGCTTCTGCTGGTGCTAGAAGTTGATGTTCGGCTGGTTGTAATACCCGATATAGTACCGGCTGAGGAGCCAGATGAAGAACTTGATCGAGTTGTGGGTTGAACGGTGCTGGTTGGACGGATTGTTATGGTAGAAGTGATATCGATGGTGCTTCTGATGGTCGTTGTGGAAGGTCTCTGAGAGGTTGGTGGAGGTTTATGAGAAGTTTGTGGTGGTTTTTCAGAAGTTGGCTTGACGGGTTTGGAACTGTGCTGCCCATTCTCGTTATCATTGATATTCACGTTTGTGTTTTCATTGACATTGGTGTTGCTGTTGCTGTTTGAATTGCTATTTCCATTCTCGTTGGCATTGCCGTTTGGGTTTCCGTTGCCGTTTCCATTGCCATTTCCATTGGTATTTGCATTGATTTCAGCAAGAGCACTATCAATTTGACCTTGAATTTCAGCCTGCGGAGCCGCGAACGAAAGAGTAGCGAGACCTGCTACAATAGCGTAGTGAAAACGCATCTTGACAGTGCAATTCTAAACGCTTGATATTGGAAAGTTCGAACGAGAGAGGTATCGGGATTCTAAACTTTAGAACGAAGGTATCTGATGAGAAAAGTTTCACGAGATCAAAACCTGGCTCAGACATGATTGTCATGGTTATATACAAGTGCCTCTCTGGAGAGCTTCTTTATCCGATTATTGCCGCAAGCGGGTGTTCAGGGGGGCAAATTGTCCTATATATAGCTGTTGGGAGCGTTTGCACATATATGACGTCCATGATTGAGGGAGTGAACTCGGATTAGGAATAGATTTGGAGAGACCTCATCATGAAAACGTAGAGGATGGTAAGATATCAGTGCATGAACAAAGCAATTTATGATTCTCGCTTCCTCTGTATCGATTACGAAAACAGATATGGATATAGGAGCAAAGCTATTCATGGAAACATACTTAGACTGACGGATCGACTGCTTGCTCAAGCTTGATAGCAGGCAAATTCACTTCTTTATTCCTTGAATATCCGCTTTCGAAAACTGCGCTTGAACCGACTAAAAATCCTCCAGTATTCGTGTTCATCACCTCTTTCCATCCAAGACTACCCATTGCAATCTAGTTCCTAATTTTTGATATCAGCTAATGAGTTTTGTGTTCGCAGACTCCAGACCGACGGAGATGCTTCCAGTCTCGCTTAAGCCGTCCGCATTCTTCAGCATGCCGAACTCGGGCATTGCTGCATACAATCCTCGGGTCTTCAATGCTTTTTTATGTCAGTGAATTTTGTTTCTCTTTTGCTCTGTAAAGAGCGAAATTCAACTTAGCTCGTGTCTGCGTTCTCTATACATCTGCGGATTTTGTACCGTCAATATTTTCAGCCTTTTTACGATCTCTCTTGGCGGCCCACACACTACATACACTCTCTATTGCCTTTATCGCAAATAAAAAATATCCGGCGCATTTCCTATCTATCAGATACGAAGAACTTCAGAATAGCAAACCAAGAAAAAAGAGTAAAAGAACAACTTGTGCCATCCTCCCAGGGGCATGATTTGAAGCAGCCCTTGACTAGTATTCTATAAATTTAAAGTAGGCAGTGGTTAAAGTGATCGCTCTAAGCACATGAAAATATTGAATTCAATCAAGCTCAAGAGGTAGTTCAGATAAATAAATAGATAGATAGTTGTAAAGAAAGAAGAGTAAATTAAATGTATTGAGAAATCGGAATTCATGCGTGAAAGTATTTACGAAGACCACCAAACATACAACCATAAACGAACAAATACCCACCCGCGAACCAGATATTATGAACCATCTAGATCTGACCACAAGAAAAGATTAGCTTCACAAATTTTGCCATTTAGCACGCTAAGCCGCGCTCATCGTTCCATACACGCATTCGGAATGTGAGATCTCTTCATATCGCAATCAACACATTCTGCATCTACATTCCATACAGATCTAAATATAGCTATACCCTCAAACCAATGGTTGAAATTTGGGTCCGCTGGAGTGATGCAGAGTTCCAAATGCTCCATCAGAAGTTTTTCATTGCTGAATCAAATTCACGGAGGAACAGCCGCAAATTTTCTTCACAAGCTTAATGCTGTCAGAAGCCAAATTATCTATATCATACAATTTAATTCTTGCGCGATGAACTGAAAATTGGAATCCTTCACTAGAATATTTGGATTCTAGAACTGTGAGCTGAATTCGAACTTTCAAATCATCAAAATGTAGAATCTTGAAAGCTTGGAAGCTCTAAAAAAGCCTTTTCAGATCCGATTAATCAGATCATTAAGACATTCAAACTATTTAAAACATTCAGATTACTTAAAACATTTCAATTTGATATCTAATTTACTGCTTAAACCTCAACATTCTCGAATAAAAATGTTGGACCGCCAGGAATTGCTTGCTCAGCCATGCTTGGCAAAGTACCATACTCCTTTTCCTCACCACCCTCAACTGGGACGATAACACCCTTCTTTGCGCCTTCCTCACCATCTACAATGACTAATTCTATAACCGACAGCCCAGCCGCCTTCTTAAGGCCAGCTACCATGTTCTTGAGTGTCGATTTCTCATCGAAGGCCAACTTTCTCTCAAACACTTGCTCTGGAGCCTCACCACTTTGCAATCTCCTCTTCAAGACTTGAACAAAAGGCATAGCTTTCTTCATTTCACCCATCTTAGCAATCTTTCCATTTAGTTCCTTGTCATTAGCAGTCTTTGTCTCTGGGTTCCAAGATTCGCGAACAAGGTCGATGTACTTTTGTTGCCAAACAGGGAATTTAGCGGCAGAGAAGATGGTAAGCTTCTTGGGTTTCTTGAGATCGTATCCGATGTCCTTTCCTTTTGCTTTCTTCTTTTGTTGAGCGGCTTCTGCAGAAGTGATATTCGAGGATGTAGAGCGGACGTAATCGCGAGCAGCACTGAGAGCTGGAATTGGAGCTGGAACGTCGGGGTAAAGGGCGTTTTGAATAGTAGTGGGTTTGTGGAGGACTTCGAGCCAGATATATTCAGACCAATGAGGTGCAATGACAGCCAGAAGAAGAGCTTGAAGCTCGATATATTGGAAGATCAGATCTTTATGCATCTTGATACCGGCAGCGATGCTGGCTTCACGATAGAAGTCACGAGCGCCTGTGAAGTCATAAAGAGCCAGTTTGAGGGCAAGTTTGTAGTCCGTTGCTTCGTAATGTTGACGACATTCGTGAACAATAACATTCATTTCGTTCTCGAAGAGTGCATCAAGGAAGTCGTTCTTCTCCCCAGTACGAAGGTTATTTTGATCCTTGACCATGTCCTCACACCATTCTCGAAGGGTGTAGAGACGGAGAACATTGTTATCAGCAACGTCTTCCTCGAAATTAGCATCTGCAACTCCATCTCCGGCATCAGCCAATGCGATACGACTGGCATCTGCACCATATTTGTTGATCATATCAAATAATGTCATGAAGTTACCAGTAGATTTACTCATCTTCTCTCCATTCAGGAGCAAGTGGCCATTGGCACGGACGCCCTTTGGCCAGTACTCTGGAGGGAATATGGCAATATGAATGTAAAGGAAGAAAGTGAGATGGTTAGGAATAAGATCCTTTCCTGATACTCTTAGGTCAAGTGGATACCAGTACTCAAATTCTCTTCTCATAGACTCGAGAGTCTCCTTTGGAATCTTGCTCTGGTTCAAGATTTCATCGCTTATATCCCGACGAGCAAAGACATAATCCCAAATCTCGTCTGTCATCTGCTCTGCTTTTATTCCAGCAAGACCTTGAGTCTTACCGAAAATATCGTTGTGAAGGTAGTGAGCAATGGTGTAGTATGCCATATAAATGGTACTGTCGCTCAAACTTTCAACCAAGAAATGAGGATCCCAGGGAAGTTTCGATCCAAGACCATAAGTTCTGGCACAGGCCCATTGATTGAGCCAGTTGAGGACACCTTCAAATCCGTTTTTGGTCTCTTGCGAGTAAGTGTTCAAACCAGAATCAACATGTGCGAGGGCCTCCTTTCTCCAGGAGTCCTCTCCGTAGTCAAGGTACCATTGATCCATTAATGCAACACAGCAATCATCTCCAGATCGACTGGTGACCTTTCGCTCGGGTTCTGAGTATGCAAAGCCCTCACCAGCGTCGATAATTTGCTTTCTGACCTTTGGTTTGGCAACTTCGACCTTCTCTCCCTTGAACTCTCCAAATGTCATGGTACCTTGATAGTAACCCTCCTTGTAAGCAAGCTCTTTTGCCTCTTCCAATTTTGTCTTGTCCTTTGGTGAAGCAATCTTGAGCTTCTTCACCAAGAACGGAGCGCACATATCTCCAAATGAAGGCGTATTGATGACAGAAATAATTTCTAATTCGGCCCATTCTTTTTTGATACCATAATACTCCGCCTTCTTCGCGAGATCCATAATAGTCGCATAATCATCTGGACTGTCAGATGGTACACAGGTGACAACTCCAGTACCTTTGGTAGGAAGGACCGACTCCATAGGAAGTATTCTAATACCATCCTTGTGTACAGAGAGTGGAGCTTTGACCAAGGTTCCAACACATGCTGAACCAACAATCTCTGCAACCTTGTCGACTTTACCATTTTCAGAGAAAATATCTTGATACGACATGTTTTTTGCTGCGCGATCGGTAATTACGAAGTATTCCTTTTCTGAAACTTTGAAAACACCATACGTAATCTTAGGTCCGACAAAACAACAATTTTGACCATACATCGTCTCTGGTCTAAGAGTAGCAGGTACGAAGAAAATATCCGCATCTGCTGGTACCTTATCCTTGATAGCAGCTTCGGCTTCTGACGACCATTCCAAGACCTTCAACTTCATAGCTAAGTAATCTTGTGGGCCAACACCCTCTCCGTCACTTCGATCATGGTCCATGCATGGTTGTCCGTCCTTTGGCGAGTAAATTGTGTATCTCTTTCCGAACTTGATTTTCTTAAGCTCCTTGAGACGATTCATCTGCCATCGAACAAAAGCATCGTAATATGGGTTGGCGTCAGTTGTAACGAACGATCTCCTCCAGTCAATACGAGCTCCAAAATTCGTAAGGTCTCGTTTACACAGAGGAGAGAAGTAGGCACCCCAGTAATGTGGGTCTGCAAATTGATGGATGTCTTCCAATGGAATGCCTAATGCCCCCATAATCTGGAATTGGTACTTCATCTTAACAACTTTTGCGGCAGCCTTTCCCTTTTTCGCGGTGAATTTAGTGACGTCTTCGTGATGGGTGGTTGGTGTAGGGGTATTTGTCTTCTCTTCCGAGGCCTCTTCTTCCTTGTAGTTTTCAAAGTTCTTTCCGAAAAGCTTGATCTCCTTCACAAGCTTGTCGGCGGCTGCTTTGATAGGTAAACCTGTCAAATGGAAACCCATAGGGAACAGAGTTCTCTTTCCTTGCATACGTGCGAAACCTGCAGTAAACTCGATCTTACTGACAGTGAAACTGTGACCAGCATGAAGAGTGCCGTTCATGTAAGGATATGCCATGGTACCAAAGAATTTAGGGTGCTGTTCGCGCAACTCTGCGGCGGAGACAGAGTGGAGGGGAACATCGGAAGTTGAAGGAGCATCTGGTTGAAATACACCATCCTTTTCCCATTGTGCTTGGTACTTTCTCTCGATTGCAATAAGTTTGTCTCTCTTTTCAGTCTAAAAGGTTTCGTGGTTAGTAACTATTGTGAATCAGCCAATTGAGGGGTACTTACACCTTTCAACTCCTTGGTTTTGGAGATTGTGGCATTCTCCAAAGCCTTCGCAGTGGCTTCAACAGCTGCCATGATTGCAATATTGAAATTCTAGACCTTTCAATATCCCCTCTGCAGAGTATATGTTGTTGCTTTGAAAGTTTCACTGAGTCAGAGAGACCGCACTGAAATTCGGGTTACCCACTGAGAAATTGCGGGCTGGTGGGATGTTTATGCATAGATGCCTAAGGCAAAAACAATTACAATCTTGTCCAGCTTCAACTGAAGCTTAAAACGATTTCATAGTTATAGCATCAACAAGAATGTTCCGCACACTTGTTAGACGTGCTGCCCAGCAGACCCGGTTAGAGCTACCATATGATCCGAATACAAATCCTTACAAAGCAAAAAGACTGTGGCCTCCCGATTTCTCCAAATTATCACAAAAGCATCAATTCCGACTTGAACGAAGATACAAAAGGAGAACGAAGCTCAAGTGGGCGAGACCGAGATGGACAAAAGCTGTCAAAGTCGCACAATTGAGTTCTATTCTATGTGGGTAGACTATGAATGGGTACATCAGATCACGGAATGCTGATATATGGGAAACAGTTGTGATAGTTTACGGAGTGCTCTTCGCGGATTGGAATAAAGACAACTTGGTTCACGAGGAGGCACCATTTCAAGGAGTATGAATACCTATGCATTTAATAAAGACATGAAATATTGACGAATCACAGGTTCGGGAATGGTTTTTTGGACTTACAGGATCACTGTGGTCAAAGGACCAAGTTCACAAACGTGTAAATCAAGCCGAAGATGTATCACCTGTAGCAAAGAATAGCACCTGAAGCACAGGTCATGTTTTCGAAGCTATGCTAGAACGTCGCGATATTGTATAATTTGTAGTAGTATATTCTCGGCGTGGAGGCGTTAGATACCAATGGGCTGGAACTGTACATGATGCATGGACCAGAAATCCTCCACAAGATATCCCTGCTTGCTCTTCATTCTTTCACAGATCTGGTTTACTCGAAGACACTCTGCAATCTTGAATCATCGTTAAATGTTGAGAGCACAATTTGGTGGTGATATATATGTATATATGTAACCAAGAAGAGCGGTGTGCTGACAACATTTGGGGCTCTTTTGTGCTCATAACAAGTAGATATGAGACTTATGTTATTCAAGCTGATGAACCAACTTTGGTATTGAGAGGGTTGAAATACCTTCTAAAAATGCCCTCCGGTATGTTCCTCGCTGCCAGCCTTCGATCGAGTATTTCTGCAATCTTGTGGTCTTGCTTAATCATGGGCGTTCTCTGATTGTAGTCGGTCTTGTGTGTGACCAGAACTGTCGCTAACTTTCATCGAGTAGCCCAGGCAAAATTTCCCCCCATTCCCATACCCCCTAATGCTCCGCCCCTTCCTTCATTCAAGGGTCTCTTTGCTACCTTCCCCTGTGCCTTCACGCCTTCCACAACTCTCTCTAGCTGTGTCTCGATAACAACACCGCCGACGATCATTTCACTCAAAGTTGCATGCAGCGTCTCAAAATTGAAGATCAAATCTAGTTCGCATACATTCTCAAATAAACGATCGAGTGCCTCCACATATACTTGTATCAGATCAATAAGAGCAAGTGGTGATTCGGTAGATGTTGAAATAATGATGAAGTATAGCGTCGCATAATGGCGATATGTGACGAGGGAAGGAATATCGTTATGAGGAGATGAATCTGTTTTGGATGTGGAGGAGGAGGCGAGAAGAGGCGGAAGCGGAAGGAAATTGCATGAGCCTGCAGGACGATTAGAGACGAGTGTGAATATTTCTGAAATAAGTCGCTGTTGAACTGATGTTTCCTGGTTGGGCTTTTAGTAAAGATTATTTGGAGGGTGGTGAGTGGCTGGTACTCACTAGTTGTGTGTAGAATTTCGTAAGCCGTGGTTGCCCAGCATTGTTGAAGACAAGAACTGCGTTGATCATCTTTGAGTGCAAGTATATGGAGAACCAAATGAGTTTGTTGTTGACAAAGAATTATGTCGAAGGCCGACAAAAGAAGGCTGAACACGATGCAGGTGATAGGATCGTGGTGTGGAAATCCCGATATGCCAATGAAGCGAAAAAACGTGGGGTAGCTAGCTCAAAGCTTAATTCAATTGAGCTCTGTGCGACCAATCTGTTTATCAACCCCTACGAAATAGAATTGGAACAATCAATTCATCTATCCACCAGAACTCTATTAATCCTCCTCTTCTATCCTACAAAGCATTCCATTTAAACGAAACAATGACTCGCACATTCCTCGCAAAGATTCTTCGCTGTGCACCCCGCCGATGTGGCACCTCTCGAAATTTCCTTGCGCGCGGTCGAACGTTTCCAACCATTCGAGCAAGTCTTGTTTATCAAACCTACCGCCCTATCACAACTTCGAACAAAGTGGGCAAAGGATTGTCCCCGGAATCCGAGAATCCTCAACCTAAGATACTGGAAAGCAATCCAGAACCAAAACAAGCTGCTGAGCTCAGTCAAGAACAATACAATGAGTTATCGGACAAGTACATGGACATGATGGTTGAGAAGTTAGAGGAGTTGCAAGAGGAGAGGGAAGATGTTGATGTCGAATACAGCGTACGTTTCTTCTCCAGGCTCACGTGCCTTCTATGAGGTGATTTCACAGAATTGACTGAGATCTATAGGCTGGGGTTCTGACACTTTCATTTCCACCCATCGGCACCTATGTCATCAACAAGCAGCCACCAAATAAACAAATTTGGCTTTCTTCTCCCACATCTGGGCCAAAGCGCTACGATTTCGTGATTACGAGTGAGGGTCAAGATTCAAAGGAAGGCACAGGATCAGGGGAGTGGATATACTTGAGAGATGGATCGTCTTTGAACGAACTACTGTTGAATGAGGTCGGTGTCGACTTATCGAGTTCATACACTCCTGATATACAAAGAGATGAGTGATCACCTGCACAGCCTAGGCAAATCCATGGATGGATCTCGAGAACAATTTTTTGTTTTTGCAAATGGTGAGCTCTAAATCGAAAATCAACCGGCGTTTTCTGGCAGTGGCATTTTCACGACTTCAGATTCATGAATATGGGGAACCGATGAGACATTGAGGTAGCTTCTTAGTTTGGGCATTACCTGATGATAATGGACACAGTCTAAACTTCTGACTGCCTGCTCATTATAGACACAATATAACTTCTCTTAGAGATCTAATTCTCATTGTTGCTTGTCCCCTGTGACCTTGGTTTGACCCAATCTGGTTCTATTCTTGCGGAATGTTTCTTCGCAGAATGGCGCTGGATTGAACGACCATCGTTGGGCGCGAATTATGTTTTGGAAAGTATTTCTGTCCTCACTTTCACATCTCCATCAATTATTCTATCTTCCAGCAAAACCTTCATTTTCCGGTCGATGCATGATATAAATAGCCTCGGATCATCAACCTGCTCATGTCGCAATCGTCACTTGAGGGCCACCTTGATCTCCTTCCGGCTTTGGTAGATCATCCTACGTCACGGCATGATTAGAATATACTTCAAGAATATCTTTCACATAAAAGAAGCCGTAATGGTATGCCACCATGTTGGCTTCGAGCAAATTTTCCCATCAAAAAGAGTGAAACTCACCACCTCAAAAATAACTTTGATCATCAGACTGCAACTTGGACAGACTCCAATGTCTTCGCCATCTCTCAAATCAGCAATGCCAATTTCAAATCGATCGCCACATGGACATGGATAATGATAAATTTGTAGGACTGGATCATAAGTCATATCCTCGATCTCGATTTCGTCGTAAATATTCTCGGCCATATTTTCTGCCCTTCTGCAATGATCTTCGAAGCGTAAAGTCGCTGGTTTGTTTTTAAAATGTGTAAGATATATTTTCTCCGAGGGGTCATAAAGTTGTAGGTAATGATGGCGGAGATCACAAATTGACAAAGAAAAAATTGGCTCTGATTAGGTAATCAATTGTTCGGGACCTGGTAGACCTGGTCTCTAACAATCAGCCCGAGCAGTCCCCACGCTAGCTAGTCCGGCTCGTGTCCGGCCAACCGAGCTTGCTTACGTAAACCTCCAACTGTTGGTTCTGTTTCTGGGAATTCAAAAGGTTGTCCTATTATACAGCAAAATGCCAAAACGCTCAAGGTATTCTTAGTTCTAGATGCTTCGGGCGGCTGTGTATTCCAAAGCAAGGTCAAATATTACAATGTCACGAAATTTCTTATGTCATCGAATCCTCTGCATCTTTTTAGGCACCTTTTGTATAGACATAGCTGTGCTAGTTATTGCTTATTTGCCTTGCTGCCAAATCATCGTCTGATGCCCAATAAAGAGTTTGATGTCAAAGTTTGTTTTGAGCGCCGATTTGAAATCGGTCGGATATGCCTCACAGATCGGCATAGCTCAGGTCCAGAATGTACAGTTGGTGCAAAGTCTGGCGAGCTTTTGAGCGTGTTACAACAATTCTTCAAATTATCGTTAGCTCTCAGAAGAACACGACTTGCATGAATATCCCATGGGGCAAAGATATTTGGAAGTTTCACCATTTATCCATTAGAATAGTTGGCTACTTGCCTTTGGGATTGTCCTTATAGGTAAACGTTGTCCATATTGTTTTCGATCATCTATTACTACAATTGTATTTTTCTTTAGGAAGAAACTATGCAAGTGCAACCACTACCGTATGAGCAATCAAAATGTTCATAAATAGATGAGACGAGAGCTTCCTGAATGCAGCACATTCAGCAGCTGGAGGTTCTCTCATTCGTCAAATGTCCGATGAGTCCCTCCCCTTGATATTAATCTCACTATTGTCTGATATGCAGTATTCCACTTATGACCCTGGCATGATTATATCCTGCACGCCCTTTCGTTACGACCCCAGAGGATTACCTGTCACTGTACCATGCCCAGCCCTGTCAACGGCCGACCCTTGCAACCTTAGCCGCAAACCTCAGCCATTTTCAAGGTGGGTTCGAGGGGAAGTTTTCGGTACATTGGCATATAACTTTAATAAATGTTAACTACCAGTCCTCGCATATTTTTCAAGATTTATAGTTCCATGAATTCTCCATTCAACGTCACCAATCAATAATGTCCGAAATGTCAGATTATATCAGAAAAAGAGCTTCTAGGCCTAAAGTCAGGTCGGGTTGCGTGACTTGCAAGTAGGTTTTATCAATCAATACTTTATTTCGAGCATAATGTTGACTTGATATACTTAGATTTCGAAGACTTAAATGCGATGAAGGAAAACCAGCTTGTTTTCGATGTTCTAATTCCGGGATTCGATGTCGTGGTTACACTATACAAGCATCAATATCAACGAAAAAGAAAGAAACTGTTCGACAAAGCCTAGTTCCTATACGCCCGGCACCACCAACTCTACCATATCATCAACTGTCTTACCTAAATCTTAGTCAGCAAGAATGGCTATACTTTCAAGACTTTACTTCTGCGACTTCTACCGATCCATATGGCATGATCGCGGACACAACACGCCGTACAGCCAGATCGATCGAGTCATTCTTTTGGACCGAAGTCGTTCTCCAGGAGAGCTTTTTTACGCCATGTATTAGTCATGGAATTGTCGCTATTTCTGCCCTTGTGCGGAGCTTTCAGATGGACACCATCAGCTCACAAAAAACTCAAGATCATGAACAATTCGCTCTTAAACAATACGGCAAAGCATTGCAGTCAACGAGAGACTTCATAGCAGACACAAAAAGTACACCTGAACGTTCAAGAACACTGTTTATTGCCGCTACGATACTAGCCCACTTTGATTGCTTCTATGGAAATCGAGATCTAGCAACTTCTCATATGCAATGTGCCCGATCATTGCTTACGAAAGAGACCTCAAAACTCCTGGACTATAGATTCGTTAGTATCCTGATGAGTCTCGATAGTGTCAACTACTCCACTATGGGCTTCGAATCGGAGTTCTCTTATCGCCAAGCTATATTTGGAAAAGAGCAGATTTATATCCCGGAATTCTTCTCTAGTATAGAGGAAGCAGTCAAAACTCGAAGTGTACTTGTCACAAGAGCCAACAACCTCTACATAGAGATGTTCAAATATAGATTCACACCGAGAAGAAATATTCCTCGCTCGGCCATCAAGCTGAGAGACTATTATGTAGCGGAATTGAGACAATGGGATACTGTCTTCCGTCGATCTACATGGATGTCCGATTGCAAACCTAATATCACTGGACATCCGGTGCTAAGACCTGAATCATTGAGAATGCGAATATTAATCAGTATTATCAAGCTTGCCACAAGTCTCAACGAACCGCAATCGGTCACGGACGAGCTCCTGGAGCCATTTCAATATATCGTCTCTTACACGCGAGATATCATTGACTATGAAAAATATTTGTTGCGAAGTACATTTTATCTTTCTTGGTGATATTTTATGATATGCTCACTAAATTCACAGGCAAATCATCATTTAATTTTGATATTCGCACCACGATACCATTATTCGAAGTCGCATTGTACTGCCGCAATTCGCCGGCATTACGTGGTGAAGCATTGAAGCTACTAATTTCTTCTCATCGGCGAGAGGGCGCATGGGATAGCCGCGTGATTGCAAGAATCGCGATATGGAAGATGGCACTTGAACAACCAGGAATGGATGAATTTGGAACGATTCGTGAAAATGCAAGATGCTATGGAGAGTCTTTTGAGGTCGATCGATGGAGTAAAGAAATTCGGGTTACATGCAGGCAGAATGACGAGAGGTTACCTGAGGGCTACCGCATAGTGACAGGAATACTTCAATATGGAGAAATAGCGGATGAGCTCTTTCGCTCGAGTCTAGACCGGGTTACACCTTCGATTCTGTCGCCATAACATCTAATTATCATCTATTATAAGATGTTTTGTTGTATCTACTCAGGTTCATCACTAATGTTAATGCCAATAGTATCAACAATCATCTCCGGGAAGCTGTAATGCCGCTTTCAATCGTTGCCATTAGTTCCATCTGCATTGCATGTAAAATCGACCGATTTCCGATAGCTCAATCAGTTTCCTGATTGGAGGGGAAGGCGTTGTCAGCATGACACACGGAACAAACCAAAATTACTGGTTTTATCTTATCAACCACCTAAAAGCTGTCAAGGTTTCATTATGATATATTGCCAGGAGTACATATAAACATTATATTCGCGGATTAAATGAAGGGGAAATTTACAGTAAACAACATAACCCGCATGTTCAAGATTATCGGTGCCGCTTTGGTCGGCTACTTGTTATTAGCTTTGGGAATTTGATAGAAGAAAACAGTAATTAGCCTTACCCGTCTCAGATCTATCAGTAGCAATCGCTTAAGCTTGGTATGGGCACCCACCACGGACCAAGATCGCTTCTGCATACAACTTTGTGGGTTAGAGAAACTTATGCTCGGTACAGTCAGACGCCAAAGCTTCCACACAAATTTAGAATCACCCCTTGGTGTTATCGGCATGGGCCGTAACCATAAGTCCCGCCTATAACGATTTTAATACGTCAGCTTACGAGATGTCTTTCTTCGGTGTGTATGCATGCTATTTTGTAGGATTTACTTGCCTACGCTGCCGCCAGACGCGCTAAATTTGTGCTATTCAAACAGGGAAAATTAAGATCTGGATATAGCAGATCCCAACACCCGTCATACGAGATGGACGCTCCATGAATTAACTCTTTAGTATGACAAATTGTTGTCAGAAAAGAGAAGTTATTTCGGGAACAAGAAATTTCCCTTCCTTTCAAGAGTCTGGAAAACCAATCTAATTCTTTCGATCTGCAATCACTGATCTGCAATTCTGGTATTGGTAGCACAAATGCAGTCACTTTCACATTCGGACGCTCGCTTATTGGCATACCAGTTTGCGTACGCCTCTTACGCGCATACTGAGATGTGTTAATGGCCAGCTCCACAGTGAATCATATCGGCACGCATTCAAACGGGTGTGATGAGAGTCCGTATCACTAATTTGATGAATACAAAAATTGCAACACAGCCAATCATCCTCTGAGTTAAATCTTGCCAGTCGCCCTCAACTTAGAACCTCAAATAAATCGAGCAAAGTTTGAAGGCATTACCACTAGGAAAAAAAGTAACATTGCTGACATTCGAACCCGAATCTAACGGCATGCCGATGGCCGCATTCGGATGTGGAATGCAGGTGTGTTGAAAGTTCACGCCGCAGCTGATCCTTACATACAAGTGCCATCACTGATAACTCGAAAATCACGTTCCATTGCGTGTGGGCCTTTTTGAAGTGGTTGTCAGCAGTGGACCTTATGGAGGGCCTCTTTCAACATATCGTTTCATGTGGTAGCTTTATTACTGCTGGGTAAATTGTCAGATATATTTACAAAGCGCATCTCCGCTCTCCCTGTCCGAGTTTGGAATTATCAGATCACGAATGCGGACCCGGTAGTTTGGTTCACCTATTGAGTACCGAGTTTTTACTTAAACTATTCAAATTTTCGTACTCGTTCCCGCCTTGGCCACGTTGTCAAATCGGCCCCCACTTCGTCAGCGCTTCCGGCTAAATCGGACTGGTAATCCGGTTGAAGATGTATCTGGAGTTGAAATTATCATCTCAAACTACTCCTAGCAAAATAACGGCTTCTACAAGCTGATTCTCTCTTTGCCACTACTGTCTCGTAACATCATTTCTTGTGTATGTAATGAAATCCATTTTTGTTTTCGAATTCGATGAGAAACCTTGTGCTTTTTCATCCATTTCTTAACCGTCTGCTTTTGACTCCTGATCCTTCTTTCGAATTCTCTCCAGCGTAGTATTGACCACCTTCCCCTCCTTCACCCCAGTACCCCTTGTATATTATTTCCTTTATCATGGACACCTTCAAGAAAGGCCATGTCTGACTGACAGCAGGCAGCAGCTGCATCGATTTTCAAACTGGAATCTTGTGACGGATGCACACGAAATTTCGCTGTTGATGGATGCTGCGAAGTGAAATTGGATGATACAGTATGATTGTCAGGATTGCGTTGATACCGATAGTTTGGTTGAACATCCAACAAGACACATTACAGTCATGAACCTTGATTCGACACGCGATCGATTTAAAAAATACTTTGCAGTTGGCCGAGAATTGGCTTGCTCGCCAACAGCTCTTGTGATTGGGTGTGGTGATATTTTTTCCTACCATGTTGGTCGTTAGGTTTGAGACTGTACAAATATACGCTAGGGTCACGTCGTTCAATCACTGGGAGTTGTAAAGAACAGCCGATGGAACCACACACACACACGCTCATCAACTGCAACTTCATATCATATCAGCAAGCAGCATGGGTGATTAGAAGCCTCCAACCGTCAACCAAGCTGGATCTAAGTACATTTTCGTACTGTATCGTCTGTTTCTGACTGTTAAAAGTCTTGAGAATAAGCACTTAATGGCAGAGCTATCGTATGCTGCCTGGATTCGAGGTACTTCTCGAGCTGTATATAACCCGACGAAACGGCTAGCACAGTAGTAAGAGGCGCACATGCAGTTGAAATCTCGGTCTTTCCCGTAAATCATGTTATGCAAAAACCTCATTTCTAAGATTTCAGTGTTCTAGGCCCCGGCAACAAGACTCTTGAGTAGTGCGGAATTTGATCAAAATGTTGGCATGCCCTTCAGGCAACAGTATATGCTACCCGCCAAGGTGCAGTCTGACCTTCAATTTTGTATCGAGCGTATTCATGATTATACCTCTAGGTCAGCAATCTCGAAATGCGGAGATCATTGTGCCTGATTCTAGAATCTTACATTTCACATTTCTTGTTCAGGGGCAGTTGTGTGGTATTAGAGAGCCGACAACGATCCTACATCTTCGTACTCCGACCAATTCTCTCACTTTACATTCAGCAGGTTGAACATTATCAGGCATCTAGGGCAGTATACTTGCCAAGTAATAATGGTAAGCGCACCCGACGTCGCGCCACCTTTCGGAAGACATCTCTTATCTCCGCGCTGCTATTTGTAAAAATGTCAACAATGCTCATAAAAAGTACGTTTGGGGAAAACAGCGCCGAAGGATCCGATATCTCGCTTCTTGAGAATCCATTCAGGCGATCGGTGGGTTTCTCGTATTGGTTACACAGCCTTGTGCTTTCATCTCGTGTAACATGAGACAAGTCATCAATACGTCGTACAGAAATAGGCGCTACACCTCGGTTATTCTCGAAGCTAAGCCCCGTGTTACTTGCGCAGATACGCAGACAAAATCGTAGAGTTTGGGAGTGCTTTCGTATTTTATTGATATGAGAATAGGAAACTGGACACCTTTGTCGCGATTATTCGCTGCTAGTGCAGTTCCTGATTTCTCGATACATTTGGATTGATTGCTCTGATTATTTCTGTACATGAGTCAATACATGGTGAGAATTGATCAAAAACTTAGACGACCGTTTGCATTGTAAAACTTGGGATGGCCGAGATCTTAAGATTGGGTTTTTCGTGTATGTTCTGTTAAATGCTATACAGTGATTCGGAGAGTACCTTCTGCGTGTGATTCAAAGGCAAGCAAGTAAAGGGCTGGTTTTACGCACACCACGTACTTCAATCAAGTATAAAACCATTTCCTTTTGAGTAAACCCCCGCTGAAGACCTAGCAATATCATCAATAGTCCTCATGCGTCCCCTGAGGCGCCTGTAAATTCTCCACCATTCCCTTCACAGCCTCGATCCAAAGTCTCTGCAGTCTCGTCCCAGCAGCTCTTAATCTCGCCCCCCTCGACATTTTGGCGGATTCTCGTTTGCCATTTCTCCATCTGAAATCCAATTATCTGGATTTCCGCTTTGGGTGTGAATGGAACCTCTGGGGAATGGATGATGCGTGATTGAACGGGCTCGGGAAGTAGAGGAAAGATAGATATTTGGAGCACCAAGAATTTTTGTATCGTTTTGTTCACGGGGTCAAGAGACGGACCTGTAACCTTTATAATCTATGATAATAGCATTATGATGACGTGGGTGTGTGTATGTATGAAGTCTATCGGTGGGACGATATAACCGTGCCCTTTACCAAGTTTCTTTGTCGAGTTTGGGATTTCTTGGAATACTGGTAAAAGAAATGAAGGGCATAGCCTCTTTTACAGGAGATAAAAGTCACAGCATATAGACTACATAATGCTTGGTTATAAATTCATTTTGTCATTAGCAGAAGCTGTTTTGAAACCGTGTAACATCATTGAAATTGTTTTGTAATTGTGACAAGTTGTCTGTCGAGAGCCCCAAACAACTCCCATATGAGGAATGATCAGCCTAGACACCACTTCCATCCTCTCGTTGCAATATGTGAGTAACTTAGCCTGCATTCGTGAACTATTGCATAAAAATGTTGGAGGAAGACACTAGCGTGTATCAGTTAAGCGTACAGGCACCTTGGCTTTCAAATCCCAGATGTTGAGATTGAGGGAACAGGTGCAATCAATCGACTTACCAATTGAAAGATCGTGGTTCAAGTATTACCTAGCTTTAGAATTCTCATCTGGTACTGGAATCCAGAAACTATAAGAGTGATAAGCTCGAAAGCCGATTGCGGCTACTGAGATTTGAGCCTCTACCAGTCTTCTTCTTCTCCATCCCACGGGAGTTCTTTGTCTGCGATTTCCGCGCAAACAAAAAAATCTCTGAACTTCCCTTGACCTGCTCCAAGTTTAGAAGGATCAAGGATTAGACTACTAGTCAGTACCTTAGTCAGAACCCGATCGATATCCGGAGTGTAGTGTTTATCGTAAAATTCTCGATAATAAGCGGCTAGCGACCAGCAGTAGTTTTCCGCCATACAACGTAGCTCTTCATGGATTTTTTTATCCAAATACTGATCTGCAACCAAATTGATCAAAGCATGATTCGCTGTGACAAGTTTGTCGCAAACGCTTCCATATGCAGCGAGAACTCGGATGCGAAGATCCATATCATCTTCTGTTATGCAAGGGTCGCTTTTCCACCGACCAGCAACATAAATCATGCATTCCTTGTACAGAGTTCGATTTCTGAATTGGTAGGCAATCTTCAAGAGAGAGCCAGCATGATCAGGTATTTGCTCGATGAATTCTGGGCTTCGGAAGAATACTGTATCCAATGACCTTGAAACGACTGGCAGCGCACCATAAAAATCTGCAACCTTGGCCAAAAAGTTGATATCATCAAAACTGGCGAGTGTGAAGGACTTCCCGTACATACAATCAGTCATATGTTTGAAAGCAATGTACCAATGGTCGGATTCAGTGTCGACAGGCTTATCACCTCTGCCCTCAACCTAGGAGTGGTTCCATTAGCCTTGTGTCAAATGTGAGATGTAGAATTCGAGGATTTGTTCAATTTGTAGCGATCAATAAAACTAACCTTGGATGCGACTTCAAGGCTTGGAACATCTTCGGGGTATCTTGAATGGTAACGTATTCGTATCTGAAAGTTGCATTCGCAGGAGCTGGGGGTTTGTCTGCTGAGTCGAGGAATTTTCTGAAATAAGCCGAACCAAGCTTCAGCATCAATGAATGGCAATGAATCTCATGATCAAAGACAAGGAGCTTGACGTCGACTTTATGGCCAGGTAGCTTGTAGACTTCGGCCATCTTGGAATTGAGTAACCTTGGAGAGGTGATATGGAATGAAAGTGTTGTCAATTAAGTTCGAGCGTGAAAGTGTGATGGGAGGTTACATCCATTTTACTCCTCATTGTGAGACCAATGGGGGCCCTTGTCGTAGACAGGGGGGTGTATAAGAATAACTCGATACTGATAACACATAGAGCTGATACAACTCAACAAGATATCTGGAAATAAGCAATGAAAATCGAACTCTATGTAATTCAGGGGCTAGCACGACAGTTATGATGATAGTGAAATATGAAACCGGGAGTGAGGTTGAAGAGAGTGAATTCCATCTTTGATATACATGTATGTCACATTGAATTGGAATCGAACGGCCTGGTCTTGTATTTTCGACACATCCATTGAGCGTTGAAAAAAGCAAATGAAGCACCATTGTATGGTATCTCTTTGTACGCTTTTTAAGATAAAAAAGCCCACTGAACTTTAGAGAAAACTAAGGATAGAATCCATTGCAGACTCACCATACGTCTCCTTTAAACTTTCATCTTTACCATTCTTACAGTCAAGCAAAACGCCACTGTTCAACGACTCGAACCAAGTATTACCTGTTCAGCGACTCACCAACATCCTCTTTTGCACATTCATTGCCTTATATCTGCACAATGCTCCAACAGCCACTCGATCGCCATCAACATACTCTCCAGGGAATGATCGTACTCATTCTCACCTCTAAATTTGTATAGATTGGGGCATTCCCTATCCGGCAAGTAAGATTCGTACAACGCTTCTGTTTCCACCCCTTGCAGCTCTGATCGAGGAGGGGTAAATGTCCACAGTAGTGAAATCCTTCTAAGGGAGACAATATTCCCTTATATTTTTGATGCTGAACTAGTAATCAAGAACTCTCAAACTGGAATCGTCAAACAATGTGTCGTAGAGAAGAATTAAGCACGGGCGATATATCTTTCATCAGACTGGACGATGGCAAATTGTCCAAGATTGACCAAAGAAGTGATCATCTCCTTCTCTGATGCTCAGATTATCTTATAAGACGTTCTGAACAGATGCTTGGGTCAAAGATGCAATTCGATCTCTCTATCCACTGGATGGGCTATTCGTTTGCACCATCACGATTTAGTTCGAAGACTATGGGGAAGGAATAGGCAGGGACATAACGACCCACAAAAAAGATAGTATAGCAGCTGATCCCTAATAGCAAGTTTAGAAACATATCTGGTATGCTATGTAGTAACGCAGATGATTCAATATCATAAAGTCAATCATACCATGGAATATTTTCCAGGGAGTGAGTAGGATACTAATATTTAATAGTACACCTGAATTGCTATTCGCCATGATTTCAATTGTTGCCCATTTTGTGAGTTTTGAGTACAACATCAGACTTGTTGTCGTTCTCATATTGAAGTATTAGTGAAAAAAGCGAGTGTGTTGGGCCGTAAAATAATGGAGGGGCAGGCTCGATGAATAGTCACGTGATAGTAATCCTTGAAGACAAAAAAAATCGCTTAATCTTAGCCTTCACACTAGCTTCTCGCACCGTTTTCATTTTTGCAAAAGTTCGATTCGAAATTCTTCAAACTCTCACGACAAATTCTTCGACGACAACGATTGTAATTCGAATCCATCAGGTCAGTACTTTACCAACGTCTCAACTGCTATTTGTATTACGATCGAATATCGAGAACGAAATCGAAACCAGAATATGCGGGAACAGAGGGTTGTCGAGCAAAAAAAGAACAAAAAGATTGGGAATAGCTGCACAGTGGATAATTCAGATGGAGTCAAAACCCTTCTTCAATCGACTGCACACCATATCACATATCAATACTTCTTTTGCACATCTCCTCGGGCATTTTGCCATCGCATAGCTGGTCGCGCATTCGATTTCTCGATAAGACATTATAAACATTTGCATTGATAAAAAAATCGTCCATATATCTGTTCAACTTTGGCTAATAATATTCATACCACAGAATTAGCAATCATGGGTATCAGCCGTGACAGCAGACATAAACGCTCCGCCTCTGGCGCCAAGCGATCCCATTACCGTGCGTAGTAGATAGCCCATATATCTTGATTGATATATGTTCCAACCTGAAAACTAAGACTTTTACAGGGAAGAAGCGCGCTTTCGAAGCCGGAAGACAAGAAGCAGGTACCCGTATCGGAACCAAGAGAATCCATCTTGTCCGTACCCGTGGTGGTAACCGCAAATTCCGTGCTCTCCGTCTCGAAGCCGGTAACTTCTCATGGGCCTCCGAGGGTATTGCCCGTAAGGTCCGTGTGATCGTTGTCGCTTTCCATCCTTCCAACAACGAGTTGGTCCGAACCAACACCCTCACCAGATCCGCCATTGTTCAAGTCGATGCTGCACCATTCAGACAATGGTACGAGGCACACTACGGTCAAAACTTGGGACGTAGACGTCAACAAAAGGCCGGTCAAGCTGTCGAGGAGCCAGACACCAAGAAGAGCAAGTCCGTTGAGAAGAAGCACCACGAGAGATTCGCTGCCCAAGGAAAGGTCGACCCCGCTTTGGAGAAGCAATTCGAGGCTGGTCGTCTTTACGCCGCAGTCTCATCCAGACCTGGACAATCTGGACGTGTTGATGGATACATTTTGGAGGGTGAGGAGTTGGCTTTCTACCAACGCCAATTGAGAAAGTAAATCATCTTCTATGGGATTTAGGATGGGTTGTATTTGATTGGGATTCATGGCATGGAGTTCCTGATATGGAATCATGCGAAAAATGGTTCTCTGCAATAGGCTACGATGAATTCAAAAGCAATAAGAATACCCGCTTTGCCATTTGTTCTCACAATGAAGCATTTGAATACCGGTGCAATCGTGAATTGTGTGAGCCCATTTTCAACGATTTTTTTTGTCATTTTTTATCGCCCACATACCAATTTTAAATCATGTTATTAGTCAAAACTCATTCAATGTTCGAGACAATCTTTTCGATATTTATAAAAGCTGGGGAAACCAAAATGATCGACCTGGACCTGAATTGGCTGCAAGGCCCTTGTGTAACCATATGTAACCCATGTTCCTCCCCGCATTTCTTATCAACCTCGTGATGTTTCTACTCTCAATGGCCTTCTCCAACCTGCAAGGTACGGATCCATTCCATTTCTCTTCTTTGCATATCTAGCTTGTGCTCTGCAATTTTGCCGTTTAATAAAACATCTGATAAGTAATAAAGAAACAAATCTACCGCTTGGTATTGTAAGATTACAATACACCGCCTCTTTCCATTCTCGGCATCACATCCTCAATCGCATCATCTCGACAACCGTTCACATATACCAATTCTTTACACAATAATGCCCATCTCTTCCCTTGCACCACCACCTCCCGATATTCCCGGTCCCTCTTCCGCATCTTCACACTCGCGCTCCCACTCGGTATCCGCTTCAGCTTCCACATCAACTCACTCTCATGCTCAAAGCAACCCCTCTACCTCCTCTCTTCCACCTTTGCCTCCCTCTCCAGAAACTACCCGTCAAATAGCTGAAGCACGCACTGCTCTCAATGCATCCATCCAAAATATCTTCACACCTCACGAACATGCGCTAAAACTTCGAGCGCAAAATCTCCATCAAAATAGCAGCGCATTGACGAAACAGGAAAACGAATTGAAGAAAGAGATAGGAAAGCTAGGGAAAGAGGGGGATAAATTGGAGAAAGTCGTTAGGGAGGGACAGAAGAAGGTGAAAGAATTGGGAAACGTCCAAAATTGGGCGGAGGTGCTAGAGAGAGATTTTTTGGTCGTGGAGGAAGTTTTGAGGTTGGTTGATGGGGAGAGTGAGCAATGGAGTGGGAGTGAAAGTGATTGGAGTGAGTATGAGAGAGACGGGGGAGGTGAAAGAGAGGGAAGTGTAGGTTCGAATGAGAGCGATGGAAGGAATGGGGGGAATATCGATACGCATATGACCGATGCAAATGCACATGGCAGTACTTCTGCACAGGAAACAAATGGTACCCACCTTGCTGGCATTGGACAAGGCAAGGGGAAAGAAAAAGAAGGAGAAAGCGGAAGTATGGAACATATGGAAGCTATGGATACCGAGGAATCTTCTACATCAACGAATGTATCCAGGTCGGAGCCGTCCTCTAGTTCTATTCGAACTTCGGCTTCGGGGATGAGTTGAGTGAAATGTTAGAATGTGCTGATTTGGTGTGGGCTGGGCTTTTCGTGGGATTTCTTGGGTAGAGGTGTAGAGTGGAGCAATGGTAACACTCTGGTTATGGGTCGTTTTATACGGTGTGAAGATTATTTGGAGGAATGTTTGGCTTTAAGAGTTATGTTGCAAAACAAGTGTCTTGAATTTTTCATACGAGCGTGCTTTTGATCTATTATCGACTGTTCTTAGTGGTGGTGTTTCATTTTATGATCGACATCAGAACCTCCCAATTATGCGCGCGATTTCCTTCAAGCAATCATCACACTCATTATTTACAATCATACAAATATATATACAATGCCTCTCTATGTTAGGCATCCTCTCCTCTTCAGATTCCCTCCTTCCCCCTACAAAACCTCAAAAGCATCATAAATCACCCTCCCTCCATTTCTCCCACTACTAGCAATCCCCACAACTCGATTCAACCACCCGTACTTCCCCGCATCATCACATTCAAATGTGAGGTTCAAGCGCATCTTATAGTCATGAGCAGTATGCTTATCTTCTTCCCCAAGTGCCTCTAGAACATCTCGGGGTCCAGTGCGTACACCAGTTGTACGCAGGTAGATGCAGTGGTTATCATGAGTTAGAAGATTATAGCGGGTATCAAGGTGAGCTGTCTGGAGAGATTGGGAAGGAGTGTTTTGGATGGTTTCCCAGTCGCCGCCGCCGGGGAGAATGGTGCCCCGGAGATGAGGACCTTCGAAACGTCCGCCTGGATGTCGTGAGCTTTATGTCATAGCTCGTGAGAGATACAAAGGATGTAACAAGATAGGAGGGAATGAAAGTGGGAAAGGGGAAGAAGGACAAACCTTTGAAAATAACAGTAGCGCGATTACCATGTCCTCCATCACCGATGGGGTGGA
The DNA here is from genome assembly GCF_014898295.1 of Botrytis byssoidea. Classification (NCBI taxonomy): domain Eukaryota; kingdom Fungi; phylum Ascomycota; class Leotiomycetes; order Helotiales; family Sclerotiniaceae; genus Botrytis; species Botrytis byssoidea. Next base: position 94,055 of record NW_024065862.1, on the reverse strand, counting down.
ACTCCTCCATGTCACATTCTAGATGGAAGAGGAACTGTAGAGAGGGGGTAGGAAGGGTATATTCAGGTTTTGACCCTGTTTTTGGGGTGTCAGCTTGAGATGCATGGTATTTTGATGAGATGGGGACAGTTTTGGATGCAGAGGGAAGGAATTGAGGGATGTATAAACAGAGAGGACTTGGAGGCTGGGGATAAGGCAGAAAGAAGCAGGGAAGGCGGGTAGAACTTTCTTACATTCTGTATTTCTCAGAGTAGATATATCATGAGCTTTTTCTACCTCACCGGCTTGCACTCTTTTCTCTTGAGGGTTTGACATTATTATTTTTTCCTTAACCGCTTTAATTGTGCAAGAATCCTTAGAGATCCAAGATATTCAAAGTATTTCACTGTGTAATGATAGGAAAATTCACAAGGAGGAAGTTCTCACTAACTATATGAAATAATAAATCCAAGAATTAAGAATCTGATTCCCAAAATACAAAGACATCAAGAAAGTCAAGAGTTAAAGCAGTCATGACGTATCCCAAAGTCCCACTTAGCAAATGTTCTAGATCCATTCGTATAGATCGGAACTCGGATGTAGCGGAAGGAAGCTAATGTCTAGTTTTTCGGGCCGAGAAGAAGCTAAGGCGAGATGTTTTCCGGAATCCGAATTTTAGCCTGTGGTGAAAGGGTGAGAAACAAAGGGGACTTGGGAAGTAGAATTGATATGTGCAGTTTCAGTATAGGAAGAATAGAAAGAGGTGGTTTGTATTGTGGATCGATTTTTATAGGTTTTGAAAGAATTGCACTGATCTTTTCAACATGGACTATTTGTTCGTGGTTGGCTAGGTATTTCTCTATCGTTTTGCGTCGTCTTTGATAGGCATTTGTATTTATATCTGTTTAGTTCCGAGCTCCTCCTACTGTTTCGGCAAATCCTTTCGGCTCTACCACATTGTATTCATAGTTTACTACAACAACAAATTCACCTCATTTTCTCACGAAATCCCATCCTCCATCCCCAAGCTCAAGATGTTCTCTCCTCCCCTTCGATCTACATTGCCGATCGTGTATTTTAAAAACACAGGATTCATCATGTATACTACCAACCTCAATACTTCAACAAACTGGAAAAAAGACCTATAAACTTTGCTCCCGGATATCCACCATTTCCACATGTACCCCCTAGTTCAAACAGTTCAGCAGATGGAAAAAGGTCCTTGCTCGTGCATCTTCGACTTAGCATTTACAATCCTATTCAAAAGTTTCCGTATGTAACGACGGCCAACGAATCATTTACATGTATTTCAGAAGCACTTTCCTCCTCGGGATCACCTTTCTATGCATGTATCGTGGCTCTGAAGTAGACATAACATCTTAAGTTGACTAGAACGTCACGTACTCAGAATCTCAAGGCAGCAAAAGGGGGAAATCATAAACCAGTGACATATTTTTGCCGAGAATTATTTGGATGTCGCGAACAAGAAACTTTGCTGCCGCTCTTTTCCAATCGAGAGTTGGTATCAAGATCATAATCACCCAGATGTTTAATTTTCGAGGAGTAGGACATATATTAACGGAGGAAAGACACTTCAAAAGAGTCATGGGATTTGTGAAGTTGGCTGACGGTTATGATGAATGTGTTAATTGAGCACATCTGGGAAACCACTTCTAGCTCCGAAGGCTAGATAGGAGATGGAGGATGGTAGTGAGCCAGAGCTTGCGATTTGTGATGGGAATGAAGTGATGGCTGTAATGGGAATGGCTTTGCTCTCGTGAGTGAAAACCTACAATAACCAATGATAAAGATATAAAAAAGGTCCTTCCTTCCATTCTTTGCAAGAAACCTTTATGTTCCGCAGTGATGAGAGGATATCAATATCCAGTACCTATCAACAAAATGCACACTAGAGAACCTCCAAGTAGAAACTCCCTTTCATTCAAAGAAGTTCCTAAGATTCTGCACCTGATGTTAGATGTTAGACGATCAATCACACCGTTTCATACCATCTCATCTCATTTCTTCCATCATATACAAGAGAGCTGAAATGAAATAAGTTGTGTTTAGTTTACATATAAAATCACACCATATTCCACAAACTAGATATCTCACTACATAAGACAACCCCAACCTACACTATAATCCATGAATATCAACCTCTTCCCCATATCAAAACCCCATACCCTAAAATCCCATACCGATCTACCTACCAACTATCACTATCACTATCACTATCACAATTACTTTCCCACATACATACATACATACATACCCACTCACCCACCCACAACCAAACCAAACCCCAAAATTTCACTTCGCTTTCCAAGCCTCAAACCAACTACAATCAATATCTACCTGGAACAAACCAATTTCAATTTCAACCTTTTTCATTTGCAAAGACCAAATCTCCAGCTCCGAGATCGCTTAAGTCAGGATTCAAAGGTGAAGTTTCGGGTTCGGATGGAGATATGTTTGAGAGAAAGAAGAGGAGAAAGAGAGGTGTTGATGGTTTAGTATAGTAGATGAATAACTAGAAAGTATGGGAATGATTCTATGATGATAATGATGTCTTGTTGTTGTTATTTAGATTTAGATCGATATCAGTATTGTTAGTGTTATTAGTGTCAAAGAATACCTATAGAATTAGGTTACATCCAGACTCATTCACTCTCCTCAAAGTAATATCTATCTAGATACCTATGTATTCTTTAGACAATAATACCATACCATACTATACAACTCATCACAAGTACACAGCAACCCATCTAATCTAGTAAATTCAAGACTCCCATTTCATTCCATTCCAGTACACTATACTACACTACACTACACCACACTCTCTCCCATACCTGTAAATACACACAAAGTAGATATTCCATACAAAAAATCAACCAACTCATCCTAACCCCCATTCACTCGCCTCAATCCTCTCTCATAATCCCATTCCAAATCATCTCATCTCATCTCATCCTCATAAACCAACCTCTCAGCCCAATCATCCTAAACCTCTTATCAACCACCATAAACCTCCTCTCATAAAAATCCCCAATCACTACTCAAGCCACTCCTGTATCACCAACCAGATAGAGAGACAGAGAGCCAGCCAGCCAGCCAGACAGACAGATCACAGTTTTCTTTCTTTCTCTATTTCTTCTTTTAATATCACTCATCTCTCCCGAAGAAAATCCAAACCCCAAACCCAAAACCCAATAATCATAAACAAATGTCTCAAGTCAAAAGTCAAGAAAAAATTAAAAATTAAAGTCAAGTCAAAGATCGAAAACTCCCTCCCCCTCCCCCTCCCTCTGCGACACCGGGGCTCGGATTGCCAAACAACCACCACCACAATTTTTTGAACATAGATCCGAATTACCTTTTTTCGTCTCCGTATAGACTCTGAAGTTTGAATAAATTCCTCCCAGTTTTAATCTTGTTTATTGCTGCACCTGCTGCTATTTCTGCTGCTGCTTCTTTACAATACGATAGGAGACAAGACAATACAATACGATACAATACGATACATACAGCTTCAAGAACGAACTTCTTTTCTTCTGCCTGTTTAAATCCCGCAATTCTTTCAAGTTTCTTCGAAAAGCTTTCAGATTGTGGGAATTGAAAAGTTGGGGTTTGTTACTGCAAGCAAGCAAGATAAAAAGTACATACATACATTTTCAACATCAAAGAAGCAGAGGCGCAAGAAAAAGATCCTTCTATCTACGTACATACCTACCTACCTCTCTTCCAAGTCCTTTATTTGCACCATTTAAATCCACGACGATTTGAAGAAAAAGAAAAGATGGAACCGATCAAAGAAAGCATACAAGACACACCCACCCCCCCACCACCCGCCGGAAACAATGCGATGTTGAAGCGTCACCGAGGCAGTGGATCAAGCGGTCGAAACCGACCTGGTTCTAGAGCTCGCCATACCCACCAAAACGATGGTACTCCTACCGCGCCGGCACGACAACAGCCACCATCCGACAATGACTTTCCACCATTGGGGTTTAACGCTTTGCAGGATGGGAGTGTTTTTGGAAATGTAGTCGGAGGTACAAATGTTAGACCATCTATTACGGGTATCCTGGCCAGACCTACTGGTGCGACAAGTACAAGAGAAGGAAACCAATTGGGAGGTGGGGTTGGCATGAGCATGAACAGCCAACCTTTGAACCGACGAGTCTTGAGAGCGAAATCTATCTCTGCGAATTATACCGTTCCCACTGGAGAATTCATGGGTGGTAAGAAGGGAGAAATGCCACAAGATGGAGCTGGAGTCCCATACTACACAGGACCTCCTCAATTATCTCGTCGTGGAAACCCACTTCCTACTCGTTCTGACGTAAGTGGAACTTCGACACGAACCAACAAAGTTGTCGCTGCGTATCAGGCTGCTAATTCAGCACCGAACCCTCTTGCCATGGCACAAGCAGCTGGAACGTCCCTTACTCACCGAAGCGATGCCTATGAACTTGGAAAGAACTTCGATCGTCTCCGAATTCAAGGTACTCATCTTGGCGTAGCAGCATCACCATACTTTCCCAAGTCTACCGAGGACTTGGTCAAGCATCGAGAGGAGCGCAAGAATGACGCGAGGGACGAAATGAACGAGCGCATCAAGAACAAAGAGGAGGTTATGAGATTGAAGAGCGAAGGAACTTTTGTCAAGGTTAAGCCTGCTTTCAGAGGAAAAGCATTTAGTGATGAATTGTCAAGTGTGCTCGCTCGGAAGACTATTTGGGGACATCCTAGCTTGGACGAGGAGTCACCTGTACGAGCAGACTGGCCAACTTTGGCGGATTTCAAACAAGCAGGAATGAGAAAGGCGGGATTTCCATCTCCAAAGTATAATATTGGGTGTGAGAATGGAATGGCGGGAGAGGAGATTACATCGTTTGCCATAGACAGAGTTGGTTGGGGTAGAAGAAGAGCAGATGAGAACGCCATGATTGAAGAAGCGAAGATTATGGAGATCGGCGAGATGAAGGGTCTCTTTGAAGCGATGGATGGATGAACGTACTTCTAAGAATGGCGGCTGTGTAACTGATTGGAAATATCTCCCGGCATGCATTGTATTTTCTGCACAGCGTGGACAAGCATTCAATCAATGACGATTAGCGAGCGATACAGCGAGATATTGAAGCGAGGTAGCAAGCGGCATAGGCATAGCGGATGTGTTCCTTTTATTTCTCTTTCCTCTCTTGTTTCTAATTTCCTTTCTTTTGAAATTTCCTTGCGTTTCTTCTCAGGCTGGGCTAGAGGTGACAGGAAGACAGCGCAGACATAGTGTATCTCACGAAAGGACATGACTAAGGGTAACCTCATCAAATTCCTCTTTGAGCAGAAGGATAGATACTTGTGGACATAAGCTATAGAGGAACTCGGAGCGTATGAACTGTACCACACAAAGCGGGAAAGAGAACAGCTAGCAAGCAGATAACAATGAATAATGAGAGAAGATATTTAGACCATTTCCTTGAAGATGGGATGCTGGGAGTAAAGAATCTATATACTTCTTGGTGAATGAGTTGTATTCTGATATGAACGATAGAGAACTAATTCTAGTTCGACACAAGATCTGATATCCAAGTCACACATCTGAGGTTGTCGAGATGACACAGATGTGTCCACTCCCAGATTGCCATCTGAGAACACGAGGAAGTTCTGTGACTAGATCGATCATCGGTGTTCCATATACCCATGAGTGAGGAAATAAACAGTAAATCAATGTACTCATCAAATACAACTCAGAAAGAAGAAGACTAGATGATAATGCAAGAGGAGAGGCAGTCAAAAGAACCTATCGGAAGAATAGATTTTCCACAGGTGTGCACAGACCATTAAGTCCACCAGTGAGTGTGTGAACCAACAAGATATCTCAACTTTTGAGATTTATAGCAATTGCATGTTTCAATTCCTTGATATCTTAATTTCATTTTCCATTTTTCAGTTAGTAATATTATATTGTGTGAAATCTTAGAGTATCTGAATACACACTCCAAGAAATTTTGGCAATTCAATTTTCGCAGGTGTTTCGTCAATTTTGCATCCGCTGGTGATCAAATGGATTGGCTTAGCCACAACCACCCAAATTCATATCCATAAGTATCCATATCTCCATCCATCTCAACATCTCTACCTACTAACCCATTCTAATTCCAATTCCCAATTTCAAAAATCATCCATCCTTCCCCTACCTAGACATAAGTACCACATTTACCACACATAAACCAATCAAACGCATGGAGAGTATCTACCTAGATACACAAACCATATATCAAGCTTTCAACAAACCAAATCTAATACCAATTTTAGAACTATCTATTAAATCGAAGCGAGCTTCAACAAGTTTTATTAGATTAGCTACACCACCAGATCTCATAACCGCATAATACTTATAAACCCGATGAAAAATCATCCAACACTATCTTGGGTGTCTTGCCGAAAAGACCTCAACTATCTCTTCCACGTTCCCTCCACTCCCATTTCCATTTTTTGCCTTCTCTTCAGTTTCAGGAGGAGAACCTCCTCTATACATCAACTTCCTCACCCGTGCGATTGCTCCCTGCAGTTCTAATCCTACTTCTACTATGACTCTGCAATAACTTTTCTTAGTTTTCCTTATATCTGCTATCACTTCTCAGCTATCTACTCCCTTCCCATCCATCCCTTCCATGGGCACGCTTAGTATTCCGAGTCTCAATAGATACACCGCTAATCTTCTCAATTGAATGGAAGTGGTTCATAATAATTATCTATTAATCTTTGGTTCTCTTCGCTGCTGCATCGTCAGTTTTGGTTGTGTATAAATGAGCATATATTGATCTAGGGGTTAAGCAGAGACCACGCCGTTGAGATCGGTGATAGACTAGCCATTGGAATGGGAGGTAGATAGATTACTGAAATATATATTTAATTAATACAAAGCTCCTCTATCATCGAGCCGGTGATATCTCAACAAGCAAGCCCATCAGAAAAAAATTATATATCAAGCCCAATAGCTGCGAACCAATAGCCAAAAACAAACCCGAGTTAGCACATTGCAAGGGGTCAAGTAGAACTCTAGTTTACGAGTGACCAGGATCAAAAACTATGGGAACTATTAGTAGCTTGAGAGCTTCACTTGAATTCTTCAGATTATCACTTCGTTTCCGGTCACTACATTCCTGTTTGACCTTTGACTTGTACGACGACGATTTCAGAGAACAAATTGAGGATTAGGTCATGTGGAGCACGGACCAACCACCGGCTAATTATATTATCTATTGGTGTATGAAATTGCTCTGCTGAATGATCGTTTGTAGGTAGATACTTTCTACTGCCCTTGTTAGCGTTGTTATTCTTGCTTGTGAAATCAATTTTCTTCTTGGTGAATCAGAAATTGAAAGATACAGCAGCAAATTAGAATCATATACTTGAGTGGTAGCAAGTTATAATGGACAAGACTGCCACAAGTTTAATCTCACCACTTCTGATTTGTCGAGATAGTACGCCGCTTTATGTACCTCAATACAGCTCCCGAGCATGCAAAGTCTTATCAATCTTACGATAAGGAATAAGCAAGGGAATAAATAACAAAGCAGATAATGACTCTTTGCTTGTTCCACAGCCAGGCTTGAAAAAGAGAACGTAATACAGTCCATTACATCAACAAGACTTCCAATACCATTATTAAGATATCACTTCCTCTTATTTTCCTACAGTGTGATAAACTGTTTCTTCAAATCCCAGTTCCCACTGACAACTCTGGTCTATTGATCGTCCCAATCTTATTTCACATAACAAACGCGTCCTTATCTAATCAAGCAAATATGTACGGAGTTACAGCCGGAGGTCCATTGAGAAGGAAAGGGGAAATGTATTCTGCGGGAAACGAGGTATGTGAAATAATTCTTTCAGAACTTTCAGGACTTCCTATTTCAGGATCTGATTCACAATGATACAATGCTTGATGAATCGAAGTAATCCATCATGGTCAAAGTTTTGACTTCATCTACTCATTCCGATGATGAGATGGTGGTGTACGCAAAGAAGGATGGTGTAATTATGCAACCAGACAGATCTTAGACTTAGATCTCATCCACGTGATGCAGAGTCTAGTTTTGGGAGTCTAGGGTTGAAGTGGCAAGATCAGCGGTGAGAAGAAGCCAACAAATGAACCAGGCGAGCCAGACAAACTTGCTGCATTTGAAGTAACTTGCAGGAAAAGAAATTTCTCGACCTATTGGTGAAGAATTTTCCTGGCTCCTATACGAGTGCATCTGGGGGCTCGGGGAAGCTTGACACGATTGACACAACTATGTGCCAATGAGAAGAAAGGACGAGTAAGACAGACGAACCGTCAATCAAGAAGAGCATTGAAAGTATGTTTTTGCGAACTTTAAACGCTCATTCCGAGTTTGTGGGATGGGATGTGATGGCTGGAGGAAAGCTAACAAGGCCTTTTTCCGATGAACCCAACGTTTTGGGGGAAGAGGTTCTAGACGTCCTTGTATTAATCATTCATTCCACCATACATGACATGACCAGTAATTCTGGCGTGGTAGTTGTGCTGAATTGATGTCGTTGGCCTTGGTCGTAATAAGAAGATGCTAGGTAGCGCATTAAGTCCCGAAGAAAAAAAAGAGGATCTCTATGGTGGAATAGTGGGAAGCAAATCCACAATGTGGTTTCGACCCAAATATGAGGATTCTCCTTTTTGATTTTCCCTTTACCCAACCGGCTATGGAGCTACTTTTGAAGGGGGTCTTTTTTTTTTTTTCTTTTGAGAAGGAAGAATGTGTTGATCGTGAGAAGAATGGTAACAATGTTATTTTGCTCGTAACCCATTCATTTCATTCTCTTCTATGTCAAACCGATAGAGGGGTAGAAACAAGCCTCTACATCTCTCAGCTCAGCCTTGTGCGGGGTTGAATTATTCTGAGGTTACTCGAGTACCTCGTTCATTGCTTACCTCGTACCTACCTCCTACCTCCTACCTCGTACCTCGTACCTCGTACCTACCTGCCTTTTGTAGCATTTCCAATTTGTAGGAAGCATCAAATACTCTCTCTTGTACATCCGGATTCCCAGTGGATGCAAAAGTTGAACTTTCCCCTTATAAAGTCGTCATAGGATGAAATTTCTCATACATTACACATCGCACCACAGACCAGACCGGGTTCAGCTGTGGTGATTAGAAGTGGAATTTATCGGGAAAACAGGGATTTTGGAGGGGATTTCCGATGTTTTAGAAATTTAGAAGGGCCCAAGCACACTCAAGCATTACTTTAGGTACCCTACAGCCTACAGGGGGCTCTTTCTTCCCCCTGATTCTTCATTACCTTCTTTCTTTCTAGAAGGATAAGGATAGGACAGGATAGGACAGGATAGGACAGGATAGGACAGGATAGGATGAAATCATAAATTCCTTTTTCTACACTTTCCCCCAAATTCAAAACTTCTCTCGATATATACAGAGATTCCTCACACTCTTCATCCTTCATCCAGTCTGCTCATTTCTTAATTCACTTGGACTTTGATTTGGTTTTTTTGTTTTTTTTTCAAGAACTTAAAAGACATCAACAAACACCATTCGGGGAAATCTAATTCTGCTTCTCCCTGTGTAAAAATAGCCTATCCCTCCGAACTCACCCGTTCCTTACCTACTTTAATAAACTAAAGAGACCGCCGTTGACAACCTCACGCGATCATCTGTTTCTCTCTTTCCAATAATTTATCATTTAAACCTTTATTCTACTTCTCTTTTCTTTCTCCTCTTCTTTTGAATTTTGATCTTCAAATCCGCAGATTCTTCACAGCAACCATGACGCGATTCAAGACAAGATCTAATGGCCTCGGTGTACAGGTTGAGGATACGCAAATCTGCGTGGTGATGGTCGGTCTTCCTGCACGAGGAAAATCGCTCATTGCTCAAAAAGGTACGTACAAATCTCAATCGGTTTGGGAATACGCAAAAGCTAACATCATATACTTTACAGCTCAACGCTATCTCAAATGGTTATCCATCGATGCTCAAGTTTTCAACGTCGGTAACTATCGTCGAAATGCAACCCCAAATCCGACTGCCGATTTCTTCGATACAACCAATACAGAGGGCGAACGTATGCGTAGAGCTGCCGCTGAAGCTGCCGTCAATGATATGATCGATTGGTTCAAGAATAAACAAGGGATCGTTGCCATTCTCGATGCTACGAATAGTACAAAAGAGCGCCGAAGATGGATCAAGGACCGTTGCGATGCTGAAGGAATCGAGACTCTTTTTGTCGAATCGAAATGCGATGATGAAGATTTGATCATGTCAAACATTCTAGAAGTCAAGACGACATCCCCAGACTACGCTGGATCAGACCCGGAAAAGGCAGCTCAAGATTTTAGGAATAGGATCAAGAACTACGAGAAGGTTTACGAGACGATTGACGACGAAGAGAGTGATCTTACTTATCTGAAAATCATGAATGTTGGAAAACAAGTCATTATCAATCGAATTCAAGACTATCTTCAAAGTCGCGTGGTTTATTACTTGATGAATTTACACATTAAGCCGAGATCTATCTGGCTGTCACGAGTAAGAAATCATTGGATCCCATGAAATCTCATTTTGCTAATAATACATAGCACGGAGAGTCTATGTACAACCTCGAAGGAAAGATTGGTGGTGATGCCGAATTATCCCCTCGTGGAGAGATGTATGCCAAGAAATTGCCTTCATTGGTACTCGAATCAGTAGGAGTATGTACTTTCTCGTCAAGGTCTAGTTCTAGTCGAATCTCATGACTAATTTATCTAGGACAATCGCCCTTTGACGGTCTGGACTTCAACTCTTCGTCGCACCATCGCCACTGCTCGTCACCTTCCAAATGAGTATAATCAGCTTCAATGGAAAGCACTCGATGAGCTCAATTCTGGTGTTTGTGATGGACTTACTTATCAAGATATCAAAGAGCGATATCCAGATGATTTCGAGGCCCGCGATGAGGATAAATACAACTACAGATATCGTGGAGGAGAGTCTTACCGCGATGTTGTTATTCGTCTCGAACCCATTATCATGGAATTGGAGCGATCAGAGGACATTTTGATCGTTACTCATCAGGCTGTTCTTCGGTAGGCTTTGTTTTCCCCATTACTTATAATCTACTAACAATCTATAGTTGTATCTACGCCTATTTTATGAAGAAGCCCCAAGATGAATCACCCTGGATGGCTGTACCTCTTCACACCCTCATTAAGCTCACCCCGCGTGCGTATGGTACAGAAGAAGTACGTTACGATGCACAGATTCCTGCTGTCAGTACTTGGCGTGGTAAGGGTAGTGTTGCAAAGCATGAGGACCCTATTCCTGCTTCGGATATTGCAACTAAAATTGGTATGTATTTTTATGCTTATTTCAAGACTGTCGCTTATACCTTCAACAGTGGCGGACACTAAATGAGTTTCCAACGGCTTGCTCTCGTTTACTTTCAGTTATACAACCAATCTTTTGAGCGGACTAGCAAGTCTCATCTACACTATGATTTTTGCCTAGGTTTTAATGCATAGCGATTTGGCGTTACATGATTCGATTTCCTCTCTGGACCTTTTGTTATAAACGAAATGTCGACACATTGTTTCGTCTTTCCTTTCTTTGGTTTTTGTTTCACGTCATATGGTAGATATGGACTCAGATGAATGGGTATTATCCGGAGGATTGGAGGCGAGGATTTTGTCACATTCGTGGTGAAAGTTCGGCTGGGCTTCGGCATCGGAAAAAAAATTCTTGTATTATGCTGTTGCATGGTTGAAATGGGGTAGATGGGAGGATCAATACGATAACAAGTGGTGATGAGGTACAAATGAGATGAGGAAGTTGCTTGGGCTTTGGGGAAAACGAGATACCAAAGAGGGCGAATTTAGGTTGAGCGCAGAGGAAGAAAGATGAAGGAAGAATCATCACAGCTGTCTACAAATGAGATGAGCCATCAAGGCTTGTTTTCTGAAAGCCATGAAAATAAAGCTTGATAGCAAAATCCGTTACAGGGTGGAAGAACTTATATTTGATTTCTCCCTATTCCACTATTCCAATAGGGACTAGTAAATCGAGAGACAAGGATAAAATAAAATCATGTGATGTGAATATAAATATCAATGTGATCTGAGATAAAAACAACCTCAGCACTCATCGGTAGATGCACGGCTAAGGTAAAGTGATGGTTAAGCGCCAATGACCCTGGTCTACTACAGGGCTGGCTGTTCGTTTGTATCGGGATTATCGGGATATTTTATACGAGTTTGTACCCTTGAAATATTGAAGTGGTAGGTTAGGTTAGGTTAGAGATTAGAGACTAGAGGTTAGGTAGGCGCGACGGTGGAGTGGCCGTTGAGGAGTTGGGTTGGATGGAGGGTTTGTGATTGGGGGTGGTGATGGGGGTGGTGATGGGGGTGATGGAGGGTTTGGGAATGTGGATGTGTGTGTGTGTGTGTGTGTGTGTGTACGATTTTTGTAGTATGAGCAGATAGGTAGGTAGGTAGTGTGTAGGTAGATTGATTTGTGAATTTTTGTAAAATTATCGTTTGGGATGGGATGGATGGGAATGGGAATGGGAAGTTGAGATTGCTTGCTTGTTTGTTTTTAGGGTGGGGATGGGGATGGGGATAGGGATAGGGATGGGGATAGGGATGGGGATGAAAGTAGAGAGGGTTAATTAGGTATTATTAATGGCTTGTATACCGGTAAATGGTGAGTTAGTATGATATGGATACCTAGGTAGTAGTCAATAACCTTCTATAAACAATTGTTGGTTGATTTAGTTGAGTTGGATTGGATTGGATTGGATTGGAGGGGGTTTGGGGGTGTTTGGATGTTTACTAATTGTGTTGGTACTAGGTAAATGTGGTGTCTCACGGTGTGGTGTTAATGGACTGGGTAGGTTCGTGGGTAGGCTTGTAGGTATTGTATTCTGTGTTAGGTAGATATTGGATATTGGATATTGGATATTAGATATTAAGTGAAAATACGCAGTAAGTTATCAGATGCACTAGACTAGGGTATGGATGAAATAAAATAAGCGCGGAGATGTGAATTGGAGTGGATATTTTGTATTGTATTGTATTGTATTGTATTGTATTGTATTGTATTGTAGGTAGCGTATTACCGGGTATCATTTGTGTGGTTGTGAGTGAATGAGCGAGTGAGTGAGTGGTTAACACAATGTAAGACGTAACCTTATTACTCGGAAGTGAAATGTAGTGCGCTTAGTTGAACTAGGTATCTAGATACCTAGCTAGGTAGTTTACTTGTATTTACGGTATATTGATAGGTCTTCACGAGTAGTTGATTGATTGATTGATTGATTGTAATTTGTTTGTAACTTCTTGGTTTGTAGACGGGCTGAGGTTACATTTTATGCACGAGATGAGATATGTAGGTACCTGGCGAGTCTGGGTTGTATAAATATACATACATAGGTACATACATACAGTACATACCTAGGTACCTAGGCGAGCTAGGTTCATGCGCAGCGCAGTACGCAGCGCTTATGTCGGTGCGTGAGTGCATAGCTAGTATTTTTTTTGGCGATTTTTCTTTGGTATGGTATGGTATGAATGGTAAGATCTTACTATTGTTTTGGTTTTGGTTGTGTGGGTAAGGAAGGGGAAAGCGAGCCGGTTTCAAAATTAGCCGCTTGGGACGCGGGATGTGATGGGCAGGGGGCTTTTTTTATGGGGGTGTTGATGCGGATGTTGGTGTTTCGGAGGGTTTGGGAGGTTTGTATGGTTTGGGAGGAAGGGTGATATTGTATTGTGTATGCGAGATGGGGAGGGAGATGAGATGAGATGAGGTGGTGGATTGGGGACTGGGGGCTGGGGACTAGGTGTGATGAATGGTTGGTTGGTGAGGGAGGGAGGAGGAGGTGATTGATTGATTGATTGATCGACAGCTGGGGAGAGGGATGCGGGTATGGTAGTATTGTGGTATGAAGAGAAAGAGAGAGGTAGGTTTGATTAGGGTAGGGTGGAGAGAAGAGGAAGAAAGTATATATATACGAGATGTTGGTAGGAATACTAAAGCTATGATATCGAATAGGTCTGTGTACTTTACCCCTCCGGTTTCATTGCGTTTCTCTCAAGTGGACATCCGTATCCAAACTCTATATTCTAGTTTCGAGCGCGTTACCATTTTGAAGAACTTTGCTGTTGTATTTATTTCCTTGATTTTGTTTGCTTGTTGTTTTGTTCTTTTTTGGTTTATCATATATATATCGGATTGTTTATTCGAAAAGGATTCGGGAATCTTTTTATTTCGTCATTCGTCTTATCTTTTTGGTTCTTCTATTTCCATCTGATATTAGGTAGAGGAGTTCGGACGAACGAAAAAGATAAAGTCATGTATTCGTATTCATCATGGTCTAGTTTTGCGCTGCTGGCCAGCTTGTTGGGGAAGTTGGATGCGTATCCTACACAATCGTTTCTTGGGATAAGTTCGCCGGAATGTAAGTTATATATTTCTATACTTATACTTATACCCTAATCTTTCATCATACCCCCATCTTCTCCTGTCTCGAAGAGAATCTAACATCTTCCCAGCTCACTCACTCTCCACCCACCACCAACAATCCTCACCACAGCTACCACCCAAAAGCCCCCGCACCCTCTACACAACCCCATCTTTCTCCTCTCCAGATCTCCACTCCTCCCGCTCCGGAACTATCAACGTCCGTCCCCCCATCTCCCACACTTCCACCTCCTCATCACCCATCTCTATCCCCTTCACCCTCACATCCACTTGTCCCAGCCTGCACCTCGACTGGACCTGTCTCACCACCGATCTCCTCTCCAATCTCCTCCACCTCTACCCCTCTGGCCCAACCTCTAGTCCCTATTACACATTTTCACCCGGCACTCCCGCTCAAGACTCATCCTCATCCTCCCCATCCCAAGACACCTACACCATCTCCTCCAGCATTCTCCTCCCCGCCAAAACCGAAGGAACAGAATTCAAATCTTCCCTCTACATCTCCATTTCCCCCGCTTCCCACGCCGGTGTCGCGGGGATATCAAAAGGGGAATGGAGAAGTTTTATCGGGTTGCTGCATGGGGTTAACCAGGGCTTGGAGCGAGAAATGAAGGGAATGGGATGGGGAAGATTAGCAATGGAGGGAGAATTTCCTTCTCTGAAAACTCCCTATTCTGAGAAGAAGAACGGTGGGAATGGAGGAGCGAGGAAAGAAAAGCTGGGACCTTCGGATATTATTTTTCCTTCGCTTTCCGAGGAAAAATTGGCGTATCCACGTGAAGTGGTCAAATCTCGGGGAGAAGAGAACCAAGAATTGAAAACGAAGATGGAGGGAAAAGAGGAAGAAGGAATCTCCTTCTCGTATAAAATCACATGGGTATACTACGGCATGACGAGAGATGCGAACGGGAAGGGGATACTGCGAGAATGTGAACAGATGCCTGAGGAAGTAGAGATGGATTTCGAGAGTGAGGAGTCTGGAAAGAAAATGGCTATTGGCGAGGAGAAAGAAGAAGAAAAACAAGAAAAGAAAGAAGAGAAGAGTGGAGTAAAGGAGGGAGAGGAAGAGCAGATGTGGAAGATCGACTTGTAAAATATTGTTATGGCATGCATTACTTTGGAGATTATCGGATGGGATGGGATAGATAAGATGAGATATCCAGAGAAGAAGGAGTATGGTGTACTTGTTACTGGGTTTGAGTTGTCATATACCTAACTAAGGATTGATATGTATTATGCAGATAATGAATAAAAGAATATATCACACGTTGAACCGATCACGATATGTATAAATATTTTGGACAGAAATATGGCGTGCATAGGTGTGAAGGAACAGGGTATTCGTAGATAGGTGTATATCGATTTCTATGTCATATAAGTCATCTATCATCTGTGCTGAATTCATGGGTTTTAACCACAGTTGAGAGTGTTCAATTTTGTGCGTGTTTTACCTTGTGGACAGCGATGGCTCAATCTTTAAAAACTTTGAGAAAAATGAAGCTTTATTAATATCGAGAGACACTGGCGAGAAATCGTCTTAATGTCTAGGCGGATATTTTTTCTTATAGAAGGAACATGATATGAGAATGACAGTTCAATTCCAGAAATTGGCAGATACATGAAATTAGTATATGTGTAAGGTAAATGCATTCTTAGTTCCCCTCTCATGACCCTCCTAACTGAATCCATACCTAGACTCTCATTCACCCCTTCCCAACATCAATTCCTCATACCTCCTCTTGACCTCCGGCATAGCTCTCAGATGCGCCTCCAACTCCTCTTTTTCATCTTCCAATTTCAATCTCTTTTCCGCATCCAATTTGGTAAAGATATATTTCCCCTGTCCGTCAAATTGTAATATCTTACTATGGTATTTCCACAAACTTCTACGATGACTTACTGTCATCAAAGTGATGTCTAATGCTTTCGCATGTTCATACATTATTTTTTCCATCTCTAGAGTAACGCTACTAGTGCATTCATCCAGGATAGCATACTTGGGCCGATTGTAGAAGAGACGAGCCATAGCTACGCGTTGTTGAAGGCCACCTGAGAGGACATCGCGCCATTCAGCTTCGGCGTCCCAGCCATTAGGGAAAGCTGTCACGAGGTGATCGAGATCGAGGATTGAGAGGATGGAAAGGAGGTCAGCATCAGTTATGCCTTTGCTTCGCATAGTACGGAGAGAGTCGGGATAGATGATTTGTTGACGGAGGGATCCAGCGCTAAGGTAGGGTCGTTGAGGCACGTAGAAAACTTGGGAAAGAGGTGGTTTGCGAACGGTACCGCCATAAACTGGCCATAACCCTCCGAGAATCCTGAATAAGGATGATTTACCACATCCATTTGGTCCAACTACTAGAACGTGATCACCACGTTTCATGGAGAAAGATAGTTTTCGTACGAGAATACTTCCACCGGGAGTGATAATTGGCCTAAAAATCGTCAGCAATTGTAAACGTTAGGTTTAGATAGAACATACACATCAACGAATTCAATATCTTCGCTCTCAATGACAGTACCTCTACCTCTCATCAACTCTAACTGTTCTCCAGAATCATCGTCAGATACTAGAGTTTTGTCAAATCGTCCAGCTTTGATATCATCCATAACCTCCAAAAGAGTTGCAACTCGTGAAGTGTATCCAGCCAATTCAGTAACCTCTTTGTAAGAGAACATTACTCTACCAAAAGCATCAGAACTGGATAGCAGTAACCTTCGATTGGTTACAAAACTTTCCGTTCGGTCACCCATAGTTGCTGCAGTTGCACCTGGTATCTTGAAGAATACTGGAACACTACAAAGAATAAGCCCCAAAGCTCCCCATACGTATTTGATGACGAAATCCTAGAAAAATTAGCATTCGCTTCCAAAAAGAGAGTCCACTACCCATACCTCCATTATTCCATGCGTGAATCTTCGTCTTAGTATGTCTGTCGCGATATTAGTTCGTAGTCAGGAACAGCGTATGAGGATACTCACAGTTTACATGTTTGATCAGTGTAAAATAACCTTTATCCAAAGTGTCTTTTTCCGCTTCATGCCCATTATACAATGCAATCTCTTCACTGTAATCTATCAATCTTGAATGCTGAAATCGAAATTCTCCCTCTAGTCTTGCTTCATCTGCCACAAATTTACCAAAAGGTGGCGTCAATGCTCGCATGACATTTGCTGAAAGTTGTACCAGTAACGACATGAAAAGAAGCCCTTCGCCACCGACACTCTTGGAAAGAGAATAGTTGTATATTGCCATATCTAATGCTGGTTTTGCAAGATTTCCATATAACTCCGCCAAACTATTCGCAAATTTTGATACATCCACAGTTATCAACTGATCTGCATTCTTTATTCGATCGTCGAGAGCGGAAAGTGAGTAAAATGTCATGTTGGATAAATATCTATCGTGAATATAATCTGTCAATCGTGTACGATACTGAAGGGCAAGCTTGCATTGATGATATGATAGCTGTGGGCATCATGTATTAGCTTGATTACCGGAAAAGGCAATATACCATGTACCACATACCATAGAATTCGTGAATGTTGCGGGAACCGCGATTATCATCCACCAAACAATTCCAATCAAAAAGTCCTTCCCTTTCCCTCTTACTAGACTTGAAACAAGGGCGCCATCCATGGCAGCAACTTTCAGACTGATCAAAGTTCTAATGACAAGGAAGATACTGTGACTGACAAGCAATCGCATTTCCTTGCTCCTCCATCCAGGTATACATATTCTCAAAAGCCGAATCAGGTTCTTGAAGAACTCCCTATTCAACTCGACCTTTTTTCTTCCGGCTCCTTGCGCGCCATTGCCGAGTGCGACTGGACCTCTTCTTCGTGATTCCGCATGACGAATAGCTGCAGCCTTTTGTTCGGAAATGGCAGAACGAATCCGATTAAGGAGAGCGAAGAATAATGTCAAATAGACCGTCCGAGAAATCTTTGTCCGATTCTTGAGGTATAATGATGTGAGATCCGATATTATACTCTTGATCGTTCGATCGGGTGGGAGGAAATTGAGTTTGGATTGCGCAGCCATTTTGATGGGCCTGTAATAGACTCCGGATATACTGTTGCAAGCAGCTCAGCGAGTCTGCAGATTGAGTCGCTTCATGAGGAGGTACAATGAGTTACTGATCAAAGAGCTAGATTATATTTCAAGTATGATGTCGTCGTTGTGCATTTAAAAATATTGCCATTGTTGTATTGCGTTTGATGTTTCTGTTTCCCTGGGTCCTCGGCGCATCTTTCACATGCCAGCCCGCCTCCGGGAATGGAGAAATCTGGGGTAATGATACCGAGCTAATGGCACGTGACTATATTTACATCCCGTTTGTTCATGAACTATTTTCTCTTCCCTAGATCGTTCTGAGATTTTGAAGATTTAGCTAGAATGTGTTCATTATTGTCAATTTCATCCCAAAGTCATCAAGTTTCTATATAAGTTACACTTTTCGAAGGTTTGCTACGATATTCTAATTGCGGCTATTCTGGCATTGATGAAGGGGTTTGAATCACGCGGAGGTTTATGTTGTCTACTGTCTTTGGGATCCTAGCAAAGATTCCGTGAGAGACTCAACTCAACTCACTTCCACTCATTTCAATCGTACTTCAAATTGGCAATGTAATAAGTTAATTCTTGCTGGGCTTATGGCTTCGCTATCTAATAACGTCGCCACATATTCACGAAGGATGCATTTTTTGGAGTCGCTCCACGTACACAGCCCTCCTGTAAGGTACTCACTCTGCCACAATCTGGCACCCAACCAGATGGCCGACCGTAACCAGTACAGTGAGTATAAAGGTAGTATTCTCTGAAGTGATATCATTATTTTTATGGAGTTTGTGTCCCGTCAACCTTTCTACGACCAATTTCCACTTCTTTCGCTGGGATTCGAAAGTCGTCCGCTTCATGGGTGTGTTCCTGTCAGCCACACATAAAGGTCACACTTCCACCGATTGGCAGAATATATATCCTCAAGCAGAGCGGCCTCTCGTTATTTACATTTCTGTTCCCAAACTTCGATATTATTCCCAACTTCCAATTATGGAAGCAATAGGAACCATCAGCAATATTGCTGGCATTTTATCCGCGGGAATACAAGTTTGTGAGGGGCTAATCAATTATTATAATGCCTGGAAAGGTAGTAAAAAGGAGAATGCCGACATGATCAAGTCTATCGAAGGTCTTTTGACGAACTTTGCGCTACTGAAAGCAGTCTTACAAAGTCCGGCTTTCGATAAGGCAATGTCGATAACTGTGGAGTCTAAGATTTTGGACTGTGAAGACAGTATCGCAGAGTTGGGTGATGAATTGAAGAAGGTCATGGTCTGCAAACCTTCTGTCGTGAATGTAGATGATTTGATCGCGAGAAAAAATCATGACAACCAGGGCTTTAGGGACAAGATGACGGAACAGGGAAGAAGAATTTTATATCCATTCAGGAAAAGTACATTGATGAGGTTACAAGAGAGCATCGAACACGTGAGGAGTAACCTGGTTTTTGCTATGGATATTTTGAATTTGTATGTCTCGAATCCACTAAATGTTTCAAACTATGCTAATCACCGTCGAAGTCTACGGTATCGACGACTGCAGAGAAAGTCGTCGACATCTCGAAACAAGTTACAACGATTAGTGACAGTGTAGACGCTATTATCACTCAACAGATGGATAAAGATAGCTTAAAGGTTCTTAAATGGCTATCATCCATAGATTGCCACTCCAAGCAACGCGAAACATTAAGCCGAAAACAAGAGGGCACCGGAGAATGGCTTTTTAGAAGCCAAGAATACCAAAATTGGCTAAGTGGAAAGAATAGGTTATTGTGGTGCTCAGGCTCCCCCGGAGCTGGCAAAACAGTCCTTACTTCCGCCATTGTTGATGATTTGGAAACAAGATTTGCAGTATCGAATGTCGGAATAGCATTCATATATTGCAACTACGCAGAGAAAATAAGCATCGCTGAATATCTCGCTAGCATTATACAACAGCTTATCCGACAACGATATGTAATACCGGATTACATTCTTGATTTATATCACAAACATAGGTCTATGGGAACCAATATTAATGCCGCCGAAGCTGTTCACTTGCTGCACATATTAACATCCGAGTTCCCTCGTTTGTACATAGTCGCTGATGCCCTAGACGAGTGCGAGGAAACAAAAAAAACGAGGACGAATCTCATTCGGCAATTACAGAATTTGCCCTCAAATGCACATCTCCTCCTTACTTCGCGTCGCCTGGGAGATATTGAAGAAAAGCTATCCCATTATCCGCACCTCGAGATTCGAGCTAGTGATGATGATGTTCGAGTGTATTTGGAGGCACGAATAGATATGGAGGAGAATATCTTAAAATTTTGCAAGAAAGATCCGACGTTACGAAAGACAATCGTCGGACACATTGCTGAAAAAGCTCATGGAATGTCAGTCAAACCGAGCCCCCCTGCTTCTTGACATATGCTGATCTATCAACTAGGTTCCTTCTCGCCCATATGCACATAGAAGCTATAGCTTCAGAACTGAAGATCAGTCGTGTTAGAAAAGCATTGACTAGCCTGCCAGAAATCATTTACAGAACTTATGACGATGCAATGAAAAGAATCATGGAGGGGCAAGAGACGAATCGCAAAAATTTGGCCATGAATATTTTGATGTGGCTCTCTTGTGCAAAAAGGCCTCTGACTGTACGTGAGCTGCAGCATGCTGTGGCTATCATGGAACTCGACTCTGATGAGAGCGAATTAGATGAAGATGATTTTTACGATCAAGATTTGCTTTTGACAGTCTGTGCTGGTCTCGTTGTGGTCGACCCAGAGAGCGGCGTTATCCGTTTGTGTCATTTTACCCTCCAGGAATACTTTGAGCGCCATCGTGCAAAGTTTTTTCCTAATTCCAATCTGTTGATTGGTCAAGCTTGCATCAGATACCTGTCCTTGGACAACTTCAAAAAGCCCGAAAGTCCAGACCGCGAGACAATCAAGACTCGACTCAAGGAATATCCTTTATTATCATATGCAAGCCAATATCTCGGTGTACATGCTCAGGGTGCAGCGGAAATAGATCTCAAGGATGATATTCTACATTTCCTCAATCAAAGAACACTCGTTAATGGCGCTTCTGCTGCTATGATGCCTTTCAGCATACGAGATACGATCGAATTCCCTCCTCCAATTGTTGCCGCGGCTATGTTCGGTTTGCCAACAATCGTCGGCGAATTGCTTAGGAGAGGAGCAGATATTGAAGCAGTCTGCCCAAAGAACTTCACACCTTTGTTAATTGCAGCGGAATTAGGCCACTTCCCTGTGGTTCAACTTCTCATCAATTCCAAAGCAAACCTTTTTGCTAAGGATTATCAACAAGAAAATGCTCTCCACAAAGCTGCGCGAAAGGGACATGTGGAGATTGTAAAGCAACTCGTTTTTGTCCAACCGTCTCTAATCGAAATTCCATATGAAGAGCATTTCAACAAAACAGCACTCCACATCGCAATCGATCGTCGGCATGAAGGAGTTATCAGAGCTTTGATAGAAGCTGGAGCCGACGTCAACGCATTGGATGAGTTGAGTTTGACTCCATTAATGAAAGTGGTAGTAGATAATCTTCCAGATGCCATTGATCTGCTTATTGAAAAGGGAGCGCATGTTGATGCAAAAGGTTTTCGCAAACATGCTGCCTTATCCATGGCAGCAACTGCAGGAAACATTGTGGCCGTTAAAAAGCTGCTCGCAGCAGGAGCTGAAGTTGATGCTGGCAAGGATACTTACTCTGGTACTGCATTGATTCGTGCCGTCAGTTCGGGCCACAAGAATGATGCCCTTGTTGCTAAGGAACTCATTCTGCATGGTGCGGATGTAAATGCGGTATGTAATGGAGAAACAGTACTCATGCATTCTGCTTTACATCCTTCTGTCATTGAACTTTTAATAAAAGCTGGTGCTAATATTGAAGCAAAGGATGCCGAGGGCGAAACCGTGTTACATAAGGCTGCAAAGGTTGGCCGTGATGATAGTGTACAAGTTCTCATTGAAGCGGGTGCTAATCTCCATGCGAAGACTTTCGAAGGAAACACAGCTTTGTCTTCCGCTAGGCAATTGAGAAATAGAGGTCCGCATCCAGAAGTCATTGCTTTGTTGAAAAGGGCGATGAAAATCAATCCTCTTGGTACTGTTGCTTAGGCGATGGATAAATCGGGGATCTAAGAACTCAACCAACAATAATACCGCAACCTGCAGAGAATTCTTTCTGAAAACTCAGGATAAGAGAACATATATCTTCAAACTTGGTCTGGTTATGTCGTCGCATATATTGTACCAAGCATCGATTCTTATCCAACGACCTTTGAAATTCAGCTACAATTGGTATATATTGTGGCCCCCCTTTTGATATCTCAGACAGAACAATGCAGGCCACGATTTCTGAAGTGTATAGCAACAGAGGGGAGCTAAGGGACTTAAGTCTGAAAGGAAAGGGCGAATCTAGTTGAACCAGGGCGTTGTCATCAAAACAAGATATGCAACAAACTTCTGAAAAGTCTTTAAATTCTTAAATTCATTAGATCAGGTGTAAACAGCCTTTGGTCATTGAATACCAACGATGGAAGGTCTAGCTCAACTGTGAACACTAGATTAATTCTCATCTATGCCTCACAAATCTTCCATTGCTACTAGTTTAAGATATTAGAACTTTTGCGCTCCGAACAAAATTTCTATCTACATATAATGCAAAGCAAATCTTCAAATCTTCATAATAATAGGAGCTACACACTTCGTCATCTTACATCCTCCATCAATCTTTTCTACAGTGAGCAGTAAACAAACAAAATAAAGTAAGCTTACCCCCATTAGTCAGATTTTCCAAACAAATACCAAACACTCTATTCCATTTTGTTGCACATCTCTATTCGGCCCTTTTAGACTTCGGGCTGATTGAAAATATCCTGGAAAGTGAAAGTGAAAGTAATTGAAAGATTCTTTGTTGAGGATGGAGGATCAACAAGATTGTCCTGTTGCATATCTATATTCGGGCCTTTTGGATATGAGATGGGCTGAAGTTGAAGTCGAAGTCTGGGGTCCAGATTGTTTCGTTTTGTTGCAGATCTGTATTCGGGCCTTTTGGGAGTTTGTTTGGGTAAAGAGTGAGGTTGAGATCGGTCTGGTTTCTAGGCATAGGGGGATGGTGTAATAAGGGGGGATAAATCTTGATGTTCTATATTTAATGTTTACTATTGAGATCTTCTGCATAATATGGGATAAGCTTTTTTTTTTTGAAGTAATTGAAGTTTGGGGGAAAACTTTGTAGATTTTTGAGATGTGAGGATTGCTTGTTCTTGGAAGCTTTCAAGTTGTCTTTGATATCTATCAAAAGTTAAGATCTACTGTCTTCACGAAAGTTTCTCATTTTTTTGAGGTATGTAGAATATACCCATAATCACAATGTTTTCTGATTCAAGAGAACCGCAAAAATCTCCTCTCTTCCCAAAATCACACAATCTACAAAATTTCACCTCTATCCTCGGCCAACAAATCCCAAATCCCTTCGATCTTCTGCACCACCTCCTCAGACAGCGGTCCAGCAGATATACTCATAACATTCTCTCTTATCTGAGAAATTTTTCTAGCACCCAGAATGATCCCATCCCCATCTCCCAGTTTCGAATGATGGTAAATCCATTTCAAGCTAGCTTCTCTTCCAGAAATACCTAATGGTGCTAAAATAGTCTCTAGATTCTTCATCGCTTGTTGCAATCTAGGAGCTCCATAGAGGTTTTGAAATGCTTTTCCGAGTGGATGCCCGTCGCTGAATCGGGTGCCGTCGGATTTTCCCGCGCTGAAGTTTCCGGTTAGGAAACCTGCCGCTAGAGCTCTGATGTGATTTTGATCAGTAGTCGGTCGAATAGGAAGGTAAGCGAATTACCTAAATGCAAAAAAAGATATCAAGTGTGCTCGGAGGATAGGCAGTAACTATTTCTCCATGCCTCGAGTTATGAGATTGAAATCGCCTTGATATACAGACGGTTTCACGAAGCCATTTTCCTCGCATATTTGGATGAATTCTTGAAGTAACTTAGCAGAGAAGTTGGAAACTCCGAGCTTTGGGTAATTAGTATCTGGACTTGGGAAATTCAGGCATGGTACGAGCAGCTCACCCTCTTGAAAGATCCTTTTTGGAAATGGTCGTTGAGGGCTGCTGCTTGTTCTTTCAACGGAGTCGTTGGATCAGGTTGATGACAATATAAAATGTCGACCTTGCAGTAAAAACAGATCGATACCATTCGATCACAATAATCATGATAAAAACACACCTGGTCAACGCCCAAACACTTAAAACTTCTGTCAAGCGACTTCCGTATAGCCGGAGCTTCAAGCTCACCACTTCCAAAATTAAGGTTTGTAGCAAGAATCTTCGTACTGATAGAAAAGCCTTGAGATGCAGCTCCTACTTCTCCAAGTAGCTCCTCGGATCTTCCGTGATTCGTGGGTGGATATCTTCCAGCGGTATCGATCTGAGAAATATTCAACGCATTAAAAACTTCGAGAGCATCTTGCACGGTTTCTTTGGTGCTGAAATACATTCCAGTGGATGCGGCACCAAATATGAGAGAGGGGTGGCCCATGATTTTGTGCTGTGGTGGATACAACTAGATGATGTTGGCGAGAAAGTTAGGTGGTGATCGTAGAGAACGCGAGGAATTAATAGGAGATGAAATGTAAATAATCAGCAATGAATATCGAAAGCGATATACAATTGTGAAAGCAAGAGGATACAGAGAAACGCTTCATGAAGCACGTCTAATATGTCGAATCTCGAAGACTTTCCTTGAACATCGGTGGAATATCAAACTGTCTCAAAAACTCACGATTGGTCAGCCCAACTGTTGGTCCAATTTTCATGTTGAAAACCCCGTCTCATGTGGTATCGCATAGAGTTTGCATGATGAAATCATTAGATAATCTGCGCATTTGTATTGAAACATGATGAGAATAGTATAGAGTATTCAGTGAGTCAACTGTGACTGTGGAAAGGGGAAGTGAATAATGCAGTGGATCACTCAGTCGCTGATTAGTCAATGCTTACACAAATGTATGTAATTCGACGACAACATCATTACTTCTCACCCCAAAGCCTTTCCTTGTTTGGGCTGACTTCGAATGTAATTATTGGCATTTCTTCTTCATCACGAAAGTTTGAGTTGCACCATTCAAGCTTTCTGATTTAGACAAATTCATTATTCACTACTGATCTAGATATGAAGAACCAAATTTGGATAAGCTAATTTCAAATATGCATGTGCACATTTTCGAGAGATCCTACAACCATGGCGATGATATCTTCTGCCTTCGTTAGATACTAATTACACCCATTACACATTATATGTTCTCCAAATTGACAGAAACTCCTTTTTGCAGTCCCGACGAGATAGACCACGAAACTCATAAATGTAGCAACATTCGATTGCGCCATTTGGCCTCGAGACGAATCGAAAATCATACGATCCCAGTTGGTTCTATACCAAGATAAGCATCACTTCTTGAAATAGCTCGAGAGCCCTCCAGATCCTTATCCAAGACCCTGTATTATGGTAGCACATGTATCTCACTACTCAATATCGAATCCTTCGCCGAGTCTCTGCCTGGTTTGTATATCTTGGAAGCTGATGCGCTGAGTTTTTGGTATTGTGACGTGGGCGAACTCTTTTTTTCTGGCAAACCACTCTGATATATCGTCAATACCTGCAGCTAGTCTTCTCCACTCCTGTTTTAATCCATCTTCGACAGATTTATCGTCCATGAATCTCCACCATATCTTTTTGAGCTTCCAAAAATCTCTTAATATTTCTGCCCAGTCTGGGCGCCAGCTCCACTCCGCTTCTCCACCAAGAGCCAGAAACTTCACTTTCTCGGCCATCTCGTCGATAAAATCATCGTCTGATCTAACGTAATAACATCTTTGTTTAGTGTACTTTTCATCAAGGAGATTGTTCAAAAGCACGTTGTAGTTTATAGTGTATCGATCTCCATCTTTGTACCCCCACTGGCTATTTGAGGCGATCATAACGGTACGGAGATTTCTACCACAGAATTCTCCTAAATTTCGCGTGAAGTATTTCCACGCGAAATAGCTTTCAAAGTGGAGAGTGTCAATGTTGAAATCGATGCAAATTGTCAAATGTTTTCCTCGGACCCAAAATTGATAGTATTCCAGAGCTATTTTTCTTGATAGTGAACAAGTGTGTAATAAAGCTGGAATGGTCTGAATAGCGAAGGCCCTTTCCACTTCTAAGATCATGTGGTGATCTTTCGGATCATGGAGTCCCAGCTTTTCTCTAAAATGTTTGTCCTCCCGCTTTTTCTCCCAGGATTCCCGGGATTTTTTCAGATCCAGAGCAAGGCCATCCCCGATTTCAGAATCTTCCATCCGACTGTGTTTTACATCGATGGTGATGATCCGAGGACCTGGTAAAGAGTACCTGAAAATCCTTTCCGCAATCTCAGAAGGAAGTTGCGAAAATGAGGCAGGTCCCCGCGAGGTACGACTTTGTGTTACTTGAGTAGACATACTGATTCGCCAATTCAATTTGACGTGAACTATTCTGGGTAAGACTGATGAGGATATGAGTCGACCTGAAAGTCCGAGATTCCTAAGGTATAATCACAGTGAAGGGTGATCTCTTGGCAAGTAAAAGAATATTGGGGTCTGGGACACGAAAATTCGAGCTTAAGGTTGGAACGTACAATATTTTTGACACGTTGTAGGAATTTGGATATTATAATACAATTTTCTCGCAGCTGTTCGAACCTGCACCTGGAATAATATGTCTTGATGTCGCTTAGAATCTTAAATTGTAGAGAATGTTGCAAGGATTACAATGATTTCGAAAACTTTGCCGAATTTGGAGCTGAGATTTTGGGGTATGTTTGGGCAAAGAATATCAATTGCGAGAATTAAATAAATTGTGAGTAGGAGCTAATTCTTAGTATACCTCCACCAGCCCCAAATGGCTGGTAGAAGAAAATACTACAATGACGTAAGCGAGGTAGATTTCTATCATGACGCGTATTAAATTTATATCGATCACGAGGTTCTGTCCAATCTATAACTGGAACAAGATGGAAGATCAAGTCGGCAAACATTACCTACTCATTGGAAAGTGAAATCAAAAAGTGAAGATTGTCTCGTTGGTAAGTGAGTATATGTGTTGAGATCCCGAATCTTCTTGAAGTTTCCTTGAGCGGCTCTATCGCTCCGTCGACCATGTGACAAAGATGAAGCTAAGATCAGAATTCAATCTTGCTTCAGAGGACATCTTTCTGACAGACACAAATAGGGCATAACGCGTATGTCGAGGTTTGACAATGTAGTCAAGGTCAGTAGAATGTGCGAATGAGGGTTGAAAAATATGATTACATCCTCTAAAGTGATCAACGCCATTACGGATATACCTCTCATCACGAAGCAAAACTGGAAGTGTACACCTAGCCTCGAATCCATGAGTTCTACATTCGTTTGAACCGAAAACATTACATCACCTCTTCTGTTCAGGTCGAAATCCAATGCCTAAGTATTCTTCTTCTACGGTGGGAACTCTGGGCGTCAAACCGGTGATTGGATGTTTGATTAAAGACTTGCAGGATTCCTTCAAAATTTCGAGGTCAAAATTGTTTTGCCACTTGGGGTCATGAAGTGTTGATTTGAGAATATCCAACTCTAAGCGAAAGTCATCCATATGTATATATCATATACACACGTACTATGTCGATATTCACATAGTTTTGCACTGGAAAGGGCAAAAAGAAGCTGGTGGACAGAGAAACACAAGCTCTATGTTGACAACCTGATCAAACGCTAGTGTGGAGTGTTAGACATATACCAGACGTGTCTCAGCGAAGAGTGTAGGCGGATATATCACGTATTCTTTCAAGTTTGAAACTTATCAAGTAAGCCATAAAACTCATATCGTTGAAGGGTTGACAACTTACTGACAACACAAAAGGCCAAAAATCATTGAGTTTCTGATGTATAATACATAAAATGATAATGTAGTCTTGAAAATATGGCGTTCTTGTTGGTCACAAATCTCTTTTGATATTCCTCTTAGAGGAAACATTTTCTCCACTTTTGACTTATACGTCTAATGCTAATTTTTGATCACAAATTCTTCTTATGCCTTCCAACGGCAGTAAACCATCACGATACAGTATTGATCTCTTGAATGAATCTCACTGTCACCCATCACTCCCAGTGCTTACCAGCCAAGCTTAATCCGAGGATCCCAATCTCCAAATCTCTCTACGAATTCTTTCTTTCTTCGACAAAAATTCTATCTCCACAAACGCCTTGTCTGTCAAGTATTTCATGATATCCTCTTTGAACCTCCAGCGGTCTTCCACCCATTCAGGTCTTCTCTGATGCATCGTATCCGAAACCAAATGAATATCCATTCCCAGCACTAAAGTGTTAAGCTTATTAAAGCCCCAGTTCATATATTGAAGTGCTTTTATTCGCAGTTTTTGCATTCTTTGGGTCTGCTTGACTGCGAATTTTTCAGCATTGATTCGCTCGGATAGTCCAAATGATTCCGTTCCCACGGCAACATTTTTGATGTAGTCATCTAGACGTTCTCTCGGATTCAAGTCTTGTCATTTTACACAAGGATTTGGACGATTCCAACCCCGATTATTATGCATGCAAACGACACATCGAAGATGCAACGGAATATCTTCCTCATCATAAGGAATTATGACGCGACGGTTTGCTTCCATCGCAAGCCTGACGGATGTCTCCTTCGTCTGCATAAATGTAAATTGTACACAAAAAGTATTGAAGGTGAACCAGCCCGAAAAATGAAGTATATCCAGGTCCTCGCGAAAATAGACCGGTTTCTCGGTTTCGAGAATAGACATCAGGAAATGACTCCTTAAATAAAGTCCTTGACCAACATATCGTGCTTCTTTGTTGACGTATAGAGAAGCTGGCATCTTGTACGATGGTGCGGGTTGTGCTGTTCATGGGCATTTAACATTCTTTTGAAAGGAACGAGTGTTATATTCGTCGGTGAGCTCCATGCGATGTAATAATTCCATAACGTAATTACATCGTGTATTATTTTTGGTATTCTCACCAGAATATTTTGCAATGATGGTGAGCGTGCGCGGTTCTCCGAAGTCTTCTTCATCTTCTGCGTGATATTTCCATATCATACAGCGAACTTCTGCTGGAAAGTCGCGGAATCGACGGAAAATTCCAGGCTGAGGGGATATCTGTACTATATTCTGTGTACGGTTTATTTTTGTGGAAGCTATGACCGCTGTTATTGCAGGATCAGTTGGATGTCATTGCGAAATAGA
The DNA here is from genome assembly GCF_014898295.1 of Botrytis byssoidea. NCBI lineage: Eukaryota > Fungi > Ascomycota > Leotiomycetes > Helotiales > Sclerotiniaceae > Botrytis > Botrytis byssoidea. Next base: position 64,220 of record NW_024065862.1, on the reverse strand, counting down.
AAAAAGTGCGAAATACGTACGTGTGATGGTCGAGTTTTGCAAACTTTCTGTTGCAGGAGATGTGTCATACAGACCATTATGCTGTCCATTTGGTTCACATGTGCATTCTGCACCCTTGTCATCTGCGGATTGATCCATTTCCATAGAAATATCATTCTCCATCTCAACTGTGTTGGTCACATTTGCGCCCTCACCAATCCCATCTATACCATTTCCATCGATGTCCATATTGTCCATACCCTCCGTCGTATTAGTACAAAAACTTATGCTGGCAATTTTCTGTCGAGTATTTTCCCGCTCAATGCAACATCGGTTGAGCTTGGTGATGGAATTATTTGTGTGATAAAGCTTTGGGATTTGTGGGAGACCAAAGGAACTGAAAATTTGAAAGCGAAATGAGATAAGATCCTGTAGTGAATTACTGCTATGATCGAGAATCATATGACTATCCGAGAAGTATCGTCTGAATGACAAGTATATTGAATGGAGATTCAGTGGTGAAAGAATGAAGTAGGGGTGCATCAGATAATGAGCAACGTGAAAATACCGATGCAGAACCGCCACACCATACAGCATGATTAATCCAACCCTTTCAATACTTGATCTATGGTCGAGCAATATAAGACTTGTCGTTTGAAACTCAAAATTGTGTTGGAAATATTGAAATTTAACAACGCTATTCCCAAAGGATAATGACTGGATTGTCAGCTACAAGCCCTTATTGCTGTCCAGCAGTAACACCATAACGGAAAACCACCCCATATAGATTATCAAGCAAGCCGCTCACCATTCCCCTAACCGCCAAATCCCCCAATATCATATCCATACGAATATAATCAGTCACCATCACACCTATTTTTATGTGGGTCATAATGCGCCCCTAGACCCCAGCAGAGATGTATAAAATCTTGCCAGCGGCTTCTCGAAATGAGTGATCCGGACTTCACATCTGTGGGAAAACACTCATCAGTATCGGACGTATTTAAAGCGTCAAAAAGACTTTCTCACGAACCTCCAGACTGAAGCGTATTGCTGTTGCGTTGAATTTTTAGATCTGTATCATGGATCGTTAGTATTGGCGATGCCAAAATCAAGACTAGGTATACGGACCTGATTTTGTAACATGATGTTGATCACTCGAGCCTGTGCATGATTCATGTGGGTCGATATTTGTTGATTCACCTTTATCTGCACTGTCCCTACCCAAAGCGGCAAACTTTAGAAGACTTCCTGAGCTCTCGAATTCGACATGCTCGCTATTAACGCGTCTGAGCAAGTCTCCAAATTTCTTGATCAAAGCTTCAGCTACATGGTAGGAATTTTCGTGCATGATGCTGGTGGCTACAACAGAAATATCTCTAGGATGTGCTCGTTGCTTATGGGCTGACGCAAGTGGGCTTGGCGGCAAATGTGGCGTATGATCCAGACCGCCTGGTCCAAAGGAGAGTGCTTGTACGTTGCTTGGCATGATGCCGATACTGATCAGAGCTAGTGTATAGATACCCAGTGCCGGGAGGGTGGCTAGAAAGGCGATATTTTGGACTGTTGGGAGAAGAGATAATGATGATATAATAGAGGGTTGCTTGAGGCGAGTAGGTGTAAGGACTTCGACATGAGAGTCCATGAAAGTATGTACAACAGATAGGCCGAAGCCCATGAGGGACAACGAGAGTGGAAGGATGAACCTCATGTTGAAGGATGCTCGGTAGACTGCTGTGTTAAAGCTTTTACTTATCTGTTATTTGACGATATGGGTTATCGGAGATGTTTTGACGGAGGATTGAAAGCAAGAAAAGAATGAAGAAAGTGTCCTTAAAATAGCTCAACAAAGAGACCTCCAAAAAATCTCCATATGAATGAAAATGATTCCGAATTCCATGATTTATCTATGATTCTTATTGCGTAATGGCTGCTGATCCGTTGCTTACAGCAATTTGTTTTGAATCATAATTCAAATGGGGTTTGTTAATCATCGTTACTTTCTAACAGAAAAGATTTCATATATGTGACTGTGATTCAATGCATCAAATATAAGAGTCATGGCATGAAGCGAACTCGAAAATATCTCTCCCATTATTCACTAGATTCCATTCGTAGAACGAGAATCATTCGAACAGTGCGTCCGATCTCACCCCCGACGCCGTTCTGAATCATTCATAGCTCCATGTAAAAAGGTTGAAGAGTTTCCCCAGCTAGTAATATCAAAGTTTAAAGCTTCAGGAACACGATTCATTCCCTTACATTGTTTTCGGGGATGTGTTCGCTACAAGACCCCGGTCAAGGACCCGCTTGTCTTGGAGTGGTTCTCTGGTAATGCTAACGGACATTGAAATACCACAATCAAGTCAATATTGTGGGTAATGGAGATCCATAGTGTGAGAGGGCTGAGTGGCGCGTAGCCTGTCCATGATCTCTTGGCCATATAATCATGGCCATTGAAACGGCAATGATGCTTCGAGAGCATTTCCTCTTTCTCGAGTGAATAATTGATGACTCCAAACTTCAAGTGGTATCAGTGACCATAGCTCCTACTGGTTCTGGTCTTGTTGAAAATAGAATCTTCCATTTCACAATTTCAACGATTTCCAATTCGTCCCCAACCTCTGACTCGGACCCTCGCATCGAGACATCACCATTCGTCTGTGAGGATATCTCACGATTCCTCTTCCTAATAACAGCGTAAGCTCTTGGAAGCTTTTTGACCTCTCCCGTGAGTCTTTGGTGCTTGCCCACGTAGAGATAGACACGCTTCATCCACTTAGTATTATCTGGATTTGATGGGTCATATTCGGGGAAGATCAGGCGACCAATCGGAGTCTGGAAACTTTGTTCTGAAGAATTTGAAATATTCGATGGGTCATCATCCTCAATATCCGGTTCTGGAAGATTTATCGTTCCTTGAAGCTCTAGCAGTGCGAGTCCAGATGGGGTTTGAAGAAGCCTCGGTAGTGGATTTTGTATGGTTTCAATTGGTTGATCAACACTCGTGTGAAGGGGAATCATGTTTGAGGCTTTTGGGATGATAATTTGTGCTCGACAAAAGATTCAATCACAGTTTATTCGCGCGACGTAAAGTCAACACCACATTTGTTAATTCTCAAGAAATTATCGAGCATGTTCGTAGGGGTCTGGCAAAATGTTTGACCGACCCGATGCCACATATCACATGATCTCGGTTGTTGATCCACATTGAAATTCGCGCTAACGATACTAGCGTCTCGCACTGAGAATTTCGAACTTTCCAAAATTTCGAAGTCTTCATTCCTCTCAGCGACAAATCACCGACGACAACCTCGACCACTTGACCACTTACCACCGTCAAGATGAAGTTGGTATGTATTTCATTATGCTGGAATTGATTGATTGAGTATCTGCTAACATGTTTTGATTGATAGAACATTTCATTCGTACGTTTCGAACCCAGTTAAATGAACACGATCGAAGAATTCGAACTGACAATATTCAATAGCCTGCCAATGGCAGTCAAAAGCTCATCGATATCGAAGACGAGCGCAAGCTCCGTGTCTTCATGGACAAGAGGTATATTTTCTCGCGACACCGAGCACAACGAAAGAATCTAATTTTTGTTCGACAGAATGGGCGCTGAGGTTCCAGGAGACTCCGTCGGAGACGAGTTCAAGGGATACATCTTCAAGATTACCGGTGGTAACGACAAGCAAGGTTTCCCAATGAAGCAAGGTGTTATGCACCCAACCCGTGTCAGACTTCTCCTTTCCGAGGGTCACTCTTGCTACCGCCCACGCCGAACTGGTGAGCGCAAGCGTAAATCCGTCCGTGGATGCATCGTCGCCATGGATTTGTCCGTTCTCGCTTTGAGCATTGTCAAGCAAGGAGAGAGCGACATCCCAGGTGTCACCGACGTTGTCCACCCAAAGAGATTGGGCCCCAAGCGTGCCACCAAGATTAGAAAGTTCTTTGGGCTCACCAAGGAGGATGATGTACGTTTTCCCTACATCATTCCGCCCATCACTCTCAACCGCTTCGTGCTGGTGCTTGAGGATGGAGTGTGAGAAGTAAATCCAAAGCGTTATGCTGATATATCTGGGTTAGGTCCGTAAATTTGTTATCCGTCGTGAGGTTCAACCAAAGGGTGAGGGAAAGAAGGTCTACACCAAGGCACCAAAGATCCAACGTTTGGTCACCCCTCAACGTCTCCAACACAAGCGTCATAGACTCGCACTTAAGCGTCGTAACGCTGAGCGCACCAAGGATGCTGCCGTAAGTCGAACCGTTATTCTTCCGAAATTTATCCTCTAACATAGTTCCAGAACGAGTACGCCGCTATCCTCGCCAAGCGTGTCTCTGAAGCCAAGAACGCCAAGGTTGATGCCCGCAAGCGCAGAGCTTCTTCTATGCGTAAGTAGAGGGTTTTCACGATGGGTAATAAAATGGCAGTCTTTCTGGATGTTTGGCGAGTGGAATGAATTCTCAGCCGGGTTCAACAGGTCAAAAAAGCATTATACCAGGATGCTAGATACCAATTTAAAATGGACTGCATATTACTTCTTAGGACGGCGTTTCTGGAATGCAAATGATGTGCTATTAATATGTTTTGATATTCCCATATATTGTCAAATGCAGTGGATCGTCCCTCATACTGAAATCTCGTCTTTCGGTTTCTCCTTTTTGACCATCTCCCCTTTCACGACTCGTTTCACTTTACACATCCCAGCTCTGTTTATGCTATTCTCCAATCTTGTTGCCTTGCCCAACCTTTCCTTGTTGAATGGATATTATACCAAACACTTGCTCGGTTAGTGCTCTTTAAGATAAATGACAGGCCAGACTCTAGCAAATTACCGAACTAAAATAGCCTCGAATCCACATATTGTTCTCCTAGAATCCTAGACCAACAATGTAAGGAAGGAAGATGTATGAGCTACATCAAAATTAAAATAGGAAATTTATTCAAAATAAAACAAATGCCTGATCTTGATATGTCTTCATTTCAAAACTCTGGAGCAACATCGATTGGTAAGATTGATTGTTTGTAACTTTACAAGAAACAACATTCAGTAGAATCAAATATACAAGTAGTTTAGATAATCTAGATATCGTCTCTTTCTCTTCTCCCCTATCAAGGCACATAAGTACCTAGGTACCTGGTAGTCACACACACACACACACACACATACACAACAAAAAACCGATATCGATGCATTTAAAATTTCTCTGATTCCCGCACACCTATGTATATATGGAGAAGACCCTATCTAACATATTTAAACGTGCCTATGTAAGTGAGTAAGGCCTCTACGACCCCACGCAAAGCGGATATTGCATTACAAAAAGAAGAGAGAGAATCCCATCTTCTGCAATCCGCACTGCTGTTTTTTCTTTTCCTAGTAAATTTCTATCTACATGCCTACCCACAAACCCCGAGTGAAACCCAAGAAACCATTTTTTGATCTATCTTCCAGTGTCTTTGCGACCACATCTTATAGCCCCTTAATCCATAGGTGCGTGAGTGAACAAAAAGCTCACACTCTCTCCATTATGCGTCCTCCTGATTGCCTCGGCCAACGTCGCGCTGATATCCATAACTCTCAATCTTCCACAAGTCTCCTCCTTTCCTCTCAGAGGAACTGTGTTTGTAACAACGACTCTGCTCAATTTACTCTTGTTTAATGTTTCGATTGCTGCTCCGCTCAAAATTCCGTGAGTTACGATAGCGACGACTTCCTTGGCACCGTGTTCCATGACAGTTTCAGCGGCTTTGACGAGGGTGCCGCAGGTATCGGCCATGTCGTCTACGAGAATGGCAATTTTGTCTACAACGTCACCGACAAGGACCATACGGGATACTTCGTTAGGACGAGCGCGCTCTTTGTGAATAAGGGCAAAGCCAAGGTCAAGACGGTCGGCGATGGAGGTTGCTCTAAGGATTTCGTTAGTTATTTTGCTCCTCGTTTTGAAAAAACTTGCTCCGTCCTATTCAGATCCTGCGCCTTGCAGATATACTGGTACTCTTTCGGATAACATGAGGAGAATTGGCTCACCTCTTAGCACCGCCCGCATCCGGACTAACAACCACACACTTGCTAACCTCCAAGTTTTCTCTGATCCATCTCAAAGTACTTGGTTCCGCATACAAATTATCGACCGGAACATTGAAGAAACCTTGAATTTGACTTGCATGTAAATCCATAGTAATAACATGATTGCAGCCAGCCGTTTGCAACATGTTTGCAATAAGTTTCGCAGAAATAGGAGCGCGGGATTTATCTTTCTTATCTTGACGTGCGTAGGGGAAGTTCGGGATGACAGCTGTAATGCGACGTGCTGAGGCAGTTTTACAAGCATTGATCATGATGAGAAGTTCCATGAGCCCATCATTGATATCGCCGGGTGCGGTGGATTGGAGGATGAAGACTAGAGAGTGAGGTTTAGAAGTTTGACTTCGGGTATGCGATGGAATGAGGGGCCAGGAGAACTAACCATCTTCATCTCTGACACTCTCTCCTACTGTGACGCTGGTCTCTTGATTTGAGTAGTTCAAGCTCATAGTCTTTGCAAGCTCAATGCCCAATCTGCGAAATGCATTTCGTTAGCATCTTCTTTCACATCTCCATCCTTAAGATTGGCACTCGAATAGCTCATCTCTCGTCAATATTTCAAACCCCCATTCACAGATCCAAGCGCTCGTCATTCCACCACCCTGAAGCAAATATATTTCATCCCGTATCACCAAAACAACCCGCTCATCCCGAAGAATGAAAGCAAGAAATAAAAATAAACCCACCTATCAGCAACCAACTTTGCCAACTGAGGATGACTGTTACCCGTGAGTAACTTGATTGAATTTGTCGCCATTTTATCTTCTTTTCCTTTCTTTTTCTTCTCTGTTTCTTTTTCCCTCTATATTTCGTTCGTATCGTTGATCAACTCGCAGTCGCAGCTATAGACAAGTCTCCTCTCAGATGCGCAATCGTAATTATAGTCGCAAATGCAGTAGGTAGCGCACGTTTCCTTTCGCCTCGTCCTATTCGTTGTCCGTTCGTTCGCAGATTCCGTGTAAGGTTTACAGTTTTCTTGTACCTGCACAATAATCTCTAATGCAACTAAGTTTTCTCGAGTATATGTTTGTTCTGAATGTATCAGAATCAATTTCAACGTCCTATTGGATCCCTCCTTCTAATATGCGCAAGTTCGTCCTGTCGGTCGTATACAGAAATTCAATCAGCTCTTGTGATTGAGAATATTCTTGACGTTACTCTGTGTTGTGTGGTAGTCAAATGTCTGAAATATGAACTATGAAGAAAAAGGAAGCCGTAGAGTAAGAAATGAATGAACCCTTTGACATTGACATTTGAGAGAAATAATTTTTGCGGGGTTTCGAAAAAGATAACGTCCGTGCCGAATGATCGGCTTTTTCCGTTTTCTAGCCCTGTGGTAACCAACCACGCGGCCAATCAAAACTCCACAACATCATATTATGAGATTACCTATGTATGATATGACAGAGGGGCTCTCGTTACTACTCGTAGCTAATCACGTTATTCTATTCTCATATTTCTAGACCAAACACGGTCAACATATTCGAATTCATCAATCTATGATAATTCCGTATGCTAACTAACTACTAAAAGCTATCTACTTTTTACATTTGCCATTTTTCCCCTCTGGAAATTTGTGTCTGATGGGTTATCTATCTAATCATCCTCCCCTGGGAAATCATCTTTTAAACGACCTGCACTTCGCTTTGAAAGAATCCTTCCCCGAAGATCTCAAACCAAATATAACCATTCATCCTCATCCATCACCTTATCTGTCTAGCTAATATCGCATAGTTTCATATCCTCCAACCCATAAAAAAGCAAACCCGTCCTCCGTAAAACCATCACTTTGGTTATAGAAGACCACCTTGTCCTCATAAATATCGCCAAAAGAAGAAAGCTTGACGCCGCCAAATGCTGATCATAAGCCTGCCATGCATGATATCATAATTAGGAAAAAGATGTTCGACCTTGCAATTGATGTTTATGCAAAACCGAAATATTCACTGCCTGCTGTAATGGCAGTAAGAACTTGAGCGCGAAGGGTCTCATAACTTTCATATTCTGGAAGATCGAGTTCTAGAGGTTGAGTTAGCATATGACTAGATATATGATTTGAGAGTGTAACTTACGGTTGAAACAAGTATGAGAAGATGGAAGTCTTTCTTTGTTGCCATAGTCTCGGTGAATATTGAATCGACTAAAACCATTCATACCCTCCAGCTCCTTGAAACCATTAAGGGGTACTTTGCTGGTTCCCGTGACGAATTGCAACAACTTGGCTCGCTCTTCTTTGTCGAATGAGCGAATGGCACGCCAGAACCACTGAATTTGTGGAGAAGATGCCGAGTAATTGTGGTATTCAGTGTTACTCTTCCAGTCATCAACATCAATTTCAGGTAGTCCAGAAATGAGCAACTCTAATTCCTGCTCATTGAAAATCGAAACCAGTTCAGCTGGGATAATATCGTGGAAGCCCTTTAAGAATTCATCAAGCTGTGCTTTGACAGATCCTGTAAGTTTCCATTCGACCATCAATCGAACATACTCGTGCTTGTTCTCCTCTGTCACTGGAACATTGCGTCCGTCTTCAATAAAGTCAATGGTCTCCACAACGCCAAATTTGTCGTTATCGACGGAGAAGGTTTCGGTAATGATGTCCGTGATATCATTCTCAAGCATCCATATGAGTGACTTATAATAGTCTGGATCCAAAGATTCCATGTCCTTGACGGAAACAGCCTTGCCTAAGATGCGCTTGTAAACTGCTCTGCTGAAATGGCAATCAAGAACACGACCTTCGTATAATGCCTTTCCGATGATACGACCGATGAATTTGAAGAACATTAGATGCTCCTCGTTGATACTACTCAATTGATTTGGATGGAAAGTAGTACGGTCAGAAGACACGGGGATGAAAAGAGCATAGCCAGGGTCGAACATTTGCCTAGAGAGAACTTGGAACCATTCACGAGTAACTCCGCCTGCATCAACACCCTCTTCTCCGTGGAAACGAATGCTTAACTTGCCATACTTCATTTGATCAGGAGTCTGGAAGTATAGAGATTTGAAAGAGTCGTGGAATACCTGCTCTCGACGGACAGACAATTGTAGTGGAGGAACTGCACGAGAACCTTGACTTCGGCTGTGAATGCTGCGGCTGAAGTAGTTACGCTTGTTATCAAATTCGAGAACCTTAGGATTCTTTACCAATAGAGAGAATGTGCCAGACATGAGCTTTGGAGTATGTCGGACTAGGTCATTCAGAATCTTTCGATGCTCTTCAGTAAACGTGAAGAACAAGTTCTCCATTCGAGACTCTGGAACGGGACTAGCAAGAACCATTTCCTTATTCTTTGCACTTCGATTGAGTGGTGTGTCTTTCAAGGTAGTGTTCTTGCAAACAACCATAAGGGATTCGATCAAAGGTAAAAGAATAGTGGCGACACTAAGCATGTGATCTTGTTGCCTAATTGTACTGAGACAAGCACTTAATTTCTCCCACATTGGGCCAAAGGTGGAGTTCTCGTAGAGGCTAGACACAAGATCCTGCTTTTCGACAATCTCAGAGGAAAACTCTGCTTCACTGGCTGCATCATCTTTCTTTTCACGCTTAGGATCAAACAAGTGATCTAGCGCAGTGAGAACACGTAGAAGTTTGTGCTGGTCGGACGCCGGTGGTGAGAACTTGGCTAATGCGACGCCCTGAATTTCAGTTCCGGTTCTAGCTTTTTGGATCTGAGGAAGAAGGTCCTCGAGATCTACTAATATGACTTCTCCCAATGCTCGAGCCTTGGCGATAAGTTCCTTTCCGAAAATGGCCTTCGCGCCAGGAATCGTTGAAAGATTCTTAATGGTTGATAATGTCTCGCGGAAGGTCTTTGAGTTGCACTCACAGCAGAAGATATTGGTAACCAGGCGAAGATTGTGTTCTGGAACAACAGGAGGAGTGAAAACATGGACTTTTTTCTGTTCATGCTTAGAAGCATCCTCGGGCTTCGAAGAGTCAGTATCTGGGACGACGGAGGCCTCGCCGGCATCAGCGCTAGTAGGAATGACGAGTGTCGGAAGTACTGGAGCAGATGTCGAGCCAGCGGAAGTGTTTTCTACAGGAGCAGTCGCATCTGGTGCTACCGGTGGTTGTTCAGTAGACTCACTCTCACCTACGGTAACGTTGTCAGGATTGGGTGCATCGGCGGAACCAGTAGCTTCGGCTGTCTCGGCTGCAGTTGCGCTCGCTTTGGCCTTTTCTGCTTCTTCGATAGCCTCTTTTTGCTTTCGTTCTAGCGCAATGAGAGGGCTAGTGATAAGATTAAGTAAGAGTGAAAGTTGTTCCATAATGGTTGCACTCTCCATAATCAAATCACGATCTAGAAGACTGAGCAAAGAGTTAAGAGCGTATCTTGGGGCTTTGCTATCCTTTCCTTTTCCTTTCCGACTGAGACTTCGCTTGAGTCCACCAGATGGCTCGTGCTCGGTCAAGAAGAACGATGCGACATGCAAATTGGTTTGAGCAAGATAGACCAAAGCTGTCAAGCATTGTTGGACTACCATGAGTGGCGATGCCTCAGAATTCGTCTGGGCGAGCGAGCCGAGACCAGTAAGTGTTCGTCGAAGAGTTTGTGTTGGAGTCTTAGGATCCTTTTCTCTTGGTTGCTTGGCTCTGACGGACAGATAGGAAAAGCTTCGCTCGATTGCGGTCATGTCAGCACTACCATCCTGAAGGATATGAAGAAGGGTGCTAATGAGCTCGGCACGGTTGTGCTTGTTCAATGCTACATTTTGCAAAACTGAGTTGAGCGTGCTTCGGAAACTGCTGTGTTGAAAAATAAACATCAACCGCAAAAGTGTTGCGATACCTTGTTTGTCCAACATTTGAACGATCGCCCGACGAGCTCTTGGTTGCTGGGGAGCCCCTCGACTTTCTTCACCAGGAGCTGGACGTCGAATGACGCCTACAGGTGCTCTTCCAGGGTGGCCAGCATGATCTGGCTGACCTCTGCGTAATTGACGTGCTTGGGCAGCGAGGTCCGGAGGCAAAGATGCCATGAAATCTTCATCACCTTCCATCAGAACTTCTTGTCTAAGAGCTGGTGGGAAGGTTGCAAGAATACTTGGAAGATCCATGTCTCCATTTGGTGGAGCTCCGCCTGCTGCTGCAGCAGCCTCTCGTCGTTCGTTACGTTCACGACGTCGGCGTTCTTGTGCTTCTTGCTGCATGATTTCCTCTCGAATGTCATCTGGGAGGGCATCAAGGAATTCCTGTTCAATGTCGGTTGGCTGTGAACCTGTCGCAGTGGCTTGTTGACGTCGCTCGGCAACAGCAGCCATGATGACTTCCTCGCGGATATCCTCTGGAAGCTCTGCAAGGAACTCTGCGTCGATGCCCAGGTCTGTGATATCATATGGCGTGTTTCGAATCATGGTCATTACTCGAGGACGATCAGCAGCTGGAACCTCTGTTTCTTGTGCTTCTGCATTGGTAGCTCCTGGAATTTCACTCTGGACACCCTCCATGGCATCAGTTGCGTTGGCGTTATCCGCCTCGACAGGCTCTTCAATGGATTCATCGGCCTGGGCACTTTGAGCAGCCGCCATCTCAGCTGCAGCTCTTTCAGCAGCCTCTTTTTCCTCGGCCTCTTTCTTCTCTCTGGCTGCCTTCTCCTCTGCCTCCTTTGCTTCCCTAGCCAGCTTTTCTGCTTCTAATCGCTTTTTCTTTTCTTCTTCTAATACGCGGATTCGTTCCAGTTCGGCTGCCTTGAGAACTTTGTCAGCTTCAATGGCAGGAGGTACGAGCGCTGCCATGATTTCATTCTTAAGCTCTTGAGCGTTCTCAACATTGCTTGGTCCAAAAAGTAGCTTAGACTCTTCTGACCATCTTGCAGCTGTACATTGAGTAGAGAAAGATGTAGCGCTTCCAGGCTCGCTGGTATCGCGGTGGTTGTCATTACGAGGACGGCGTGTTCCAAACATTGCCTCGAGTTCTCTAGGCAACTGACCAGGACCAGCGGTAATATGAAACTGTAAAGCTTGTCCATTACGAGCGATTGATCCTGGGATACGTAAGGATCTGATCATGTCAAGGATTTGTTCGGGGCTATCACCGAAAGCACGTCCGCCAAGAACGCTACTCATGTCTATTAAGCTGCCGCCGGGTCCCGGTGCTTGAATCCAGCTGCCGATTTGAGGTCCTCGATGGCCAGGTCTGCTTGAAGCGCTTGGGCCATTACGTTGGAGTAGAGGATTTGTGCCGTCATCTATGGAATATGGGGGTGGAGCGCCGGATCTATGTGCTCGGTAACGGAAATCTGGTACTACAAGTCTATCAGTCCTATTTTGTCTTTGAAGGCCATCCTCGATTGCCGCCAGGTCCGAGACGGCTTGTCTTTCTGCGAGAAAACTGCTCATAAGTTCTGATTCTAAGAGTTGTAACCTACCACCAAGTGGATCGCGCGAACCTCCGGGAAGGAATGGGAAAGGACTGGGGAATGCATGGCGATGTCGGCCTTGATGTCCACGGTGGCTGATGACCATTGGAGGCTCAACATCTCCTTCCCAACCAAAGACAGGACCAGGGCCATCCGCTTGATTTATTAGTCGGACCATAGAACTTGGTCTGATATTAGACTGACCTGGGTATGCGTGCTCAAAAAGCATCTCTTCATCCATATCATCCTCGTCGTCTTCATCTTCTGTGACAAGTTAGTAAATCTTCATAGGCGGATCTTTCAATGCCGATGACGCTACTTTGAAGCTTACCTTCTTCTTCGATTTCTTCCATGTATTCACCCAAAGGTTCTTCCTCATCATCTTCCGGATCACCAACGCCTTCTTCTTCCAGACGTTGAAGCATTTCAACGGCATCTTCTTCATCACCAGCGCCGGCAAGCACACGAACAAGGTTGCCGATGGGGCCCATGTCACCCATGGAATGAGAATGGACGTGTGCGTCGTCGTTGTCTCCTCCTGCTCCTTCGTAGCCTTCTTCGAAATCTTCCTCGTCGTCTTCCTGCATGTCCTCATCGTTTTCGCTCTCCCAGTCATCAATATCTTCGTCTTCCGCAAGCTCTTGGACATTTCCGGCTTCATCGAGAATTTCGATACGAGCATCATCTTCCTCCATACCGTCAGAACCATGCTCGTCATCTTCATCGTCATCTTCGCTATCATCGTCATCGTCGTCGTCATCGTCGTCTTCATCCTCGTCTTCCATAATGACTTCGACATCGACACCATGATCGCCAGAAAGACCTTCGATAGGACCCATGCCATCTTCATCATCATCTTCATCGCTGACATTCTCCTCGTCGTCTTGCTCCATTTCCTCTTCATATTCCATACCATCATCGTATTCACCTTCGTACATGTCCTCGTCATCTATAATGATTAGCCTTTGTATATTCAGTTGGATGATTGTTTACACTTACCATCTTCGGAATCAGATGATGTATCGCCCTCTTCCCCTTGCTCAAACATACCCAAAGTCGAGTTCCGGAATAGATCAGGGGTCTCTTCTCGGTCGTCCTCGAGATCCGACACTGAAGTGGCAGACTCAATATCGTCATCGTCAGCTTGTCCTGGAGGTGAAGATATAAGTGCATTTTCACTAAGATAGATAGCGTGATGAGTGAGCTGCTTTAGGGGCCGCAGGATGTATTTGACAGCTCGCTTGGCGCCAGGGAAGTTGAGATCAATGTCTGCTACCGAAGCAGTCAAGGCTGCAATATATCCTTTCTCGTACATAATACGTTTGAGTTGCATCTGGGATCTCTTGCTGACAGAAGTATCTGCAGTTCCTAAATTCTCCTTTCCCGTCATAATATGCATCATGAGATCGGCAAGTGAGAGCATTCTGGCATATTTAATCTCGAGAGGTTCGGTGGAAGCGCTTGCGTCTTTGTAAGCCTTGAGAATATTCTCTAGGACAAAACGTCGAACGAACAAGAGATCAGGCTCATCCTCTCCATCACTTTGCTCTCGTAGCTTATCAAGGATTTGTTCTCCAGTCTTGTTCAATAGAGCAGTGATAACAGAGTCGGCCCAATGCGATGTGGTTAGCTTCTTACGAATAGTGGTGGTTTCGGGGTAATCCAGTGTTCCAATGGGCAAAAGATCAGAAAGAAGATAGTGAAGCACACTGGATCGAGGCTTAGAAGGTGTCATTGCTTGAGGAGGCGCGCTACGCTTGAAGTTAATGAACTCGATCTTAGTTCTATTGTAAGCAGCCAGAAGTTCTGTGAGACATTGCAGCAGAAAGCATCTGTAAATGTAGATGGGATGCTCCTCGCCTTTGAATTCCTGTTTTGCGGAATCCTGGGTAGATTGCCCATCTTTGGGTACAGGTGAGTCAGGTACGGATGGTGCACCAACCATGGCGACGTCTCCATGTTCAGGCGAAGTAGACTTGTCGGCATGACTAGTGGTTGGACGATCTTTGTCTTCCACATCTTTATAATTCAGGAGCTCACATAGTAGGAAGTGAATGACACCATCTGGATTCTCGACTACGGGTGTTTTATACTCTGGAGACACTGCCTTTGCAACATCCGGCATATCAGTATCAATAACCTCAGTAGATGGTTTAAGATCCTGAAGTGTAAGGTCTTCTGTGGCTTGTACGGTTGGCTGGACGGCATCTTCAGAAACCTTGGCAGTGGATGGACTTTCACTTGGAGGATCACCCTTGAGAACTAACGATGGTGCCCGAGCTGTCGGTTCAGACGATGGGAAAGGCCATCCTGTAAATTTGACCATCTCGTTAGTTACTTGAACAAATAGTGCCGGGGCACGATTGGCAAGATGTTGCAATCCTCTCAGGTATAATTGAAGGTCAACTGGGGATCGCTGTGGTCGAACATTGTGATCGAAGAATGCCTTGATATCCGACCGCATGATCTGTTTGATGGTCTCGTCGTCCTCAACTATATGTCTGAGGATGAGCAAAAGAGGGCTGTGAATACGAGTTGAACTGGCCCCTGCAAGCTGCTTTGCCATAACAAACAATCGCTGGATGTTTTTCTTCTCACCCATGCCTTGCGCAACTGAGCGGGTACGTGTCAATATGACAAGGATTCGAAGTACAGCAAGTGCGAGGGATTCCTGTCTTCCAATTCGTGGAAGAATATCCAGGATAGACTCTAAAAGTTGAGTTCTTTCTTCATCGGATACTGCGAGCTCTACATGCTCAAGGACAGGCGCCACAACCTTTTCATTTTCATCTTTTGGTGGTGTCCACTTAGCCTTTCTTGGCTTGGCGTCTTCGCTCAAAAGCATTTCAACAATTAGAAGAATCTGTGCGATCCAAGGTGATGGTTCCTCAGCGGAATGCGAAGGAGATAACTTGACGAAACTGAGCAAAGTAGGGAGATTTTCCTTGAGCTCTCCCAGTGCAGCAGCGTAAAATTGTTTTTCACGCAACATTAACGCCAAGAGATGAGCATATGCAGCAATCTTATTACCCTCTGTGCGGACATCCTCAGCACCTGCGAATGACATTAGAGCAACAACAAGTGTTTCGGCGACAACCTTCCTCAGTCCGGAGTGATCTGGAGATTTGTTGACTACGGTAGTAATCAAGTCAGATATTTCAAAGGTAACATCGCCATGAGCGTTGATGACATCTAAGCACTTGTCAATCAAATCATCTCGAATAAGCTTTCGTTCATCATTCAAGTCATCAACAGTGACTTGCTTGAAAGGCGGCTCTTCGACCTTGATAGATTGCGTAGGCTTCACCGCAGAACTTTCACGAGGCGCGCTTGATCCGGCACCGTTCTCATAGCCAGGGGCGAGTTGGTTCATCATGCGATTAAAGCCCTGAGGTGTGAGAGGATCGTTTGCTGGCTCAGGGGCGCCTACTTGACCGGATGTCGGAGCTGCAGCTACTGTTTGAAGTGAGTTAATGATCGCTGTTACATCCGTTTGGGTAGGATCAACGGCAATGGGTTGCTCATTTGGACTTGCTGTTCCAGTGGATCCACTTGAAGGTCTAGAGTTACCAACAGGCTCGGGAGCAACCTCGATATCATCGTCAGGAATCGGACAGCGCCCGCGAGTTCTTTCTCTCTTGTGTTCCTTACAGTAGTCAGTTGAATTGGTAAGATTATTGAAGCAGCGATACAGGGCTTCCTTGGCTAAGTCTTCGTCATAGCCTTGTTCTTTGAGCGTGGTCACACTGTCAGAATTAATCTTAAAGGCCTTTCGGAGAGATTTTGGCTGTCGAGCCGATTGATTTTCAGTGGTTCTCTTGATAGCTCCAGTTTCACCCTCAGTTGAGGCAATAGTACGAATAACTTCTATGAGTTTCTCTGATATTTGGCTCGGGGCCTTTTCAATCAAATCAGATTCCCACAAGCCTCGAATAGTAGGAAGAATTGCCATGCGAAGCTCTACCACGAACTGACCGGGTGTGAAAGAGTCAGATCGGGAACGATCGCGATCTCGTTCACTGCGAGGTATCATAGCCACAGTTTGCGGAACTTCTATGATATGCTTGGAATTGACAAGAATTGCATACAAGGAAAGAACCTGTTTGGCACCAACGGTCGCCAAATTAAACTTCACGGTCTTTTCCGATGTCTTGTTATCCGCTTGTTGCTCGCTTGAGTTGTTATTGCCAGCACGGATTTCAGAAGTAAAAGCTTCTAGAATGCGATTCAGGGTAGTAAATCCAGAACGCTCCTTGAAAGCTTGCAAGACAATACTAATGGTTTGGATCTGACGATCTGCATGACGTGAGGCTAGATTGCATTATTAGTCATGATCACGTTTGGGGGAAGAATTAGAAAATGGTACTTACAGTCGACTAACATATCTTTCAATACATGTAACAATCCGATCCAATAAGAGTGGTTGCCGATATTATTGTCATCACCTGGACGTGCCAGTTGTTTGAGCACAGACTCAGCCAAAGCTTCGGCGATAGTGGTATGATTTTGTCTGTAGTATGGATCAGGATTCCTCCTACTAAGAAGGACCTTGCCAACGTTCTGGAAAAATGCACCAATGACTCGAGGCATTCTACCAAGGAGGTAGCGCAACGTGCCAAAGTTCCGGAATTGAGCAGAATTGTTCAGGGCTGCGAGGCTCTGAAGTTCTGAAGCGTTCTGAGTTGATTGACTCGCTGGCTTCCCGGGTGTACTATCCGAAGTGGAATTTGCATTCGCAAGCTCTGCTTGCAACGCAACAGGCAAGGCCGTAACATCAACGGACGGAGATGAAGAGTTAGGTTCGACAGCTGATGTTGCAACGTTTGCAGCAGGCGGAGATGGTTCGGCACTAGCGACATTTTCTGGGATCATGTCACTGATTCCATTATCCCTGATTCGTGCCGCTGGTATTTGTTGCCAGCTCTGTGGAACAAGTCTCTGTAACAAGATTTCTTCCTTGAGAGAAGCGCCTAGAATTGGGCCAAGAGTTTGAATCAAACGGTTGTAGTGATCAGCGAAATTCATAGAGTTGAAGCCGGATGGGGTATTCCTGTGACTGTATGGAGATCCCTGTATGGAAGCGGTTAAATTGGCTACTAAAGAATGAACATTGACAAAAGCTTTCGCGAAAGCAGTGCCTTGAGCCAATATCTTTTCGTCGGCATGTTCACGACTTTGACTGTCCACAAATGGAGCAAAGAAGGATGTGCTGAGATCATGTTTGGCAAAAGGCTCAAGAACAACTGCGGCAGCCTGAGCTCGCTTCAAAAGAGATGGAATTACGAGATATGGTTTCTGCTCGGCGAGAAGAGCAATGACGTTCTGCAGATTTCGCGAAGAAATTCCGTCTCCAAAATTTGCTGGCAGGCTTTGAGATTCGGCGAGATCAAGCACATACTCAATTCCACCTCTAGCACAAAATTCGCTGCGAACCGATGAGTTGTTTAACACCGTAGCAAGGAAAGAAGCGACAGAAGTAATGTATGGTGTCATGGAGATGTCGGGTTCTTTGCTTGATACTGGAGTGGACGCAGTGTCATCGGCATCGCGCATCTCAACATCACTGCCACTATCGACAGCTTTGCCCTTTCCTTTCGCATCTGAGGGGCTGCTTGAAGCGGCGCCTAGTGCAATGACATTACCGGCGGAATCGTGTTCCCACAATTTAGCGCCAGCTCTATCTTTCTCTGCCTTGATCTTGCATAAATATCCAACTCGGACGACCATAACAAGGATGGCATTGATGATCTCGCCCTTGAGGGTTGGGTGGTGACGTGCCAACTCATCAAAATTGGCGCCTAAACTAGATGGTAACTCTCCGTTGGACTCCATGCATTTGACATGCTCAGGGCTCTCGAATATCTCGAAGAATGAGCGCAGAGCATGAGAGGCTCGAAACATCTTCATGCCAGTGTTATTCAAACAAAGCGCACTAAATGCTTGAGGGATGATATTGATGGTCTCTTGGGTTGGCATGATGCCGCGGGCAAGAGGGCCATCTCGGGGAGCTTGAAGCATCGCTAGCGTTGGCGGTTGCGTGGTAGTGAGATCAAAAAGAGGTCCATCATCATCATCGTCATCGTCGTCGTCGTAATCTTCCTCTTCATCATCAGATGATGCGACATCCCCATCAGGTCCTTCGAGAGGGATGTGTACGGCACTAAGCCGCCGCCTCCTCACCTCTTTTTCTTCCTTGGATTCCTTGGGTGGTGGTAACACAAGTGGACTACCGGTGACCGCCTCGAGAAATCCCTTGCTCAAACCAGCCTCTGCAATGATTGCAAAACTCGTGGGTTCATTATTGATAAAACCATTCAGAATGCCAACGGCGTTAGTCCAGACAATAGAACCAAAGCAGCGGCCGTTTCCAATGATTTGACGCAAGCTACCCAGCAGTTGTGAAGAATCGATGAGGTTGCGCAAGATACGATCAAAGTTGCCTCCGTAACTGTTCGCAGATGACATCATGTGATGAATGAATTTGAATAGCCATTTCAAGATTTGTTGTTGATAGAAAGGGACTTCATAATCAGTAGATGGTGAGCGATGTTCGACTGGCATTACATTGCCGGATTCTGCAATGTTTGAGGCAACTGTTGTCTCGTGAACAATCAGATCAGAAACTCGATCAAGGCCATTTGCATTGACTAATATCTGAAAGGCTTCACGAGCACTATAAACTACATTGTCCAGAAATGACAAAGTTTTCGGTTGATAACGCTGGGCCACAGTGGTGCGAAGTCCAAGAATTTCAATCATGATAGGTATCAAGCCAGCTGTGACAAGACCCTCTGCAGTGCGGGGATATTGGCAGAGACTGGTCATGAGTGAGAATAAAGCATTTCGCCACTGATCCTTTTCTGTCAATTTATCACCGAGATCTTCCACAGCCATCTCTGCCACAGCTTTACGGATGACATACAACATTACTCCGTGATTTATGGTAGTGTTCAAAGCTTTGCAGACATCTTGAAATTTCGACGAAATACCCGCGATAGCCTCGAGCGTTGAAAATGCCAGTGTTTGCATATATGTAGAGACAGCAATGTCACCTTCGGCCGGTGGGTGCACCAAATCAGCAACTTGATAGATGAATTGTAAACGCTTTGGCTCGTCGCTATCTTGTTTCATGATATTCTCGAGGAAGACTGGTTCGGCGTAGACATTAGCCATGTTTGCAACAGCAAGCATTCTAATCACGAGAGCCTGTTGTCGAGTCTCCAATGAAGAGATGAGAGCTTTTGCAATTCGAATCTTTGTAAAAAGCTCATATTGCAGATCTTGGGGAAGGTCCAAACTATACTCCTCCATCAAAGAATAGATATCTGTGGATCTGAGCTTTGCTGAAGAAATCTCTATGACTTTAGCATTCTGTCGTTGAGAGTCATCCGCAGGCATTGTTGGAGTACGTGCCAATACTGGGGATGTTTCTTCAGTTGTCGACGATCTATTCGCGCGTTGAGCGTTCGGGCCAAGGTTAGATGATCTGCGAACAGGTGTCGGAGTAACGGGCGGTTGTCCAGAAGGGACAGGAACAGTCTCGACTGGCTTCAAGGCATTATTGGCCGGCTCGGATTCAGTCTTGGCTTTAGGATAATAAGTCATTCTGACATCGCCCCATTCATCCCAGCTTGCTTGCGATTGAGGTGAAGCAGTATTGACTGAACTCCTACGAGGACTCTTTGTGTTTGTACTGACCCCCGATCCGCCTTTGTAAATGGAAACAAGATCATTTGCATAGACAACAGTTGTTGAATTCTTAGGGCTTACTGGAAGGTTGAAATAGGCCTTGTCCTTCTCCTTGCCTTTGGCTCCAGGCGTTGTGGGATTGGGTGTTGTTGGGTGTCCCGAGCTTGGAGAACTAGTGGTAGTCTTGCTGAAAGGCAGTGCCAGCTGAAGAACTCTGTTGAGATCGATATTGTAATGCTCAGCCAAAAGATGCTTAGTACTCCTAGCAGATCCAACACGCTTCATAGCAGAGTTGTATCTCTGCGCTAATTGGGACGTAACAAGAAGAGTATTCTCGAGTAATGACAAAGAAGTAGTATTGAGCAAGCTCCCCAGATGTGGGCTGCTGGAATAAATACTGCGATTGCCACAATTTTCCAGAAGCATCTTTGAAAACTTCAAGATCGCTTCGATCAATTGCCTATCTCCATCTTCTCCATAGCCCAACTCCAACAGGTCATAGGTCATCGTATCATCCGCTGCTGCTCCTACATTCGACTTCAGCATCTCACAACCGAAGTCCACCTTTTGAGGACCATCAGCTAATTTATATGTTGTGCAAAATCTTTCGAGTATCACATCGAAGCGATTCAAGAGAGAAATCCAATGATAAAGGTCGCCACGGGGAAAAGGCCATCTTGTAGGAAATTCTGCGAGATGTTGTGGGAGGAGGGGCAGAGATATGGAGCATGCGGTTTTTCCGAATTCGCTGACGAAGGGAGACTAAACATATAGGGTCAGCTTAACTATGCATGTTGATCAAAGGAAAAAAAGGCACTTACTAAGGTTTCAACATGCTTGGGCTGTATTGTCTTAATTATTCTAACCATGATGACGGCGGGCGCGGCAAAACCGCAGGTAAATGAAAACGACCCCCTCCACTACCTCTACAGGTATTGTATTTCTTGACGACTCAAAAAAGAAGTGTGGCAATATATGGCCAGGCCAACTGTAGGTAGATGGGCGTTTGATGCGTTTGCGCCGTGAGAGTAACTTGACTTTTGAGGCAACTATGTACAGTCGCGCGAAATGTGCGAAATGAGTAAGTTAAACAAGGCTAGTTACCTGCTCGCAGATAAACTTTTCGTACGAAGTGCGAATAAGAAAATAAAGTTGAAAGTGTACAAGGTCGGGTTGATTCCTTATGTAGTGCGAGGTACTTGGTGAAGAAATTGGAGATATCGAAAGAGTGATGGTATTGAAAGGTACGGTGCAGGCGCCTTTCAATACTTTGCCGTATCGATAAATGGAGATTTTCCCGATTTGATGACGTTGGGTGGGAAACACCAGACTGTTAATGAAACATGTATTAAGTAGGTAGGTAGTAGTAAAGAAAGTCTCTTCGAGTTGTCGAATTCTTGAAAATCCAGAGAATTCTAAAGAACGAAGGATTTAATTATTATGGTGGTGGTGGTGGTGGTGGTGGTGGGGTCGAGGTGACGGGGGGATTGTGTTATGGATTTGAGTTTGATCTGGGTTGGAAAGGAAGTTGGAGAGGTGAAGGGGATTAATTTTTGATGAAGCTCTTCCTCATTGAAGCTCTTTTTGACAACGCCGCTTTTACTATCCAAGTTACTAAGCTCTAGTTTTTTCTCAAGGCTGAATATTCACTACGTACGAAGTAGGACATACGATACCATCCATACCTATAGTTGCTTACCTAATGAACCACAACTACGTCAGTCTTGTTAAAATCTTATTAAACTGGAATGGATTGATTCGATTCGATTGATTGATGTGTGGAATTCCTTTCTGGTTGGTTGGATGTTTCGTTTGTCCAATGCCATATCACCTGATTATACCTTATATACACAGTCTGAAAAGTTCGAATAACGTTAACTATAAGTTAGTTAAAAAGATACAAATTAATTGATTTATGAATGAAGTCTTCTATAAATCCTAATAATCTAATAAATATTGACTAAACTATATGCCGATTGACATAACATGAAGTGAATTCGAATCCTAGGCATCTTGTGGGCATGTTTATTATTAATCGATTCCCTCTTTGCTTGTCATCTCCTCGTATCATTCTTCACAAGACTTCAAAAAGCTTCATGTTGGTTGGTAGCCTTGTCTGAAGCCTCGAAACAACTCAATCAGCCTTGTTTGACAAGGCTTCCAGAAGGTCTCACTCGCTTTGGGACCAAGAACAGAACAGGGAACATGAACCAGGTAGGTAGATAGGTATGCTTATGGAGTAGAGATTTGCAAAACTCATTAGACTTTGATATACCAGCATTCAATGGATGAACTACCATGCAGCTTTTGTACTTGGTGCTTTTGGTGCTCTAGTTAACATATCCCCGCGACAATGATAATCTCATCTATTCTGCCTCCACGGCAGTGGCCCTCGGAGAGCCAGCGGAGCGTCATTCAATCATTACAAGTAGGTAGGTATGCGGGTACTCAGATACTCAGATACTCAGATACTCAGACACTCTCGATATAACAACTGGGATTCAAAAATCAACATCACTTAGGATCTTTAACAAGGATCAAAGAGCTATAATTGGAGGTAGTATGACTCTTTTTTTGTTCAGCTAGACATTCTCAGAAGTGTCGTTAGTCCTGTTACTACTGTACGTAACTTTCTGGAAAAAAGAATTTACATGTACTAGTATTCAGATTTCATATATACCATACCATACCATACCAGTATTCATTTTAACAGTAGCTAGCAATGACGCTCCGCTGGCCCTCTGGGAGCCACTGCCGTGGAGGCTTTACTCGCTTTGCTCGATCGATGATATCCATATACCGGTACCTAGGTGGAATTGATAGGTGTATTGTAATTTTACGAATGGTCATGAATGAGCGGTCGACTACTCCTCCGTATGCATAATCCCGCTCCACTCAACGAATCGGAACAATATAAATTAATCAGAGAGGTTGGATAAAGGGATCCCTAGCGAATCGATCAGGTCATTATCCATACCAAAGTGAAGTTCTCTCGTTCTCTACCATTTCAATTGGATGCTAGCGAACTGTTATGTTTAGCCGCCTTATAAGTTTTTGAACAAAAATATTCTGAAACATATAAAAATATGTTACTACTACCTGGGTAACACTATTAAGACTGTAATAACACTATGCAACTAGAAAGAGGAAAAGAGGAAATGTTTCAAGTTTCATAATCCAAATTTTAATAAAACAAAGCTAAATTATCGATTAAGAAACTTCCCCTTTAGAAAAGATCGAACGAATGAAGCTATCAAATCAATTCATTATCCTCTTCGAGGCTTTGATACTATTACCTACCAGTCTACTACTGTTAAAGCTAGAGACCAAATAAGCTAGATTAACCCCTGAAGATGTCGTTATGTGGCTAAAGTTACATGGTTATATCCACCAGATCTTGGGAGAAATGTTGAGTTATGTACCAATTGGGTGTAGTCGCCTCCATTCTTCACCCCCTCCCCCTGTGGGAATATTCATACCGGTAGTCTACTCCGTCTGTATGTATGTATGTATGTATGTATGTATGTATGTATGCATGTAAGAAGTCAGTTCTGAGTGACTTCTAAATTCTAGGAGTGAGGCATGAGAAAGAAGATGTGTATGTGACTTCAAATCCTGCCATCTTCTAACATTTATATCATATCATGGGATACTAATGTACGAATCGGGAGATAGGTGAGGAGGTATCTAGCTTTGATATCAAGTTCAGGACTCCACCAATCTATCTACCAGGTACCTAGGTAGGTATTCATACATTCCTACATTCCTACATTCCTATATCCCCAAAAGAGTATCGAGGATATCGAGAACCTCCTTCCCCCCCCATGTGCATTTGACTTCCTTTAAACGCTCTTTCCCCCCTTCCCTCCCACTTAGCGACAGAGGAAAATAATTCTCCGAGGCGCGATCGAATCTTGTATCACCGGTACTTTGGTACTTTACATGAACATATCAGACGAAAGGAACAGAGGATTCTCACTCACACTCACACTCACACTCACACATCCACCCAAGACCTCCTTGACTTTGGGGATGGAAAATCATATGAATCATTAAGATAGACATGACTTATGTGATTCAAGTCAAAATTACTTTTTACATCTGTTTCTTTTGGACCCCTTGAAATTACATAAAAAAAGAACTCCACAATTCATGCTGGGTACAACAAATCCACCGGTCCCTCTTCGATATTGTACACGAGCCTCTTCCTAAGTTCCTATGCATTGATTGATTGATTGATTGCTTGAATGCTCTTACACATATTGAGTTCATCTCCCAAAAATACAAAGCGGCCGCATTTGGTTTCCACATACCTACTCACTACCTCTAACTTCACCTACCTACCTACCTACCTACTTAATATACCTTCTTGTCATCTTTGATGGCATTCAATAAAGTACCTTCCTATTAAAACCACCTCAACCAGACCAGTCATTACTACCCACCTCACA
Organism: Botrytis byssoidea; assembly: GCF_014898295.1. Taxonomy (NCBI): domain Eukaryota; kingdom Fungi; phylum Ascomycota; class Leotiomycetes; order Helotiales; family Sclerotiniaceae; genus Botrytis; species Botrytis byssoidea. Next base: position 39,635 of record NW_024065862.1, on the reverse strand, counting down.
TTACGAGAAACCTCCATCCTCGCCATACATTCTTCTCTTATATTAATGAAAAGATGGCGGATCACGAACATCAAAAACATATTTCCGATTCTGAAGAAGATTCCATAATGGAAGAGAAAGAAGAAAGAGAGGAGAAAATAGAGAAAGAGGAGATAGAGGAGAAAGAGGAGGGACTTGATCAGAGTTCTGATCATGAAAGTGTTCGTTTATATTCTTTATCTACTTTCAATCCCCTATTCGGCCAGTCCTCCAGAGTTGCACAACAGCTCTACCTGCTTCAGACTGCAACCATCCAATTTACTAACTCGAACCTTTCTGGTAGGACACCTTCGAGGATGCCAATGACGTTGAAGACATTGCCGATACTCTTACCTCCCCAGTTGAAAGGACCAGATCTTTAACGAAACGAAGATCATCATCTATTAAGAGCAATACACAAGATAGCAGTACCGATATCCCATCGGTCCCAACAGTACCACTTCCAGACACACATGGCGAAACGAATGACGAACAAATAGAATCCGATAATCCACTACCTAAATCTCCCCTTTTAACATCTCATCGCATGTCCGCTACATCCCTCCATAATGTGAATCTCGAAGACGGTGATGATTTTGGATCGCCCCCACCGCCTCCTCCCGTTTCGAAAGGTAATTAGGCCTGCCGAATATTTAACAATGTGGCAGAGCACTACTGATACACAAGATTTTAGTAGCACCAGATGAGACAAGACCTGATCAACCACCCGAATTACCTCCAAAGCCCAATACCATAACTCCAATGCAGGGCCTCTCTGGAGCCCTTCCAGATGTACCATTCTCACCGCCCCCTCCTCCCCCTCCTCCTCCCGCTCCTGCCAACCTCCCTGCGCCAACACCTGTCACCAGAAAATTAACCAGTCCATTCTCGTGGCTGTCGAGAAATACCTCGGCTCCCAAAGAGAACGTCAAGTCACCGCCATTACCTCCATCTCAGGCAACTGAGCGTAGACATACCGCTTCTTCGATAGCAACCATTAGCAGTAATTCCGAAATGATGTTAGGCAAATTGGAGGAGGGTAATGACACAGACGCCGCGAATGGAGTTAGACGACCTGCGAGGAATAGTTTGAGGGACAGATTTAAGCTTGTAAGAATGCGAGAAGAGGCCGGCATAACGGAGTTGCCTGAAGAAAAGGACGAGGCAGGCAATACAGCATTTGAGGGTCTCATCAGGCAAGGTACAAGTCTTGGTCTGGGATTTGCCGCCTCACACGACGAAAAAGACCCTTCCCCCTTGTCTCCTGGTCCGCCTACGAGTCCTAATCCAGTCAGTGTCAACCCCGCACTAGCCCCCGGTACGGCATCTGGAGTTTCTGCAGGCCCTTCTGCAATGGGTGATCCAGAAGCACCGGTCGATTGGGATTTATGGCAAAATGTTGTCTGGGAAGGGCCAGCTGCAGTAGCAAGAACCAGTGCAGAAGAACTAAATCACGCTATTGCAACTGGTATACCGCATGCTATTAGGGGAGTGGTATGGCAAGTATTGGCGGAGAGTAAGAATGAAGAGCTCGAGGTTGTCTATCGAAACTTGGTCAATCGAGGTACAGACAAGGACAAGGACAGGATGAGTACGTCTAGCGGGGCACAAAGCAACGGATCAATAAAAGAGACTGTGGTTTCATCAGCATCATCAATACATTCCGAGAAATCTACTCCCGCTACGACAATCACCAATGGAATGAGATCCCCCTCTCCCCCTAGTGAGAAGGATGTAGCCGTGTCTTTGGCTGAAAAGAAAAGGAAAGCCAAGGAGGATGCGGCGGCACTGACAAAACTCGAGAGAGCCATAAAGCGGGACTTGGGTGCTCGAACAAGTTATTCGAAATTCGCTGCAAGTGCTGGATTGCAAGATGGATTATTCGGTTTATGCAAGGCATATGCTCTTTATGATGAAGGTGTTGGCTACGCACAAGGCATGAATTTCTTAGTTATGCCTTTGCTCTTTAACGTAAGATACGAAACCCCTAATCTCTAAATATTCCCTAACATTCAATAGATGCCCGAAGAAGAAGCATTCTGTCTATTAGTACGACTTATGAATCAGTATCACCTTCGAGATCTCTTTATTCAGGATATGCCAGGTTTACATAAACATCTTTATCAGTTTGAGAGATTATTGGAAGACTTTGAACCAGCATTATATTGCCATCTCCATCGACGTCAAGTCACACCTCACCTGTATGCCACACAATGGTTTCTAACTCTTTTCGCCTATCGATTTCCATTACAACTTGTGCTTCGAATTTACGATCTCATTTTAAGCGAGGGTCTCGAGGCTATTCTCAAATTTGGAATTGTACTCATGCAAAAGAATGCAGCTCATCTACTCACCCTCAATGATATGGCTGCATTAACTACATTCCTGAAGGATCGACTCTTCGATGTTTACATTGATGCTTCTCCTTCAGCAGGATCAATTCTGGAATCTGGTTTCTTTGGAAATTCAGGAGCAAGTATCGATAAGGAAGTTTACCGAGCGGATCATATGATTCAAGACGCTTGTGCCGTCAAAATCACTCCTAAGATGCTGGAAACTTACGCACTAGAGTGGGAGGAGAAGACCAAGATAGAAAAGGATCGGGAAGCAGAATTAGAACACCTAAAATCAACAAATATCTCTCTCACACACAAAGTTCGACGATTAGAGGAAAGAGTCGAATCTCACGATACGGAACACGCAGCTTTGGCGACCGAATTGGTTCGAACTAAAGTCGAAAATCAAGAGATTCATGAAGAAGCCGAAGCTCTTAAAGAACAAGTTAAAGAACTGAAAAATGTAATTGATAAGCTACCGGACGAAATTGAAGCGAAACTACAGAGTGAGATGGATAGATTGATGAAGAGAAATCAAGAAGTTCATGAAGAAAATCAAAAATTGGAGGATGAAATGAATGAAATGGAACAAAACTTGGTGGAAACAAAAATGAAATATGCCGAGGTAAGTTATTGCCCCTTGTGATGATTGATGGATGAAGTACTAACAAGGAAATAGATGAATGCGGCTCATGAAGCTCTAACTCGTAAATGGACGGATTTGAGGAAAGCTTTGGGCGATTAATATCGTTATTGAGAGATATCCTAAATTATTACGACTTGTACAGTTCTTCTCAGTTGATACCGATACCTTTGAATTATTTTTGGGGTGAGGGGCGTAAATGCCTATATTGGGGAAAGAAAGAACAATGCTCTCTCTCTCATTTGGAAGCTTGCTGGATTTCTTGCTAGATGGAGTGGAGTGGATTGGGAATAAATCAGATTATACAAGTGTACTGCTGCATTGGTACACGAATGGTATAGGATTTGGCGTGGATCGTAAAAGTACCGGAGAGATACTTTGGGTGCTTGTTTGCTTGTTTCTTTATTTTTTGTTTCGTTTTAGCGAGATGTTAGGAGGAAGAGAAATTAAGGACGGGTATGGATGGGGAAATGGAAGAGGAAAGGGATAAGAGTAAAGGAGAGGTGAGGGGAAGAAAGAAGGGGAAGAAATAAAAATTAAGAATAAATGATCAATGATATCCCTATTTTTGTGTGTGTGTGTCTATGGATTTGGCTTTGACTTGACTTTGGTTTTGGTTGCAAGTATGCTTGCGGAATTAGAGTGAAGTGAAGTGAAGTGAAGTAAAGGGCTTTTTGACTGGGTTATTTAGGTGGCTAGCAAGCAAGCGAGGTTTTGATTATATGAAGTTTTGGCTGGTTTTTTTTTTTTTTTTTTTTGAGCTGTGTAGAACTGAACTTGCCTGACTGGCCTGTAGATGATGAATGGGTATGAATATGGGATAGATGGATAGATAGACAGATAGATAGATATAGATTTTTTTTCTTTTGAGGTATCATATCAGGTCCTGGGGTGGGGTGCGGGAGATTGGATGGGTAGGTGTCTGTGGGGGGCAGGGGGTGTAGTAGTTCTGTGTGGGTATCAAGAGGAGAAGGGAGGGGGGATGAGGGAGGGGGGATGAGGGAGGGGGAAAGAAGGGAGGGGGGAGAGGGAAAGAGGGAGGGGTGAAAGGTAATGGAAGGAAAAGAGGAGGGGGGAAAGGAAATGGAAAGGAGGGAGGAATTAGAATGGAGTGCAGTGTTGGGATTTGAATTTGGATATTGAGATTTAGTGGTTGGAGGTTTAGCGATTGGAGATATTGGTTTATTTACTTGTTTGTCTGGCTGGGTAAGTAAATAAGTAAGTAAGTAGGTAGGTAGGTAAGTAGGTGGGTATTCAAAAGTTTGTGATATTGGATGAGGATTGGTGATAGTGATTTGTGTGGTGGTTTCTAGGATCGAGGTTAGGGGATTGAGATTTAAGATTTTGAGATTTCGAATGGGGGGGGATGAGGGGAGAAGAGAGGAGGGGAGGAGGGGAGAGGGGAGGAGAGAGGTATAAAAATGAGAGGAGGAAAGAAGAAAGAGCAGGAAGAAAGGGGGCTGGAAGAAGAGGAGAGGGAACGAGAGATAAGTTTATACAGACTACAACGAAGCTGGAGAGATAGACGGGTTTATTCTATATTCTATTCCGAAACCTATGATGCGGTGTGGTGTAGTATGTTATGTAAAATAAGGTAAGATATAGTATGGTATAGTTTAGTAAGAGGCAAGAGCTGGGAGTAGCGAGTAGTAAATAGCGAATGATTATCCGTCCAGAGATACAGAAATAACTCTGCTAGAACTAGAGATCGATATTTCTATGTGTGTAAACGTGTTTAGAGGTATGGAAAACATCGATTCGATATGATTAGCTCTTAATTATGATATATATATAATATTACAGTTACCTAGTATTATCACTCCAAATCTGCAGTTCAAACTCTTCTTCTCTTCTCTTCTCTTCTCTTCTCTTTTTCGCGTCTATCTATTTTTCCACTATTCTTTTCCTCCCTATCCGCTTCGCTTCGATTACACATATATATATCGTTGATTTAAATCGTTATTTCTATTCTTACATCTTATATATAAATACGATTTAAATTGAGAGAGAAAAAAAGCCATAAGAGAAAGAGAAAGAGAAAGAGAAAGAGAGTCTCCACTACATAAACTGAAATCGAAATTGAATATAACAAACGCCATTACTCATTGTCGTTTTTAGAAATATAGGTATCATAGAATATAAGTGTTAAATAGGACGGGATTCTATCATACACGATTCAAAGAGTAGATCTTTGTCACTATGGTTTGTTTTCACTTGTTCGTTTAGGTACTGTTATTCGACTAGATGGTGGATATATATAAAGATGTAATGTATATATAATCGGTATACCATTGACTAGGTAGGTAGGTAGGTAAAGATAGATATACCGAATCGATTGAGAATTTTCTATTACTATTATAGATTTTTATATAGGATCGCATGCAGATTGGTTTGTAGATAAGTATAAGAGAGTACCTTGAGATTGGGATTAAGATCAAGGACAATTCCAATGTGTGAATTATTTCGAACGTTCTATGTATTTCATCCTATGATATTCAGACTATGAGACTCGCCGGATTTCCAGACGGCACCGGAAGTGTTGAGATGTTCGATTCCCCATGAACCTGCTTTGAGAAGGCTCAGCTCTAGTCATAAGTCATAAGTCACAGCAAATCCAAAGATTTCTCCAAGGGTGAAACAAATAGCTGCGATGAAATTAATTCAATTTTTCATTAAGTAGCTACCATAATACTACAATCAACAATTGATCAAATGTACCAGATATTTCTAGCTGTATAGATAACAAAAGCATAGGGTATAATCATCCTCTTCTTTCTTTCTCTATTCTCCTCTCATAATTCTAACATTCATTCAAACAAACCCCCATTCCCTCCTAACACCTTCCCACTCTCCAGCCCCTACAATCTCTACTTCCTTCCCTCTTCCTGCCCCCTTCCCTTCCAAATCCTTCCACCTCAGATCTACCTTCGCAGCCACATTTCTCTCCCCATCCCTCTTCAACCCCTTTCTTCTTGTCCCAACTCCTCTTCCTACGTTCCCCTCCCTCTTCCCCAAAGTTCTCCCTTTCTTAACAACTTCCTCCTTCCAAGCTCTCCAGTCCTCATACTCCTCTCTCTGTCTCGCAACCCAGTATCCCGGTGTACTCTTTGCCGGTCTCCACTTGCCTCTATCCGCTTTTATGGCACCCAAATCATAAATTCTCGAATTCTCCCCTGTAGCCAGCGTCAAGAGCTCGCTTAGCACATCTTGACCTTCTGCTATGACCAATGCTTTCCTCTGTTCCTCAACTGATTTAGATTTAATCAACGGTTCATCCAACCAAGACATATTTTCGCGTTCCGAAAGTTTAACCCGACGGTTATCTTCACGGAGGTAGCGAACTGCAGCTTGCAAACTAGCAATTTCGGTCTTGAGCGCATCCATTTCTCTGGCAGTAGCAACAGCGCGTTCCTGGCCTGCTTTAGAACCAGATACGACTTCACCCAAAGCTTTACTTTCATCCGCAATTTTCTTCCACTTTTCGCGATCAGCTTCCATAGTTGATAATTCTTTGTTCTGAAGTTCGATAGCTTCAGCAAGTTCTGCTTCACGATGCTTGGCAACTTCGATTTTGCGCTCGAGCTCATTAATACGCTCATTCTTCTTGGTAGCATCTCTCATGCGACTCTCTAGAAGTTCTATCTTAACGGATGATTCTTCGAGAGTTTGATCACGTAAAGCGATAAGACGGAGACGTTCATGATTGTCTTCTTTGAGACGACGGAGTTCTTCTTGGGTGTCAACGGTTACGGTCTTGGAAGATTTCAATTCTTGAGATCTGAGAGTCCAAGGGGCTGTTGCAAGCTCAAATTCGACGGTTTTGTCGAGATCGGATGTCAAAGTTAAGAGATCGATTAGTTGGTTGTTGAGAAGTTTGAGCTTATTTGAGTAGGTAGAAAATAAGTCGGATTCATCAGTTGAAAGTATGTTTGAAGTGGTCTGGTAGATGGTACTTTGAACTTCTACATATGTGTATGGCTCGGCTCTACCTTCTTCGTGTAATACCGTGAACAGGTCGTTTCCTAAATGACGTGTGTATTCTGTAAGTTTTTGAGTTGCCAATTCGCATTGCTCAAACGATTCAATAGTGTCAGGCATAAGTGATAATGATCGAGCTTTCATGTCTTCAATTTCTCTGACTGCTTTTCCAACAATGACCTTTGCACTGCGCGTCTGGGTAATGACTGCCTCCGTCTTCTTGGAGAAATGTTCAAAAAGCTCATCATCTTCGTCTTGACTGGGTATGATGGTTTGAACCATGGTTCTCGTAGATGAGATTGCAGCAGCAGCATTTTCCAGCTGGCTTTGCATGACAAGAGTACGCATATGAACCTCGTCAGCATAATTAGCAAGACTATCTCCAAGATGAACCTCGGCCAGATGAGACATGAGAGCAATAGTACGTTGCAATTCGCTAGAACATTGCTTTTCCTTCAACTCGTCTCTTCTTAAGCCGTCTATCCATCCATTAAGTGCTCTCTCAACAGGTTCAAGTTCATATAATGCGCCCTCGTATTTGCCAAATTCCTCTATTGAGCAGTGACTGATGGCATTGACGAAACGGTTACACATGGCACCAACCCATACGAGTTTGTCAAGAACATCACAGCCAGCAAAGATGTCGTCCTCATGGCCAGTAGGTGGCTGTCCATTAACCCTCTCTTTAACAAATCCATGCAAAAGATTTGCTTTGAAAGCCACACGTCGGAATCTTAGCAGTGCCAAAACTGAATCTCTTTCTGAATTGAACTGATCTGGTAAGAATAGTTGAACGATGGACAAATGTTCCGATGCTTCTTGAGCATCCAAGCGACGTAGTTCCAAGTCGATTGTCTTGACTTGTGTTTTGGCAGCAGAAACTTGGAGCTTCATATTTAAGTCTTGCATTGCACGTGTTCGGCTGTTCAATTGTTCCGATTCTGTTTCCGTGACGGCATGTGATGCTCTGATATCTTCCAAGTCGCTTTGTAGACTGGTAACTAGCTCACGGAATTTTGATAAAGTGTATTCCATATCATCCAAGGTCTCATCTTGTTGCGCTGCTCGTCTTGCTTGCTCATTAATAATGCTTTCCTTGAAGTCGATTTCTTCCTGCATCTCCTTCTCGGTTTCGACGTGATTAATCTCGAGTTCATCGTTAAGTTCTTTTAAGCTCTCGAGGTCCTCAATTGTAACTTTGAGTTCCTCAATTTGCTCACTCATACTCATGTTTCGATCGGTAAGTTCCTCAATCATGTCTTCGGCACCTAGAGCGTTATCGAGTTGCTGGCGGAGATCTTCAATAATTGCTTCTGACTGAGCAAGTTTTCCCTTCACCACATCATAATGCTCCTTAACACTGCCGAGCTCTTGAACATCTTCTTGTAGACTCTTAATTTCGTCTTTAAGCTCGGCCTCAGCTTGTTGTGTCAGATCCCGAAGCCTCAGAAGGGCTTCCGTTAATCGTTCATTCTTTCTCTCCAGTTGCAGATAACTTTGACTAGTCTTCTCTTCTGCACTCATTTCGCCTCCTAATTCTGTATTCTCTTCTCGCAATACCTCGACCTCCAATTCCAACTCTTCAGTCTTTTGTTTTAAGGCATCCAATTCAGTCCTGAGCACTTCGGCTGTTTCTTCTGCCATTTCCCTATCCAGTGTTGCCATTTCAAGTATCGATTCATGTTCGGCCTGCATACCTTCCACTTCCTCAAATCTAGCAGCAAACTCTTTCAATTGTTTTCTCAAGTCCGTTATTTCTTGTTGCTGAGGTTGATATTTCGTCTGTAACTTCTGTATAATTGCCTCGAATTTCTCCTTTTCAGCCTGAACATTTTCCAAACCTTTCAGCTTCTCCCTATCCTCCATTCGCTTCTTCTCCATCACTCTTAGCTTTGTTTTCAGGTCTTCAATCTCTCTGCTAGCCGCTGTACTCGTTGCAACACGCTGTCCAGCTGGTGATCCTGCTGGCGAAGCTTCTCGTCCAGTCCTAGTAAAGACGGGACTTGAAGCTTGCGGAGACAACTGATCCGTTTCACTCCTGATTGAGGGTGATAGCAGTCTATCTTCATCAACCGTATCATGAGTACCATCACTGACTTGACTAGACCCTGATGGTGCGCGGTCCGGAGCAGGTCGAAGTGTACGTTTAGGGGCCAAAGAGGTGGGACGAGAAGCAGTTGTCCTTGTCGCAGGTCCCCCAACCCTATTCGCTACACCGCTACCTCCAGCTAAAGGTTTTCCTCGTCCTCCAGGTGGAGGTGGCGGGCCCATTGATGTTCGACTTACAGATGATGGCCGAGGTCTTATAACGCCGGCAGAGGGCGCACGAGAATTCGCAGGTGTTCCGGTTCGGGAGGTTGAGGCAACTGAAGTACCTGCGGAGTATAGTTGCTTGGTAGGAGATTTTGTGGGAGACTAGATTTAGGATTAGAATATGTATGGCACCATATGAACGTATACATACACGAAGGCCTGAAGGGCCAGAGGGATGTCTTCCCATGGGGCTTGGGCTTGGAGCATTCATGCTTTTCCTCTTTATACCATTATCTGGCACAGAATTTGTTCTTCGTGCCGCCGGGGCAGCAACGCTGCTTGGTCGACCAGGTTTCTTTGCAGGCGTAGGTGCTTTTGGAGGTGGTGCAGGTCGATCGATAATAGCAATAGTAGAGGGGCGAACAAACATTCCTTTGCCCATCTCGCACTGAAAGTATCGCCTTCCCAAGACACTGCCATCATTTTTGCCTCCTCCATCTTCCAATTCAACTCCGACCCAGTCCCCTGAAGCAAATATTGGATCCGTCCCTATCCATAGAATAGTTGCTATAGCACCATTTCCAAGCTCCACCGTTTGGCCAATTTCGAGTTCGGCCATGATGTGCGAATCATCTGAGAAGTATTGAAAGTGTGGTTGGATAGTATGTGTCCAGAGAAGCTGTCGGATTTATGGTTGCTAAGTAAATAATCTAATTATTGACAAGCAATTATCGTTGTCGCGTTCGCGTTGAGACAGAATGTGGTTACGTAATCACGAAGTTGTCCGTGCTGTTGGTAGATAGGTGTTGTTGGTGTGATACTTGAGTGAAAGAATTCATGATATGCAAGTCAATAATTCATTCACTTTGATAATAAATATCTTCATTTTGGCAAATACCAACTGTAGGTCAACGTTTTTCATTCAGTCTTTTTAAAAACATATTTCAAAGTGACCACATAATATGTGCATCCCCGCTCACCCCCTTAATCAAGCCCCTTCCCGAATGCAAATGTTTACAATAACACATGTGGTTTATTTGCATTGTGGAAACAGGAATTGATAAAACTTCTTGAAAATCAAAGACTATGGTATTGTTTCATAAAATCCTGTCTCGTATAAAATTGTAAAAGAAAATAATCATATTCTACCCTCCGCACTTACACATTTTACCACACTACTCCGACTACAAAAACATGATAGCAGCACCCACAACAGCGGCGACTGCGCCTCCCAGACTCTCTCCTCCAATCCTCTTCTCGCTTCCTGATGTGCCCGTAGCGGCACTGGGGGCTGTAGTTGTCGCCGTAATACCACTGGTGAATGGCGCGACTGCCGCACTGGTTGCGCCCTCAAAAGCAACAGGTTGCGAAGTCGCAGTAGGATTTGTAACAGCAGTTGTGTTAGAGGGATTTAGAACGTTGTCAATGATGTGCATGACTCCGTTAGAAACAATGATATCGGCGCCGATGACTTCGGCGCTGTTAGCGAAGATTTTGGAGTCTTCTGAGGTGACGGTGAGGGATTGACCCATGAGCGATGGGAAAGATTCGTTGGCTAGCCCGGTAGAGAGGAGAGAGGAGTAACCGACCTATGAATGTGTTAGTTAGGAATTAAGTAATTGCGAGATTAAGGGAGGAACATACAGTGCCGTTAAGAACGTGGTATTCGAGGATTTGACTGAGTTGCGTTGTAGGTAGAGCAGCAGCTGTGTTCCCAATTTTCTCAAAAGCTTCATTAGAAGGAGCGAAGATAGTGACATCCTTGAGGGAGTCGACTGGTGCTACGAGGGAAGTAGTTGTGAGGGCACCTGCAAGAGACAACAGATTTGAGTCGATAGCTGACATGGATGGCGAAATAGGAATGGTAAGGACTGTATCGACGATGTGCATCACGCCCCCATTGAACATGATATCCTAATTCATGTTAGATCTGTTTTTGCAACAATTTCAAAGGACGAAAAGAATTGATCAATTGCTTACAGTCTGTGTTGTAGTACTTTTCTCTTTTAATCCAGCGGTAACAACAGCATTTGAGCCAACTAGAGCAACCTGTACTACCTGTCCACCTGTGACTTGGGTGTAGCTTTCATTTTTTAGAAGCGTTGGAATAAACTTTGCGTCCTTGGAGAACATGCTGGCCGGAAATGTACCATTCAAAACATGGTATTGAAGAACAGCAGCAACAACGTCGCTTTGGCCAGCTGCGGCCTTATTTGCAGGCGTGGCAAGGAATTTCGTGAACGCCGCATTATTTGGTGCCAGGACTGTAATTCCAGAGGAAGTGTTGGAGGAGAGTGCGCTTACGAGTGCGGGCTGTTGTCCGAGAAGCACTGCGAATGTTAATATAGTGATGTTAGAGGAATACTATACAACTCACTGGAAAGAGTAGATAGAGTTTCGTTGTTAGCTGCGATCGCTTGGGATAACGTCATCCCAGAAGTATTAGCAGCAGCGACCGAGGCAGTATTATTTGTCGCTGGGGCATCAGTGATCGATGCAGTAACGCTTGAGGCAAGGAGTGCCAGCGAGAGGATTGATGGTGTATACATTATTCTGAAAGAGATTGGTAATAGAATCAACTATTACTCCACTATATTTTGCTCTGCAAATATTAAAAGGAACGATGAAGACTGGATAATTATCAAAATCACCGAGCAAAGAAACAACAAGAGTGACGGAAAGGAGAGATATAAAGGATAGTAGAGGAAGATCCCTTTTGAGAGCAAAGCGGAATTGGAAACGCTCCGCAAAGAAAGAGTGCACTTCCAAGCACATCTTCCCGACTAAAAGTCTTGAACTATAAGTTTTTTATGCCGGAAAATCACATATGTGGTAGATTTGAACATAGGGAAAGCAGCACAGACACGAATTGAGTGTGACAACTAATTGCGGTAACAGGGTTAAATGTTTGAAGCACAATTGCAAAACCCTAGAACCTCCACAAAAGAGGGTTGGCAATTGTTGGTAACAATCTCTAATAGAGAAACACACACTAGAAAGCTTGAATTATAGTATAAGGTTAAGAAATAAGGTCAATTGATAGATGGAGGATGTATGAAACGAGCTGTGGTCAGATCTCGAATGCGGGGTATGATTGGTCGCATGAAATGTCAAAGCCCCTCAAACACGAAGAGAAACCATTGAAACGAACAGCATTGGGCTCTGGTCAAGGATCTTATTCAATACTTGTATGCTGCTTGAAGAAAGGCCGTCAAGAGGTATCTGAAGAGCAGATCATATGGAAATGATCAGGAGCCACCATCAGTTTATGTAGAGTTTTTCGAGTACGAGGAGTGAGAGTTTAATCCATCCTAGTCGACTTCCAAGATGCACTTGTTGTGAGCTCATTTTGGAGAACAGTGAAATGGCCGAGGAATAAAGCTGACACCAAGATGCGTTTATGATATTGGGCTGAGCACTTGTCTCATGACAAAAGACTGAGACATACCAAGAACATTGAGTCTTGGAATCCGCATGTTTGCGAATTATTTAGGTCAAGTGAATGTGGCAATGTAGAGACGGCAAGTGACCTATAAATAAGATTGAAAATTAAAAAGAGATTTGGTAGGATGATTCATAACATTATTGGTATTCGCCTAACAAGCCAAACAGTATTATGTGCTCTATAGTGTACTTCGGATTGATCTTCAGTTCATTCCAAAACTCACTGAAAATGATCATGGTGATTTGTATGAGCCCTAGGATTTCCATCCCTGGGAAATACAGCCATACCATCAAATTCCCATCGTCCTGGGAGATTCCTTCATCAAAATCTCAAGACCATTAACCAGTGAGTTCCTTGATGAAAGCTCCTGGGGTAGGAAAGAGAACATTTCTCTTCTTCTTGTACTTGTCTCCGAAATCAACACGGTATTGCTTTTCCTTCTTGACGGCCCATTGCTGCATCTGTGCTGTCCCAACAATCGCGAAGATGACCGTACTCAAACTCTTAGTCACTAAGATCATACCAATCCACGCGAGCGTCTCGAAAAAATAATTGGGACATGTTACCATGGAGAATCCGTAACCCTGGGGAATTCCACGTTCAGTCCCTCCCGGAGAGCGAAGGTTGGAGAGAGTAAGATGAGTCTTGAGATTAGAAAGCTCGCCAAAGAGGTATAGAGCCACGCCAGCCATATTCAGAGAGTCGATTGTCGAGGATGAGAGGGCAGTGTACGATGAGGGGGCATATATAAAGTAGGCGATGTAGAGACCGCTAAGAAGCCAATAGTGAGCGCAATTTTTGAAGATGTTTCTAGCTGGCATTGTAGACAGGGAGAAACGGTGAACGAAGACGGTCTCATATTCGCGTTTAAGAAAATGAAGAACTATGAGCGACATAGAGAGCAGCTGAGAGCTCGAGAGGGGGGCAATGGAGGTAGTAGGATGAGAGTAAATATAAGGGCGGAGGAGGGGAAATCCAAGATGGATTAAGATGGGACCGAGGTATTCGATTATGTAGACGGTACGCCAGCCTAATTGAGGACCTATAATAGATTGTAATGTAAGTTTTGATGCTTAGATTCGAGTGATGGGTTGCAAAGTATATACCCAGGTCCTTGATCAAGATTTCCTTTCCAATGATCACTTCTTTATGTTGAGAAATGAAAGCTTTCCGATCTTTCAAAATCTTCTTCTGTTCCGGATCGAAAATACCAAATCTATTGGGGTCCCAACCGCCGGCTTGCTTAGCCAATCTATCTTTGACATCTTGAACCGTGGTCGTTTCGTCGATATCAATCGAGGTGGGGAGACGTTTGATGGGGGTTTTGGGAGCTTTGAAGATTAGCTTCAAGAATGTTCAATGGCAGCAGATTGAGCAACTTACAGCGATTTGTAACCTTCAGTGTGACTGCCATTTTGGAAGAATTGACAATGTATGATCTGAAGGGATTGATCAAGATTGTTGAAGATTTAAGAAAACAGCGCTGAGCTCGAGGGAAGTAATAAGTGAACGGGGTGAACTTGCTTGTTGGCTGGCGATCTTCAAAATTATTTGACTTTTGACTATTGACCAGGCCAATTGGGCCAGGCACGGAATATCCGCCACCAATTCACCGATCATGATGATGATCATCGTAGGGAAATCCAACGTACCCTGCCAACTGTACGGTCTAGGCCCAATCAAAACGATACTTTGGCAGTACTCAGTACTCATCTGTTCGAGATACTTTGAAGTCTAATTAAACTCATCGAAGCAAAATTAGAGACCAACTCCCTAGTACATCTCTATAGATCTATCTAGAAAGGATCTAGAAAGGTATAGACATCAAAATCAAGCTATGGGAAAGCGGTGAATGTAGATCGTTCATCACGTGATATGATAGACTCAAAGTTTGGCTTAGTATGTTTCATTCCAGTCTCTCTCCAGCTCTCTCCTCCTTTTTGTTGACTCTCACTTGTTCTCATTGTAAATATAAATCTCCATTTCAATTCGTTTTCCCCTCATATAACCCTCCCACTTCAATTGGATGGGTATATCATACCGAGTGGTGCAATTGGTTGATAAATCATGAGCTCAATCAAATACAACTTTACCTTGCATTGCAGCCCTCCACAATCCTTGCTCTGCAAGCTATCTTCTCCTCACTGCTCTGCGACTCTGTGAGAAGACAAATTCGGATGTTTTGAGCTTCAACAGCCCCTGAAAAGAGGAGATTGAGGGGTTGAGCTGCTGCGCAGTAGCCAATGCTTTTTCACCCACGAAGTACTCAAGTGGGACTTCTTCGCGTCCCTGGAGCTTCATTTTCAGCAGCATCAAAATTACACAAACGCACACATCCTGCAAAGTAAAGCAAACAGTGTATTCGTTGTAGGGTTCTATGCCATTGGCGAAATCCTCTCACTTCCCCAGATATCGGCTTGCGGGGTCGGGTACAATGTTGTGCTCTTAATAAACCAATCAATTGTTGGAGTAGGTTTGAAACATTTTAATTTCGTCTACCTTGTGTCATTGATTTCCGTGTATGAGTCAAGCAAAGCACAAACCTGAGAGATCATTCGATTTTGAGATTCGAATCGAGCTTTCGGAGAATGTTGTAAAGCCTTTTGTTTGACCACAAATCTCGATTTAGAGATTCAATAATAATATCACATCCATACATTGAACATTTAGGATAATATCGAGTAGCGTGGCGACTTAATGATACATCAAGTGCAAGCCTTTCCTATCAAGTGGCGCGCCATGTCCAAATCTGCGACTTTGCATACATTCAGGTCTCACCTCAATCTGAAGACTGTCAACGCATTGTCCAATGAATTACTCATATTTCAGCCTCTGAGAAGCTCTGATGTAACCCTTCAATTTGATATTCACAGGTTTTAATTGGATTGCAACGAAGGGGTTATAAATTCCACTTTCTCTTCAAGACTGCTACAACACTGCAGGAGCTATCAAATCGAGGGGAGAGCTTCCCTTTCCCCTCCCTCAATTGCTTACCAGGTAGCTCAGCTTCCAACCTCTTTCTTTTAGTCCCTCTTACATCACTTCCCCTTTTACTTTTATTCTCAAACAAAGCTATCTATAACCTGCCCCTCTTCTCTCGCTCAAGAGTACAAATCATATAGATACTCTGGTGGCACTTTGATTCAACTCATACATCCAGCTCATACGTCGCTCTCTCCTCTTCTACCGCAACTGATAATCGACTGTTCCTAGGTAAGCCAAAAGCAACATGATGCACTTTAGCTTCTTCCTATATTGTTGTCTACATTCGTCGTATCTTGAGACGAAACTAACGCTTCAGTAAAGGCTAATCGCAATGATGAGACGCCTTTCGAGTGTCTTTAAAATTAAAGACAAGGAAACTAATAAATCTTCACCTACGTCTGCCGAAAATGGAGCAACCTCATCAGGCGGCCCAGCGCGTCGTTTGACTTTAGGTGTGACTAAAAAGTCTACCGGTGGCACTGCAAGCTCCAATCCTCAGGTATTTGAAGGTCCCGATCATAGTGTAAAACGCGCTGGTATCGTAGGAACTCTCGAGTCACTCGGAAAAGTTATCAGTACGGCCAATCGTCCTTTGAATACCGAAACGGGAGATGGCTCATACGATACAAAACAAGAGCAGTCGGGTTTATGGGAGGATCTCAAAGCATTGCGAATTAAGGATCTAGAGACATTGCAGATGACTATAAAGCAAGAACTAGGATCCTCAAATCTGGCCGATGACAAGACCATGTTAATGGAGAAGCTTATTCAGGTAAGTCTGACCCTTGACTTTCGACATGCAAAAACTAAAATCAAACAGTTGGTTGCAAACCTTCCTGGAACTTCCAAGACTCGAGTTAAGCTTACGGAAGTACTTGTTGATGAGCTGTGGGGATCCTTGGAACATCCACCAGCTTCAATGCTTGGTGACAAGTATAATTATCGACAAGCTGATGGCTCGTGAGCATTCCACCAGAATCATCCGGGATATTTCTCCAACTAATCCTTATCCAAAGATATAATAACATCAAGTTTCCCGATATCGGAAAAGCAGGCACAGCGTACGCTCGAAGTGTAACTCCAAAAATCATTCAACCAAACCCAAAGCCAGATCCAGGGCTCATATTCGACACAATTATGAGTCGAGAAAATGGTGGATTCAAGCCCCACCCGAACAATGTTTCCAGTATGCTTTACTATATCGCAAGCATTATCATTCATGACTGCTTCCGCACCTCACACGAAGATTTCAACATTTCAATGACCTCCTCTTATTTAGATCTTTCTCCTCTGTACGGGAGTAATCAGGATGAACAAGATAACATGCGAACACTAAAGAATGGAGAGCTGAAGCCGGATTGTTTCGCAGAGAAGAGATTATTAGGTTTTCCTCCTGGAGTTGGGTGCATTCTTATTGTAGGTTGCTTATATGAATCTTAGACCGGTAACTAAAGTGTGATAGATGTTCAATCGTTTCCACAACCATGTAGTGAAACAATTGGCAGCAATAAACGAGAATGGACGCTTTACACCCCCCAAGGACAATCTACCAGACGACAAGAAGCAAGCAGCCTGGAAAAAGTACGACAATGATCTCTTTCAAACCGGACGGCTTATTACCTGCGGTCTCTACATTAACATTATTCTACTCGATTATCTCCGCACAATTGTCGGTCTGAATCGGGTCAATTCTACCTGGTAAGAGTTGTTTTAATTGAGGAAAGAAATGTGTATAGCTAAAATTCAATAGGACTCTTGATCCTCGGATCGAAATGGAAAGAAATAGCAAGCCCGGAACTGCCGCTGGAGTCGGGAATCAATGTGCCGCCGAATTCAATCTGTAAGCCTTCCAATTAATTGCCTTCTCATAATTAAAGCTCATTGTATATAGCGTGTACCGATGGCATTCCTGTATCAGTCAACGTGATGAGAAATGGTCAGAAGATCTGTACATGAAAATATTTGGGAAGAGCTACAAGGAAGTCACTATGCAGGAGCTTCTTATTGGTTTGGGTAAGCTCGAAGCAATGACACCAGAAGATCCGCTACAACGAGACTTCGCTGGTATGAAGAGAGGTACTGACGGAAAACTCAATGATGATGATCTTGTTAAAGAATTGACCGCCAGTATCGAAGACTTGGCTGGGTCATCAGGAGCAAATAACGTTCCTGCAGTCCTTCGTGCTGTTGAAATCCTTGGAATGGAACAAGCTCGTGCATGGAAGTGCGCAACACTAAATGAATTCCGCAAACACTTCGGCCTCATACCACATGAAAAGTTCTCAGACATCAATTCAAATCCAGCTGTCTATGAGAAATTGAAGGTGCTGTTCGATGAGCCTGATTTGGTGGAACTTTATGCTGGATTAGTTTGTGAAGATGCCAAAGAGCCTATGGATCCAGGTGTTGGTATTGGACCGACCTATACAATCAGTCGTAGCATTCTTTCTGATGCAGTTACATTGGTTCGTGGTGACAGATTTTACACCACCGACTATCATCCAGCAAACCTTACGAATTGGGGCGTTACTGAAGTCAACTATGATTTGAACGTCAATCAAGGTTGCGTTTTCTATAAGTTGTTCATCCGCGCTTTTCCAAATCATTTCTCTTATAACAGCGTATATGCTCACTATCCCCTTACGATACCGTCTGAAAATAAAAAGATTATGGAAAAACTTGGTCGTGCAGATGACTACAGTTGGGACAAACCGGTCAAGGTTCCAGAACGAAAGAATATCGTCACCTATGATGGAGTCAAGAGTGTTCTCACCAACGCGGAAGTATTTGGAGTTGATAATTGGCGCAGAGGTTTTTCTTACCTCATGGGAAAACCAGGTATGTAAACTCGTTGCGAAACTGTACACTCAATATTGATGTAAGTTTAGGTGCCAATTTCATGTTATCTGGCGATGGCGACTTCTTTGCCGAACGTCGCAATCAAATGAAGGAATGTCTTTACCAAGAGAAATGGCACGAGAGTGTCAAGAACTATTACGAAAGTATTGTTCCAAAGCTTCTCAAGAGATGGTCCTACAATATTGGTGGCACGACCAGCCAGGTTGATGTTATTCGCGATATTGACAATTCCGGTGAGGATTTTGTCGGTTTGCCCCTTTTTGTTTTTGACTAATACTGCCTAGCTCATGTTCACTTTGCCGCCAACGTTTTTCACCTACCACTCAAGAGTGAAGATAATCCCAAAGGTGTATATACCGAGCATGAATTGTACATGGTGTTGGCTGTTATCTTCATCGTAATCTTCTTTGGTGACGTCGACCCAGCCAAAACCTTTGCACTACGTGCTGCTGGTCTTCCAATCACACAAGATCTTGGTCAACTAGTCGAGCAAAATGTGAACTTTATTTCGAAGACTAGTCTTGTATCAGGTATCGTTGATACTTTCATGGAAGAAAATAACGCACTTAAAGATTATGGTGTGCACATGGTACGCCATTTGTTGAAGACTGGCTTGGGTGTTCATGAGACTGTGTCAGTGTATCCTTCAATCCTTCACTATTTTTACTAATGTTCCTAGTTGGTCACAAATTTTGCCCACAGCAGGAGCAATGGTAGCGAATCAAGCACAAGTTTTTGGTCAAGTCCTTGACTTTTATCTTGGTGATGGCAGAGAACATCTTCCAGAGATTAACCGTCTTGCAAAGCTCAACACAGCAGAGGCAGACGATATCCTTTTGCATTACTTGTTAGAAGGAATTAGTAAGCTATGTCTGTCTAATCTGTTTATGCCCCGTGTTAACAACATATAGGAATGTACGGCACATTCGGTGCTTACCGCACATGTCATCGAAACATTACTGTCAACGATGGATCTCGCAAAGTCGATTGCAAGCCTGGCGATTCAGTCTTCGTCAGTTTCGTATGCCTCTCTCCCTGTGATCTCATGAAGATAAACTAACAAACCCTCAGGTTTCACTGGCTCAAGACCCTAAAATCTACCCCGAACCAAAGAAAGTTCGTCTAGATCGTCCAGTCGATTCTTACCTCGTCTATGGTGTCGGTTCGCACGCTTGTCTCGGCGCCGAAGCTTCACGTGTAGCTCTTACAGCGATGCTCAAATGTATTGGCCGACTTGACAATCTGAGACGAGCATCTGGCCCTCAGGGAGAAATGAAGAAGATCCCAAGAGAGGGTGGATTCTATGTTTATATGGATAAGATGATGGGATCCGAATTCCCCTTTCCGACTACAATGAAGATCTGTTGGGATGGAGGGTTGAATGAACCGGCACCGGTGGTGAATAAGGGAAAAGGAAAGAGGAATGGCGCATGACCAGCCGGGGCTAATGCTGCTGATTCGGAAGATTGGAATTGTTGGTAATGATTTGCATGGAAAAGAATGATGGGTCGCATTGAATTTGAATGGGTGAAGAGGGACCTGGACATGGATCTCCGGGGAATAATTTATCTTTCGCTTATTGGTCTAATGCGTTGGATTTGGATTTGTGATAATTTGAAGGTTGAGGTGGCGAGGTGCAATGTTCCGCTTTCTATTTTCCTTGTGCGTTGTTTGATACCTTGCTATTTGGTGTTAATCCATTGAAATTTGGTGGAAGTAGCTAACTTGAGGGATTTTGGCTAACAATAATATCTTGCATTTTGACTTCCAGCGACTTCTTCGTTTACTGATTGGTGACGATTGAATGTTTAATGTCTCGTGTGTAGATTCGGTATTTGGAACCTGGGACGATATGAGAAGGGTTTGAGAGATTTATTCTGATTGAGTCTATATGCACATAATATAAGGACGAAGTGCATACGTCTGGTTGATTCTTAGGATTTTTACTTCGATATAGACCCAACTGTCAGAGTAGTACAGATATTTGCGTGCCTTGGAGGAAAAGTTATGTTGCGTATAGGAGATTTATTATATTATATTGTATATATGGATACGCTAGTAGCACAGGACTATGCTAGTATTGAACCTAGCGCCGTTTTTAGCAATGAAACACTTCTTCGTACAAGTCATAGGTCATTTAGTGTCGTCTCTATGTCTAGATCGTGTGCATTGTGTGCATTTGTCTTATTGGTTCGGATGATAGATGGGATGTATTTTTCAGGCTCTGCGACAATTAGACTGACAGTAGGGATGTGTACGGTTTAGTCTTTCTGTTTTTATATAGTACAGAGAATTTAGTTTCACTTTGTTTGATGATATGTGTGGTAGCGACAAATGTTTCCTCACTTTATTGTGTAGGTATTCCATTATGATATACGGGGGTAATATAGAATGGAGATCCAATACTAGAGCGATAGAGAGTGAAATCTGGTTTTGGTGAGATGGTAACAGTCAGGTTGTTATAGAGATTGAGTCACGAAGTGGAACTTTCGTGAGAGATTGAAATGCGATGGTATTCAGCCGTATATTTTATAACCATGTTCAAGACAAATAGAATATGACCTCGTCATCGTCATCAAGCTGTCGTCGTGACTCATTGCCTCATTGTCTCATAAGTGATCAACCCATTCCCAGCGAAACATCCCACAGCACCAATTCACATCAGATATCCAAGAGACTTGAAAGAAGCATATGTCTGAGTAATGCTAACTGCAAGTGATGCCGTTGCTAAGAAAACACTGACGGCCCCAAAGATTATAACTCCCCAGAATGTATAATAATTGAAAGAATCCCTGCTGTCCATCCAGAGCTGTCGAAAACCACGCGGTTTTTGCTTGTCCATGTATTCTCGGAGAATCCGGACGCGATGTTCAAGAGGGCCGAAATGACTGCATGATATTTCAGAATCATTTTGTATGGCCAATCCAATCGTATAAGAAGGAAACTCGTGAAACGAGTCTAAGAAGGAGTATTCTGATGAGGTGATTGTGCCAGTATCTTTCCACAGCCGTTCTGTTGGCCATCTAGCCGCATCAACTATAGATCTATAAAGTTTTCTGCGATCATCCGAAGCTGAATTTAACAAATCCCACGTTCTGTGAACGCCGTCAAATATGCTGGGCCCATTCGTCTCGGAATCACTTGTGGGAGCAAAAGCATTCCAAATGGGTGTATCAACAGATCGGTACCTAGATGTAAATTATTAGGTACAGTAGGTCTCGAATAGAAGACACCACTCACTGCGAGGATTTTCCTAGATTTATGAACGATTTTGTGAATTCTCGATGCTTCCAAAAAATGCGACGAATAGTCTCCTAGTTTCGTGATCGAGAAGGAGATGTTCATCCAGTACATCTGTCCAGACCAATCGTAGACCACCGATTTCTTTCAATGACTCAAAATTTAGATCATTAATAAAGAGAGATGTTGGAGAAGGGCTGTCTATTCTGTTGATTGGGAAAGTTGATTGCACCTTGAGAAACCGTATAATGAGCATAAATTCCTGCACATTCAGCGCAAGAGCTTCTTCGGTCTTGATGGGCATAAGCCAGAGGAGAAGTCTTCTATTGGGTGAAAAAGGATCGTCAGACTCTAGCTTCATGTAATCGTTGAATATAGGTACGATTTCTGCAAGCAATTTAATGCCTTCATGGTCATTCACTTTTCCCCTTGAAAGGACTTCACTATCAAAACAATACGACAGTACAGAGCCAATGGTTATATCACCACCATGAGTACCACCGTTACAAAACATGTGAGCAAAGCAAATTCCTACGAGAAAGGAATTCGTCGAAGGTACGATTGCGCCGAAACGTCTTCGAAACCATGCTTTTCGAACCGTCACGAACCACTGGCAATGAGCAACACTCCTGGAGTAGCGAGACTCAAACAATTTACTGAAATACGTCTGCCATAATATATCGAAAGGTGACTCAGAGTTTTCAAAGCGATGGAATCTCCCAAACTGAAAAAATTCATCAAGATCGCCGAGCTGAAGGGTACTCAATGCATTTCTGTCGATTGTAATTTTCGAGGGCGAGTCGGCACTTATTTCTTCAAACTAGAAAGGATTTCTACGAACTCTATCGAAGAATGGATCAACAATTTTTTCTGAGTTGCCGTAAAGAGTTGCCGGTCCCCGAGTTGGGGAAGAGACTCATTGATAGATTGTTGAAGAGTTGGCCATCAATTGGTGTTTCGAAAATTCTATCTGATGCGGAAGAAGTCTCAAAGTGTTGCGGACCTGGATTTCCTGGTTCATTTTCTAACGCTTCGTATTCTGGATCGGATCCAACAGCCTTCGTTCTTTGTCGGTTCTCTCGTAAGATTCGAATACCTTGTTTCAACCACTCTTCCAATTTTGCAGCGGGAAGCATGATCAAATCTTCATCTTTGTCCTCCAAAGTAGCTTCAACAATGTGTGCGGGTACCGATGATTTTGGATGTTTGCCTGTCGGATCTGGGTCACTAGGCGGCAAACTGAATTGAGTTTTATGTTCGTTTGAGAGAATGAGTCAGTATTTGTATCAAAAAAGGAATACAGTTTTGCTTTCTGTACCTGAGGAGGACTCTTCTTTGATGCTTGCGTTCTGCACACTTGGCTGAGACAGATGGCTTCTTGTCTCGACATTTGTCAACTCGATATCAACCATTTTGAAGAATAGTCTAAGATGAATAGCTTAGAGTGAAGGATAGATTTAATTTCAATTTCAACAGAACATTTTAGTCGAATCTTCTCTCGGCATTCAGTACTGCAAGTTACCAATAGAAAACACAGTCCATTGCCCACCGCAACAAATAGCAGAGATACCTCACATATACAACTTAAGAATAAATGCACCGAAGAAGCAACTACATCAACAACATCATTTATCCACTCACCTGCACTCTCCATAACCCTCTCACAAGAGTAATCATAAACCGCAATTCCAGAGAAAAAATTTAACCACCACTTAGAAGAAGACATCGCAAACCCCAAGGAACTATCCCAGGTCCTTAGAACATAACACCCTTCCTCTATCTCTTTTCCTACCCGCTCTCCCCTCTCACACAAACTGCAAAAACAAAACACCTAAGCAGAAAAACTTATCCCAGCACACCGTCTATTTCTCCCGACTTCGGGATTTTCATACTAAAGAGAATTCGATAGCTTTACTCTGTTCATTTACCGTATGTCTATCGATGAAAACACGATATTGATATTTCGTCCGAGTATTATGCACTAAATACATAATTATGTACAAAAGTTACAGTCCCCCCTCCCACCTTCCAATCTGTCCATAAACTTCCTTTCAATTATCCCCTTTCCCTCGCCATCGCCTTCACAATGCCCCAGTCCTCCATTTCCCAATCATCATCCACACATCTAAAACCACCCCCCAATCCTCTCAAAAAGCACACCCAACAGAAACAGAAGACAAAAAAACTCAGAATACATGTACGCAAGTACGTATTGATGTATCTACTCTATGATTATTAAGCAAATAATGTAAGTTATGTAGGTATGTAATGTATGGTATCTCAACTATAGGCATTTCTCCCAGGTATATCGAGGACCTGAGTATTTTGGGTATTCAACTTCGACTTGTCTCGGGTATTTTCATCTCCTATCCCCACTTTATCTTCTCCCCTTTCCTTTCCCCACCCTACACTCCTTTTCGAAAGATAACCCTTCGCACGCACCAAGAACTAAAAATTGTACAAAAGAACAAAAGACATGATTACCCACCACTAACCATTCTTCCAGATCCACGCTCCAGCTCCGCGCTTAAAACAAATGTGACAAAAGAGAAGCCAGATAGCGTATAATATGTGCAAGAAAACTGTGTCCGTCAAGGGGTGCGAGGGCCTCCATCCATCCATCCATCCATCCATATCCATCCATATCCACCCATCTATCCCTCGTAAAAAAAAAAGAGATCCACCTATAACATAACATAATTGTTGTATGATGTTAAGTTTGTTGTAGATCGTACCCAGAAAATCTTCAATTACTTTCTTTCCCTCCCAGTATCATGAGGTATCTTTGTCTCTGTCGACATCTCCACTTTATTCCTCTTTTAAATCTCCACTCAACCCACTCCCCACCGTACTCGCTTTTTTCCCCAACCTCAACACACTAAACCTCTTCCTCACACTTCCACCAAATCCACTACTATTACTTCCCATTCCAATACCCATTCCCATTCCCAGCCCCCCTATACCTTGGCTACTACCTGTTCCCGTAGTGCCTGGTCTGCGTTGAGAACTACTGCTTCTCCTTCCATTAGCTACATTACTTGTAGTATAGTTTCCTTGAGGAGGCTGAACCGAAAGATCGCTCTGCGTTACCCATTCCTTAGAATCTTCCATACTATGCGACAAATCATTCTCTTCAGAAATGGCAAAATCATCTACAGCTTCTTTTCGGCCACGGTCCTTATGTGTTATGGAAATACCGTTCATACTTAATCCATTCCCACTAAAGAAGCTCTTGCGATTTTCTTTCTTCGGAGGGCGATTTTCTCGATCGTCACTTCCATTTCGATTGAGAAGGAATGAACTGAGACGTTTAGAAGCGCCAGTTGCGCGGGTGTGATCGGGACTATCGAGAATGCTGGTATCGATAGTACCGTGTGTGAAAGATTGGGAATGGGGAAGTGCCAGATGTCCCTGTGAGTTATTCATGAGATCTCCCTTGGATGATGAAGGCGAAAGTGTCCAGCCTGGAACGAGGCCTGGGGAAGTATTTGAGAGAAGTGGTTGGAGAATTTGTAGAGAGGCGAGCTCGGACGCAAATGTTTGTTCAAAATCTGTATGACATGTAAGCAAATGAAGACCATAAAGGAAAGATGGGGATTTACAGTGCTGCAAATCATCCTGACTGTGAAGATTGGGCGATTTTGCAAACATAGCCAGGCATCTTTTGATCATAATAGCATGATCTATCAGCGCAATTTTGAGGGCGTTATCTATCGGTCCTAGCTCTACCGTTTCCCCCTCTTCGTCCTCACTCTGTGTAGAATGAGGCAGCAATTCTCTATATCTCGCGATACTGGTCTCAGAATTAGGATCCACGGATATACTTATTGCTTCAATTAACAGTGGTGCAATATCATCTTCGCCATCTGCAATCCTCTTTTCCACGGCAGTCATCTCTTGGGTTTTGCGAATGATTCGTTCAAGAGCTGTTTGGTGAGCATCAAGCTTATATCTATCCACGGAAACAATCTCGCTGCGGCGAAGAATTGTTGGAAATGTATCTACAGTAGCATAGATTATCTTCTCAGCTGAATGTTCACTGATCGGGCCTGAAGTAGTGCGGCGAGATGTGGTGGAGAAATAACGAGGATTTGCGGAGAGTAGATAGTCTCGAATGACTTGAGGGACTTTAGAACGTTGGAAGACGTGATGAGCAAGATCTCGATGCGGGCTCAAGGAGGATATTTGCAAGAATTGACCTTCTACGTCGTCCACATCGCCAGCAGTGACAATCTGAGCCGAAGGATGTTGCTCTTGCATGCGATCTGTGAACACCGAAGTTCGCTCATTAGGAGATCCCTCATACACAAATTCCTTGTCGCGCAAGCTCTGAGGGAAGCCCATTCCTCGGTAAATAACACGGAAGTACTTGGGAACGATTTTGTCGGCCTTGGAAATTGATTCGTAAATTGTGGCAATTGCTCGTTGTGTTCTAGCCAACTTAGAGAAATCGAAAACATTCTCTTCGTATTGATATTGCAGTTCTTTGTAGGCGGACAGGGCACTACTCCATGCCTCACCCTCTTCAAAGTTTTTGATCATGTCGAAATAAATTCTTTCTTTTCGATCGAAGTGAGATTGGGCAGGGAAATCTGGTTCGTCCAACGGAGGCAGTATTTTGGAAGGATCCCATTGGTATAAGTCGGCATGAAGACGCAATGCAAGTCCGGCTTCAGTGTGGTTTCCAGCATTTGTCTGCAACTCTGCAAGTTGGTGGACGTATCGAATGAAGATATCCTCCTTCTGCATATCTCGAAGAAATTCCATTAATCGTAGGCGATGAATCATATGAGAAGCTTCACCGGTGACGTCCGTACTATTGACCGCAACGAGAAGATCCAGGAACTCATCAGTGGTACCAATGAGGTCTTTTATAGCATTGTAAAGCAGATCATCTGGATTTCGAGACAAGTTATCAAATAAGGTGAATAGCTCATTGATGAACAATTTCTGTAGAATGCTTTCTGTCAAGGGCTTCGATTTGAAGAGCTGATCTAGGCACTCGATAATTGCAGTTTGGATAGCACTTAAATCTTCACTCAAAGTCCATTCGCTGACGATCATGGTCTGTAGAACTTCCACTGCGACGCGCCTAAGACCTTCGTGCACACTAAGACACAACTCAAGGATTGGTCCGACAAGTGCAGGCACATATTGAACTTGGTAACCTCCCATTTTGGCTAAAGCGTATTTCTGTCGCTCTTCAGGGGTAGTATCCCAACCAGTGAACTCCCACGTTCGCCTCAGGAGCTCCGCGCCATTCTCACGCACATCACCAGCAATCTTCCATACTGCTCTTCGTTTCTGCTCCGGGAATGTTTCCAGTGCCAAAGAATCACTGCCGACGAGTTTGAGTAAAGTAGTGAAGAATGCTTTCCACAATTCGGTATTATATTCTTCCGCATCGTCAGGGTGAGGTATGAATCCGTCCAGAAGAATACCGGCCAAATACTCGAGTGTTTTGAGTGTTGATTTGTGGTGGAAGATGCGAATGCTCAACCAATTTTGTGGAAATGCCTCACATCCTAATATGCTTAGATGAATATTCAAGAGACCCTCAATTAAAGTTGCCATGTCGCCTTGTGCAAGCTCAAGCTGCATACCTGCAGGTAGATTTGAGATGGAAGATAGGACTGCCGAAAGCTCAATAAGTGCTTCATCGAATTCCGCCTTCTCGGCGATAACTTTACTGGGAAAAGGATACGCGGTGGGGAATAGCAACGACAAGCGAGTCTGCGACTTTACTTCGCCTGTACGTAGTGTAAGATATGAATCGACGATTTTAGGTATGTATACAGGAATTTCAGGGCCCAAATTATTCATTTGTATCGCCAAAATTGAACAACAAAGTCGAACTTGCTCCCTCCATTGTTCGGTGACCTCTGTTGTCTTACCCCAATGTGGTAAGATCCACCTAGCCGTGTTCGCAGCGATAGCCTTCATCTGTTCGGGTTGAGTAAATAGATCCAGTCGAGAATAATTAATGATTAAAACAAGTTTATACAATATGAGTTTTCCCTTTACCAATGCACATGAATCCATGAAGTCAATGGCAATATGCAAAATCTGCTCTCTGCTGAGCAAGCCGGTAAGCTCTGGAAGCCAAGTATGAAAATGTTGCACAGCCAATGTTTGACTTCCTACCAAAATGGGCGCCGTGGTTCTCATCATTCCTTCAAGTGCCTTGAAAATCTGGCGGAGTTGGCGGCCAAACCCTGAACTCGAACGAGTAATCCCGATGTCAGCTTCCTTCACTTTCTGCTGCCCTCTCGCATGAGTGATGAATTTTAAGATATGTCGAACCACCTTGAATGTAGCACGCAGTTTTCTCGAGGTTTCTGGATCAGAAGGGCTGGCAAGCAGACGAGTGAAAGACCTCACGAGGCACGGTGATGCGAATGGGTAGTTGAATCGAGTTTCGGCATATTGATCAACCAAGGGGCCGAGATTGAATCGTCGGTCATGTACAATGGAAAGGACTGTAACTAGAGCACTAAAAATGAGGTCTTCGTAATCATCGTTTCCGGTGTGTTCGACGAGTATTCCGAAGATCGCATCGAACACATCGCTAAGTAACTTCACAATCTCAATCTCCGAGACAAAGACTAGTCGTTGTAAAAGCTGCTGCAGATCTCCTGACGGCTGGTCTTTCCACTTGAGTATCCGTAGGAGCACTTTATCCTGTGAAAATTTTGTACTGCATAGGTATGTTTGAATACGAAGAGTGGCGATCGGTCCAGTGACAGCCTCATCTTTCCCGCCAGCATTCCATGGCAGGGTGAGATAACCACTTTTACCAGCCGAACTGCCTCGAGGTAACATGGTTGTCTCATCGTATTTGTACAGAAGTAAACAATGATGTCCGTCTCGCATGAAAGCCTGCTGATCCCAAAGTGGAATATGGCATATAGCAAGGGGATGATTTGGTGCATCCGCAAGTACCATCACCAGATGGCAATTCGAAACCTCTTGCTGTGGTATAGATAAGCGCAGTGTTTGGCTCCATGCATCGCCTCGTTCGGCTGCTACCGACTCCCAAGAACTTTGTCCCTCTGCATTCGATGATGGGTAAATGGCGCCCTCGAGTCGTTCTCCGCTTGACTTTCTTACTTCCATAGTTACTTGAAGATTTGACCCTTCAAAGGACGAGGATACAGGCATCGCACTGCCAACCGATCGTGACAGAAGAGCATGTTTGGGAAGAAAGGCGTCATCAATAGTGACATAGATATCTGATCTTGGCTTTGTTGGCGCTCCTGAAAAGCCCATTTTATTTGTCTTCAAGATTCCTGATAGTAATGTTGGAGTAGACTTGATCAGTCCATCTGCATCCGGGCTGTTGAATGCCTTCAGATATACCTGTAGACGTTCCGTCCTTCGGGACTTTTCATACTGACCGGATTGGCTTGTCATTAAATCACGAATTATCTCTTCCCATCCATCACTTAGACTTGGCTTCTCATACCCAGAAGCAGCTGACGGTGCCCATATACTCATGACTTGCTCAGCTTCATCTTGATTCTTCATCAGTGAGCTCAATTTCAAAGCTCCCATACCAACAGTCTTCGAGATAGTTTGAGTCAAAACTCCGGGCTTAGCGTCTCCACCATTTCGTGACGAAGAGCTTTTATTGGCACCATCTCGACTAGAATGTGATTCGGCGCCGGTCTCGGCTTCAGAGAGAGACGTAAGCTTGGTCGCGTTGGATGGAGTCCTGGTCTTCCCCCACATCAAACTCCTCCTACCTGCCTTCGATGCAGCGCCAGCAGATGTAGGTTTCTCCCGATCCTTGCTAGAACTGTCCCTAGACAATGAGTTGCCTCTTGATCCGCCGCGAGAGGGAGGTTTGCCTGCTAAAACTTGTGACGACGATTGCACCTTCACTACAAGATACAACTCGCCTTCCGTGGAAAGGAGATCTCCGACGTCAGTGGATGCGAGGTCCGTAAAGAGAGTTCTCATTTGTCCCGATTTCCCAACACTTGCAAGAGAAGCACTAGGAGGTACGTCTACAATATAAGTTTCCGAAAGTGCCACACCTGCCGAACCCGGCTTTTTGGCAGCCAAGAAAAAGGATAGAGTTGTAGATTCCGTAGACACTCCAACAAAAGCCTTCACGTCCAACAAGAGATGGTGGAGTACCATATTCTCGTTCTGGACCGAAAGTTGCGGCTTTTCATCCAACAAACTCATCATAGATTGGAGTCTAGTGACATCCACTGCTGAATCATCACCTGTGAGAACCCTACCGTGGGCAGCAGGATCTCGAACAATAACTTCCCCATTCAGCAATTTGTTCCCCCTCACGAGATCCCATACTGTTTTCTCCCTCAATGACTGAAGCTCGTGCTTTGTGCAGACATTGTGCAGAATTTGCCTTCTTGAAAGATCTAGAGTTTTGACCAATGCTGACATCTTATCCAACTTCTGATATTGTCTCGAAAGCAAGAGCTCGTGCAAGTTTGTAGAGTGCCATTCTCTTAAACAGGATGCAATTTCGTCCACTAACGGTTCGGAGGCAGAAGTTGGTGTCTCGTCTCCAATCTTCAGCATAGGTACTGGAGCTGGTGGCTTCGGTGCGCCAGGTTCTCGTTTCGCAACAATTGAAAATCTATTTGTATTTCCGTTCTTAAAACCCTTGCTCTTCGGTTTCTTCTTCGCAGGTTGTCCGTTTGCGCCGTTGAGATCTGCGGATCGATTGGGCTGATGAATGTGGGCGCCATTGATAGGACTAGAGCTCTTATTTTCCAAAATGCCATTCGTATATCCGTGCTCGTTGACAATGTCTCCGTCCTCCGTAGAAACCTGACTTTCACGCTCATCATCTCCTAGAACCTCCCGAACTTCTACGCAACTAGTTGGAAATATTCCAGAGAAGACCCTAGCTTCAAGAGTCTGCCCTTTTATACTTGTCAAGCCCGCCAGTAGATTTGGCGGAGCAACTAAATATCCTCGAAACCATTGTGAATCTCTCCCACCTTGTTCAATTATGTATAATTCATCCCCAAGCTCAAGTGGAAGATCTGCGGGCGAGGAAGCAACAAATGGGTATGTTGCGACGGCGAATGCGATGCGTGGAAGAGGTTGCCAGGGCATATTATCAACTGCGCATTGGGAAGAATGTGGAATGCGGTGGACAGCGCGACGAAGCTAATTAGCAAAGGTATGTCGGCGATAGATGGGAGGAAATCTGCTTCATCAGGAGAATTTTCTTCTTCTTTAATTTTTTTGTTTCGCGTTGTTGATATATCTTAGTAGAATATTGAAGTCTGTACCTTATCGTAGCGGCAGAAGTCAAGGATCAGGAACGAGGAGTCGATGATTTTGGTCTAGTGGTATTGAGGGACTTGAATATGATAGAGTAATAGACTTTAGGATTCAAGTCAAACAGTATCTGAATTTAGTAATTGATCTCGTTGTCGATATCATTAACTTTTTTCTGAAGGTCGGGGTAAGTGTTCTAGGTAAGGTTTGGAAGGGGGTAATCGTTATGGTGCTAGGGACATTTAATGTGCTCTCAGACGAAGATTTATTATTATATTTAATACTGTGCAGATAATGCAAGTCGTCGGTGATTTTTGGGAAATTATATCTTGATATCTCATGTCTTATATCTCGAGATACTCGAGGTCATACTTCACTCATCACACTCTTTTGTGTTCAGTGAATTGAGGATTCCTTGAGATCTATTTCTATACAGAGCACAAGGCTGAACGATTTGTATTACGAATTTTGATGAATTTTCTTTTTATTTGTTGTCTCGCTATTGATATTATCATCTGTGATTCATAATTGTTCCATATGAATAAAGCTATTATATGATACATCTATAGAGGGAGAGAGGTATTTATGGAAGCAGGAAGCTTTCTGTTATTACTCTGGACTGGTCTGAGATCTTGGGATACTAAAAGTGCTTCCCCTGAATATCTACTTGAGCATTGTGTCATATGTATCGTTATCCAAGGCTGTTTATTCGATAGTATCTTCTGGTAACAAGTTTGATAGTACCATTGCAGTAAGGTATACTTTCTGTCGTATACACTCGTTCGTCTTGTCGCTCGTTGCGTTGGTGGTTGGATATTCCGATTCGTTGGATCGCATTGTGTTTGCTGCCCACCCATTGCTACTCTGATCCATTTTTGTACCTACTACCTGTCTAGGTGTACTCACTGGATGATAAAGTGTACTATCTTCTCAAAGCTGTACATCCATAGCCAAGCGTTACAAAGTGATACATACTTAGGTGCTCTTGGATGCCCATTCTCTTCTATTATTCGCTTCTTAGGACTCGACTCGTATATGGAAATTTACAGAAAGAACAATGGGAGAACATTTTTGGCTGTGGCTTATATTAGATACTCACTTTCGTCACATCGGCACACTTCCCCCCCCCCCTGTTCGGGTAACGAACCCAACAACCTACCAGCTTAGTCGAAAAGCCACTCTCACTAATTTCATGCCGTCCTCTAGCTGCAGGGGAACCACACACAGACTGCAGAAGTAACAGGTTGTCAAGGACGGAGCCCTACTTTCTTAGTACCTGGCCCTCTTTCCTCCACGTGTGTGTAAGACCATAGCTTTGAGGTACAACATATCTTGGAACTGTACAAGAGATTAAGGGACGTTTACAACTGTTTAGAGGAACTTTTGAGTTGGGTGGGTAATTAGTCGTCAGCTTTTGGTTGGAGGATATTATCACATCCACCAGGATAAAACTGTGTGGAGGCTAATCATATTGATCAACGCCAGGTTGACCTGGTACGAAAATTTGCAGACCGTTCTCGAAGCTGTTCTACAGATCGAGTTGGGAATCGGTGTCGATCATGAAAAGGTATTGTTGAGAATATACGAGTGATAGCTAAACAAACAGACAAACACATTCATCTCTTCCTCAAACTAGGCCCTCAACATAGAACGAGACAATGAGGATAGCAACAGAACATCAGGAGGATCTATAGAAGAAGGGTTCCCACGTCCTATCATTTTGGGAATGCTATGATAGTAAAGCAGTTAAACATTAAGGAGGGACTTCAGGGAGGCTAATCTTTTGGTTTAACAAGATAACTGTATTGTACCAGGCGAGTACCTCGCTGTGTTATATTTCCTGCAAGGTTCTATGTATGGTTTGTCCGCAGGTAAACGGGGACCTCGGAAAACGAAACTCGCGTTAAGATGTTCTTGACCGTTTCAAAGACCTGTCGGTGTATACCAGCAACTAAATAAAAACAATAGAAGATTATCATTGACAAGGAGACAAATTCATGATTGCCATTGCAGTTGAAAATCACAAGCACAGAGTGCGTATCATTGGGATAGGTACGCCCGACTAACCGAGGTTTCACCGTGAACCTCAACTCTTTACTCCCGTGTCAGAACAAATTGCACAACTCCACAAGACGGTATTGTTTGTCATACCTTGAATCTTCCATAGATCTCGACAATCACTATCAGCACGCCTGATTTATCGGAGTTTCATGGCTTCATCCGAGAAAGATGCTGCTACCAAAGTTCGCATCCTCAAACACATGAACGCAGACCATGCTGGCTCTCTATCCCTCTACTTACAGCACTACTGTCAGCTCTCCAAAAGCGAAGCCTCCAAGCCGAATCTTCTCGATATCACTCTCTCTTCTCTCCGAATTTCCTCCAAATCCGGTAAAACCCACACGATTCCCCTTGATCCTCCCATGAATTCCTACGCCGATGCTCGACCTCGATTTGTTGCTATGGATTCCGAGTGCCGTGATGGTCTCAACATCTCCCCATATACCATTACTCGATACGAGCCTCCGAAGATTTTCTTCCATCGATTGATTTTCGGCTTGTGTTTAATGACGGCGGTTATATTTGCTACGAAATCGCGCATTGTACCTGGTACATTCTTCTACGACAATGTGTTGTCATGGTTTCCAGGCGGCCCAGAAACTTTCTTGTGGATTTCTGACAAGATTGCCATACCGACCTTTGCGATACATGTGATGGAAGTCATTTGGATGGATAGGAGCAGACTTATGAAGTACAACATCGAGAGGGGAAGTTCTTTGTGGTGGAAATGGATGGCAAGCTGTTTGATTGAGGGGTTTGGAAGTTTTGCCAGGATCGATGCTATGATCAAGCAACAAAAGAAAGAGAAAGAGTTCAAGGGAAATGGTGGGAATTGAGATCTCTGCCAGGCAACATACAGAACAATTCCACGGAAAGGCAAATTCTATGAGCTGTATGGAGAAATTGCGAAAAGAATCATGGCCAACACAATATGGAATCATGGCCAGAACATGATGATAACAGATTGATTATTTGAAACGGAAGTAAGCTAAATACCCTTCAGAATTTCCCAATCGGCAATGTATTACTTGCCCTTTTACTCATCGGTTTCTATTGTATCTTTGTTTTAGAAGAACGAATATCAACTATGGCTTTCACGGCTTTCACGGCTTTCACAGAAATCTCATTTTCACCCCTTTACTTTCTTGGTTTCGGGGAGGATCATATCGACATTGACCTTTGATCCATGCGTCAAAGCTATGAGAGGTGTTGTCTCTGCCTAATGTTATATCAATGTCTGATACCCACCCCCGCAAAAACTTCTATAACCGTGCGAGCAAATCCCCAAAGCATGTAATCATCCTACCAACCAACAGATCCATGTAGGTTACAGATATTTTCATCTCCCGTTATCATGGTCGGTAATAGCCATGATTGCCTAAGTTGTGGTTGAATTAGGATTGAATGCGGCTCTTTCATGGTCGGCGTTAAGCTCAGCCTCCGTTTCGCGCTTCCAACAAATGAGAGATATTGGCTTCCTGAGGCTGTTGGAAATACTTAGAATTGACCTTCTTAAATGATATTAGAATCTACGCGTTTGGGGTAGATTCGCTGGTTTGCGATTATTTTCCTACTTTGTGTTTTCAGGTATCTGAAGTCTGGTACTTTCTTTTCAGTCGCTGTTGATATTTGCGTTTTTTTCTGTTGGTGAATCTCTTGTCATTCAGACTGCACCTGCTTCATTGTGATTGTTAAATTTCATTCACGTAATTCATTCAATTCATTTCTCTATACTAATCATACCAATCATACCAATCATCACTTTTATACATGTCTTCGCTTCTTACGACACTCTTCCGTAGATCCCACTCCAACTACCATCCCAACTCCTCTTCGACATCCATATCTACCCCTTCAAGAATGGGTTCATGCCTCTCCCTATCCTCAGGCCCCTCCCCAAAGAACACCACCTTCACATCCACAGCCTTCGGGCGCTCAGCATACGTACAAATTGAAAAACAGGACGAGGTCAAGAGATCGTTACTGGTAAATGAAGAAGATTATTATTCGGATGAAGAAGATGTGGGGTTCATGGATGTTCCGCCTAGGAAATATAGATTGAACAGGGGAAGAGTGCAGATGCAAGAACATGAGAAGATGGGGAGGAATGACCCATCGCAGGATAATTTTCTCTTGAACAAGACACTCCCTCCTTCTCCGGAAGAAGGAGACGAGCCGCCGTTCGAAGGTATGATCAAGGTGTGGAGTTCGGAAGGAGATGGAAGGTGGATGTGGCCAAGGGGAATGGGGGTTCCGGTGGTGGTTAGTGATGATTACAGGAAGTGGAGAGAACAGAGAGATGAGAGGATTGGGGGGGGGGTTGAGATCTTAAGTTAGATTGGGCGTTGTAGTTCAGGAGTTGGCAGTGAAGATACAAAAGGGTTTTGGTATATAGGGCGTTGATTGTCCAATTTGGCTTCGGCGTTTACGTAGGCTAACTTTCACTCTGGGATTATTCGATATTATGTTACATGCAAATTTTAGTGGTTTTAGTCTGGTTCTAGAACGTACGTTGTCATCTTATCTTGTTTACACTAGGTTGTTTTCTTTACAATAAGTACGCGGAGGCTTGCATTTTAATGACTATCGCATAAAGACTATGGAATCAAGAGATAATTCCCTTGATGTCTAATGCTACCTACCTAGCTATTGTATATGTAGGTCAGTGAATCTTTCCAACTCTCTTTCTTTTGCGTGTTTTGACTTGCTTGTCATACTTCTGAATTCTGTTCACTCGGAGTGTCTGGTAATGGAGAATGATTGCCGCAATTTTCCGATTTAGTAATCTCAGATGTGGAAACTATTAAGCTTAGCTATATAGTTTCCATTTATAATGAATTACAAATTGGCGAGGAGTATACTGCAGCTGTACTCATCTCACACAAAAGTTGGTGAGAAGCTATACTTCCACCTCGTGCGCAATTCGTCTGATCAACACATGCGAGAAACTGCTATTGTTTACGAAGATTACAAATATAAATCGCGAACTCTACAACTACCTAAGCAGTGCCTACACTTTCACAGGAAGGATTGTTCTAGAAAAGAATCGCGATCGTGATCGGGGAGCGTGGAGTGTTGATCTCCGGATTACAATTTCTTTGGACCTCTTCCTTAGTACGCCAATCATGCTATCAGTTCCTCAAACCACTCGAAAAAAGATACGTCATAATAGAATGATTCTTGGGTCTACATGCGGACAACAAACTATGAACGCAGATCAAGCGCGCGGCAATGCAGGGTCAGTTATCACGTGGGTCTCGGGCCGGACTCGACCAGGAGATATGCCGGCCAGATGTGGTTGACAATGGACAACCGATTCTTCTCGTGAATCTCTGTAGGCACGCCGAGAAGTTCAGGATGAGATGAAGTGGCTTTTTACGTTCAGTATGGTCGGTCCTCATGACATCGTCCTCAGGGGAAAATCCTCGGACCTCGAGAAATGGCGGTGCATGAGTTGTTTTCCTTGTTGGTGGTATTACATATCTGGGTTATCTGGGCTACAGGTTTAAAGGTTATGAAACCTTATTGAAAAAGTTTATGTTTCCTTGTGGATTCCGGTGGAATATTCAGGGATCTCCTTATATTGTTCGCTAAAATGCCTCCACCTGCGTCCCGCGAATCATCCAGAACGCGTCCTTCATCACGCAACAGTTCCTCTTCCGGTGGGCGATCAGCGAATGTCCCGAGAAATGTTAGCTTTGACCGAATAGGTGCCGTCAAAGACTTTGATTACAGCGGTGATCCAGGCCATCGCAAACCTGTGGGATCGATTCCTCCAGAAAGTGATTATGATAGTGATGTTAATGGAAGCTGGAGCGGAAATGATAGCCATGGGAGGACGAAATCTAGGGGTAGAAGTAGGGGAAGTAGTGGTAATGATACTGATGGAAGTATGGGTAGCGGTAATGTTACTGATAGAAGGAAAAAAATGCATAGTAACCCGGACTCGGGAAATCGTTCAGCTCGGAGTCATAGTCGGGAATCACGAGCACCTTCACAAGCGTCGTCAACCCGTTCTAAGAGAGCTGAATCGCCAGCGCCAGTATATCTGTTTGGCCGTGATGATCCTTACCGTAGCTTTGCCCCAGAAAGCAATGATTTCTCACTTTATGGTGAAGAGGGATACGATAGCGAAAGCGGACGGAAAAAAGATGAATCAAAAAGTCGTAAACCCATCAGACCGCCATTAGCACCATTTGATGGGGAGAAGTACTTGCCAGGTCAGGTGAGTAAGCCTCAAGCCAAAGCGAAACGGAGGACAGTTGAGCGTGAGTTATTTCCAGTCTCTGATTACAAACACCAACATCCAAGTATCTAACATTCATACAGATGTAAATGTTCATGCTAAAGAAGAGGTGCCAATATTAGAGACGTGTAGTGATTGGGAGGAGGAACGAAAAATTGAACGAAAACCTATCAAGAAAAGAGAGCAATCACAAGGGTCAAACTCGAGACATGCAGAACCAGGATTAAGTCGTCATCGAAGTGGAGATGGGGAGAATTTGAAAGTAAAATCCCGTTCCGAGCCTATGTGGCAACCTCCAGGTGGAGAGCAAACAAGAGATGAAGATAGAGATGGTGCGTGGCACAAACGCGGCGGAAAAGTAAGAACGAGAGACCCAGGCCTTGAAGCTAATATAAACGGAGGACTAGCTAATAAAGACGCCTTTCTTGGCCTCCGTGAAGATTGGTTGAGAAGTGAAACCCATGCAGATAATATACCAAATGGGCTGGTAAATCAGCCGGAGTCGACACCTCAACCTATCTACGCAATCAATAAGAGAGATCCAGAAGGTAGAAAACATCACAAGGGTACAGAGCAAAATATTCCGCCAGACAAATTATTCGATACACTCGCTGGCCGACCACAGGAGAAAGAGAGGCAGAGGAAGAAGAGTCCATCAAGGATTTTCAGAAGCCTTTTCAGAAGCTGAAGTAGTAAGCCGT
This sequence comes from Botrytis byssoidea, assembly GCF_014898295.1. NCBI lineage: Eukaryota > Fungi > Ascomycota > Leotiomycetes > Helotiales > Sclerotiniaceae > Botrytis > Botrytis byssoidea. The sequence goes on along the minus strand of NW_024065862.1, from coordinate 1,606 downwards.
CTGGCGAACGTAGAAGGGAGGTTTGAGCAGGTCTTGAATTGTTGGTGTTCTGCACTCTTTCCTGATTTCGAGAGACTGTCCGGGGATCTTGACACTGTTATCATTATTTTACTTTTCGTTGTTGGGTTTGTTATTGTAAACTTGTTTGATTGGTACTGTGTGTTTTGTGTAACTGTGGGTTTCTTAGTGTAGTTGATATATTTGATTCGTTTTTTATAAGATCTGGACTTATTTCCATCTTATATCGAGGCTTTGTGCCTTCTATTCCTTGAAACAAATAGCTCCAGAGTGAATAGATATAAATCTTGGTCGGTATTCCTTGTCCTGCTTCATAATTTATAGAGTTCAAGGAAATACTTGAGTAATACAAATTGGTGAGCTGTAGGCAAACTGCACTACAGTATTACCAAGATCTCCTCGCTTGTGCGACGAGAGAACATGATAAGCTTCCTATACAGAATTTAGAGAAGACGAGTCTTCTAAATTTAAGGATCTATCGTTCAATGAAACATGATAAAAAGCTCGAAAATATAAATGTTAATCAGTGTTCAATCATTCTCTATGGTATTTCTAACTTTGAATTGAAATATGGGACTCAAGATTATGATCGAATTGAACTCATGTCGCTAATAATTATATATGATATTGCGGACGTGTGTATCGAACCAGGAATCAAGTGGAATAGATCTAAGAACTGCTTTTCTCCCAAAGCAAACCATTCTTCATATAATTACACAGCCATTCACGCGGACCCAACTTGAAAGTACTGTGAAAGGATATAATGCGAATTGAACTACATAGCACCTGACCGATGAATATTTATCAAAATTTGGTATGTATATAAATGGAAGCAGGTAACATGCAAACCACTTTGAAAAGAGACGTGAAAGAAAGTAATAAGAAAACTATACAGAGATAATGGCATAGCAAAACAGCGCGATAGATGCATCAGTACGAAGGAGGATTAATAGCCGGGTTACCATTAGCCTGTGTTCTTGCCATGTAATCGAACTTTTCAACGATATTCCGCGACGGACCCCATGAAGCATACCGCATATTGTGTATGGCGATTCCTCGCGTCAGACCATAACGAATAAGATTAGGCTTCGTTATCCTGCGACCGATATCGAAATCGATTTTAGGTGGCACACCTCAATACCATCTCGCGCGATCTCTACGGGACAGCTCTTCCACGACTCCATAATTGCAGTGCTTGGCAATGAGATTTTTGAATTGTGTGAATCCGCCTGTGTATCGAAAATTGTCGCTCTGCTCCGGCCACATGGGTGCTATGTATTGTCGACTTGGAGCGACAGCCAATTGACCACGATGTAGCTCGAGAGCAATTTGACCCCTGCGATTAGCGATCATCTGAGCTTGTGTCATGCCAGCAGGAATGTGTCTGAAAAAGTCGAGACGATACCCATTGCGATCATGAGAGCATTGTGGCAGACCATTACAGCACTGTTTTGTGCGTCTATAACAGCTGCAGGTCCTGGAATCGGATTTTGAGCGGAAGCATTGGTTCGCATCACCCAATGTTTTGAGTTGAATTTATTTCCACTTATAGAAGTGCCTCCCATGTAGGATGAAGGAAAGTTCAAGA